>NC_134552.1:49194830-49797929 GCF_025594145.1 Primulina tabacum | reverse complement strand
ACTGAAGGTGCACATAACCCGAGGACCGACGCTAGTTTTCCGCACTAGTTATGATTTATAATATTAAGTGATGTTAAAGATATTTTTATGATGATTTATTTATTAGTGATTTTTGAGAGGTTATAGTATGGGCTATACTTTTCAAATGTTATTTTTAGGTTTAGTAAAATGTTGGGTAATTTTATTGTCACGCCCCGAGTCCGAAGCGTCGATGACATCCAGCATTATTTAACAATTACTTGAAAACAATTAAGCCTCGTATCAAAATGCCAAAAACCAATCTTTTTCATAAATTAAACATTGTCTTTACATTGATAATAGAATTAGAAATACATCAGAGTTTCAAATAGCGGAAACGAAAGGAAAGCAAAATCTTGAGTTCTGATCTTGATCTCCGGTTCACCAACCCCAGAAAGCATCTTGCTCTTCCTCATTCAGTTGCTCCTCATTTTTATCTGAAATTTGTAAGGGGTGAGTGTTTTGGGAAACACTCAGCAAGTGGGGGTCGATCGATTCCAAATATACATATAGAACTTAGTTTTCTTAAAACGTTCTTTTAACAGACTTTCAAAACTTAATATTCTTAGCTTATCAGGACAGAGACAAATCGAATAAATGACAGAATTCCTCAGATGATTCAGAACAATTCAGAAACAGATTAAATCAATTCAGAACAGAACATATCAGAACAGACAGAATACTGTTACTCATCTCATTTTCATGGTCAAATTGTCCCCAATATGTTAGTCCTCTATGGGTGAGGCCAGAACATGGTTTTATACCCACCAATGGGGACCAGAACAGAACATGGTTTTATACCCACCAATGGGGGCCAGACAGAATTACAATTCTCGTCACATATCAAATTGAGTCGTAACAGTGTACACAGAATTCAGAAACAACAGACAGACTTATCAGATTTCTCAGAGTTCAACATTTCAGATTTTTAGACAGACACAGCGGAATCAAAGATATTCGAAGAGCGAACGAAGCACATAATCGATCGAAATTTTAAAAGGTAGACTGACATTTTCGAAATTTAGGACACACATTCATGCATGTCATATTATTGATATCAAAGTTTAAAATATAACAAAATATGTAACAAAAGCCCATTTACTTGAATTTTTATACAAATCTCTTTCTTGAAATTTCGGCAGCACTTCGGCGCAACTTCACAAATACTGTCTTCGATCGGGGAACACTTCGGTACGGGGTTATTGAACTGGACTGCACGAAATTTCCTTCTTTTCTCTTGCTTGACTTGGCCGAATTTTTCGGAGGGTTTTTTTAAGAAGAAGTGAGGGCCGAAATTTTGAAGAGTGAGGGGAAAGAGGAGAACCAAAATTCTTGTTTGTTTTTGGGGATCATTTTTCTCAACCACATGAGTGGTATTTATAGGCAAGAAAAACAACCTTCCACCTAGCCATCCCCCCCCCCCCCCCCCCCCCTTGGCCGAATTCTTGTTCATCAGGAAAGGTTTGAATGTGATCATAATGTTGGTCCAAAATTTCATGCATGAATACCCCAAAATCCCAGCATTCTTCAAGTTCTAGATTAGTTATAATGGTGGGTTCCAAAAATTCATGCATCCTTAAATGTCACCTTGATTTTCTAAAGGTTCATTTCCTACATCATTCAATATGTCCTAGCTCTTAGCTCCTCCCGCAGCTCCTTCATGGTTTAACGCGAAGGTCATTTCTTGTACATTTAATTTGTCCCAACTCTTGGCTCAACTTATAGCTCCCTTTTTGGTCCTGTTAGGACAAACTTGGTTGAGCTTCTTTGAGCTGACAGATCGTGTCCTTGAGCTGGGGTTTTACTCCTCCCGTGACAACACTTCGATGGATGCGGTTACTTGTGGCTTGGCCTCCTGCTGAGCTCATTTCCGAGCTTTGAAGTTGCTTCCTCGAGTTAAATTTAATGAAAATCTAAGTTAATACTCAAGTTATTTAGTTGGAACAAACATTTTTGAGCTTAGTTTGAGTAAAATTTCAAGTTTGTATTACTTACTTGATTTGCTTCGGATCGTAAAATCTCGGTTTCTCACATCCCTCCCTCCTTATTAAAAGTTTCGTCCTCGAAACTTGCATTAACTTGTTCTTTCGAATAGATGAGGGTATTGTGATCGCATTTTCTCCTCGAGTTCCCATGTTGCCTCCCTTTCGGTATGATTTGACCACTGTACTTTGACATAAGGTATTGTCCGATTTCTCAACACTTGGTCTTTTGAGTCCACTATTCGGGTAGGGACCTCTTCGTATTTGAAGTTCTTCATTGAGGATTTCCCTCAATCATCAGTGGTGCAACCTTGAGTACATGACTCGGGTCTGGGACATACTTTCTCAGCTGTGAGATGTGGAAGACATTATGTATCCTGGACATATCAGGCGGTAAAGCTAGACGGTAGGCTAAGGTTCCTACCTTTTCCAGTATTTCAAACGGTCCCACATATCTCGGGTTCAACTTTTCGGATTTACTGAACCGTACTACTCCTTTCATTGGCGAGTCCTTGACATAAGCCTTTTCACCGATTTCTAATTCCAGCGGTCTCCTCTTCAAATCGGCCCAGCTCTTTTGTCTATCCTAAGTTGCCTTTAGTCTTTCCTTGATCATGGCTACTTTGTCAACGGTTAATTGAACAAGCTCTGGTCCGGTAACAGCTTCTTCTCCGACCTCGTCCCAATATAGAGGCGACCTACACTTTCTTCCATACAAAGCTTCATACGGAGCCATCTCAATGCTACTGTGATAGCTGTTGTTATAGGCAAACTCGATCAAAGGTAACTGTTCACTCCAATTTCCAGCAAAATCCAGCGCCTATTCCCTCAGCATATCCTCGAGGGTCTGAATTGTCCTTTCGGTTTGGCCATCAGACTGAGGATGATAGGCCGTGCTGAGAGTAACATTGGTTCCCATAGCCTTTTGGAAACTTTTCCAAAATCTTGATACAAATCTTGGATCTTTGTCAGACATAATACTCGCTGGAACTCCATGTAGCCTCACTATGTTGTCCATATACAAAGTGGCTAATTTATCCAAATTATAATTCATTCGTACTGGCAAGAAATGGGCAGACTTGGTCAATCTGTCAATGATCACCCAGATCCCATCATGACCCTGTCTTGATCGTGGTAGTCCTACTACGAAATCCATGAAGATGTTATCCTACTTCCACTCTGGTATCTCCAATGGCTGTAAAAGTCCTCCAGGCCTTTGATGTTCTGCCTTGACTTGTTGACAGACTAAACACTTAGCAACAAAGACAGCTACATCTTTCTTCATACCGTTCCACCAGTAATTATTTTTCAAATCTCGGTACATCTTGGTGCTTCCTGGATGTACTGAAAATCTCGATTTATGTGCCTCGGCCATTACTTCTTCTCGAATTCCATCGAAGTTTGGCACATACAATCGTCCTTTCATCCAGAGCATTCCATTTTCATCAATTTGAAATTCTGGAGCTTTTCCTTCTTGGATTTGTTCTTTAATTTTAAGGATGGAGGTGTCTTGACTCTGCTTCAATTTGATGTCCTCCTGGAGACCTGGTTGTATCGATAATGAAGATAAGTTCACCTTCTGTAATGCCCTAGATTGTATGTGGATAAAATGAAAAGATGAAGTGTTGCTGGAAGAAAGGGACCGCACCCGCGCCGAGAAAAGCACCGCACCCGCGGTGCATGGACAGAAAGTTAACCATTTTTACAGTAGGGTCACCGCACCCGCGGTCCAAGAAGGAGTGCACCCGCGGTTGATGGACAGATAGTTGGAAAGTAATTACAGAAATGACACCGCACCCGCGGTGCAAACGTAACCGTACCCGCGGTAATGTCACCGCACCCGCGGTCTTATATGTACCGCACCCGCGGTCGTCGAATTTCAGAAAATGAAAGGCATGCCGTGGACACAGCGCACCCGCGGTGAAGAGTGACTGCACCCGCGGTGCTGCATGCGAGAAATCCACCTTTGAATTCTATGAAGACACATGGCATATATATATATATATATATATATATATATATATATATAATTGTGCTGAGTCTTCATTTCAGCAATTCCATCAGTCAGGAATCGAGGGAGAGAGTGAGAGGAAAGGTAAGGCTCTTTCATCTCCAAAGCTAGCTTGTGCAAGATTTAACCATCCCAACTTCAATCCAAACATAAATTATCGCTCCTCTCATCAAGTGCTACAAGGGATGTAAGTTTGGTTAAGTTTTAACATGTTTTGAAGTATACATGTTGGAGAAATGCTGATATGCTTGTGATTATATGTTCTTATGATTATGGTAAGTATGGAAATACAGTCGGATCGATTTTCGGATACCGTTTGAGATGGTGTCGATTTTCCAGCATGTATATTGAGTTAAGATAGTGAAGAGTTCAATATGTTACATTATATTGTAATGAGGAGTATGAGTTGATTTTGATTGCTTATGATGTTATTGAGTGATCGGTATCGCAGGATTATGCCGTTGTACCGTCGATTTGTATTGAGATTGATTGTCAATTCATATATATGTTGAATTGAGTTAGAAGTTGATATGGTGCATTGTATATATGCCATTTCAGATTTGTATTGGCGACTTTGACATCGAGACTTCGATATCGACAGAGATTGTGCGACGAAAAGTATAACTCATGTTTTGTTTGGGGAAGACACAACTCAAATGAGATTCAGTTTGAGTTTCCCAACCAAATCACATAATAGAATTGTTGTTTATCTTTTGATGTGATTGTGATTTGTTTATAGATTTATATTTAAATCTCTTGATATGATGATGTCTTGTTTATAGATTTATATTCAAGCCTTTGAGATAGGAGAGTCATTGGCAGACTTGCCAAACTAGATGTTCGGTGGTATCGACGCTTCGGATCAGATTCACTCCGATTGCAGACATTCGATACAGACTTGACTGAAGTCTAGGAATAAGACGTACAGTTACCCCGATTGGGAGGGTAGGTGACAGACAGTGACGTCTTATTCACACCGGGATCCCTAGAGTAGAGTCAATTCGAGTCAAGACATGATTTGATTTGAGTTGCATGTTTAGATAGATCGGTTTCATAGACTATGGAGCCATTGTTATTGCTTTCATGCATGATTTATGATTTCGTATCAGCATGTATACATGTTTTATACTGGGATTTGTTCTCACCGGAGTTTCCGGCTGTTGTTATGTCTGTATGTATGCATAACAACAGGTGGGGCAGGATCAGGGTCACGACAGAGATGAGAGATGGACATAGCGTGGTGATCACGGGCGCAGAAGATCACGAGTGATGTTGTACTAGATTTGTACTACTCGTAGTTTATGGTTTGTATTAAACCCTAGTGATGTGTTGGTAGTAAGACATGACATGTATATTATATGTGTTGTAATTAAATAAAGAAAGATATTATGTTTAGTGTTTACATTTGAATTAATGTTAAAAAGCGAAAATTTGACCCACATTTTGAATAAAGATCCAATTAATCCCAAAAAGAATTGAGTTAGAGCCCGGGTCCCCACAACAGGTGGTATCAGAGCAGTAGGTTCTGTAGACTGAGATAGAATAGAATGAGCGGGTAGATGGAGTCTTCTTCCTTGCTTTTGATGTGCTAGCACGATTTAATGCTTTCCCTATCATATGTTGTATTGTATCTGAATTGATTTACAGCATATACTTGTAAAGACTAAATCAGAACCGATTCTGGATCAGAGGTATATGATCAGAGGAGGGCTGAGACAGATTTTATAGACTGTGTACTAATCTGTTTGATAATCAGATTATGCTGCCTAGAAGAATACCACAACCAGCTGCAGGTCAAGTGCCAGAACAGGGGAGTACGTCAGGTACCCAGATGGACGTAACCGCTACCCCGATGGAGACTCTGTTGAAGCGGTTTCAGTCATTCCGACCCCCGACTTTGAAAGGCACGGAGAATGCAGTGGATTGTGAAAGCTGGTTGGATGATATAGAGATGTTATTTGAATCACTTGCCTATACAGATGAACGTAGAGTGAAGCTGGTTGGGCATCAATTGCAAGAAGTGGCCAAGAGTTGGTGGCTAATGGCGAAACGAGGCTTAGAACATCGAGGTATTGATATTACTTGGAAAGTATTTAAAGATGAATTTTATCAACGTTTCTTTCCAGTGTCATACCGAAAGGACAAAGGGGCCGAATTCGCCAACTTGAGACAGGGGCAATGGAACATAGAGGAGTATGTTGCCAAATTCTCGTCCTTGCTTCGATTTGCACCTCATGTAGCAGGGAATGATGAGGCAGTTGCCGATCAGTTCATAAATGATTTGAATTTGGACATCTTTACCCTAGTGAACATGGGGCGACCCAACACTTTTTCTGAGGCGCTGAATCGAGCGAAGGGAGCAGAGGCTGGCTTGATTAGGCAGCGAGGAGCTTCCTATAGTGTTCAGGGTCAGAGACCGCCACCGTTCGCCACACAGTTTCCACCACCTCCTCCTCGATTTGATAGTGGAATCAGTAGTAGTGGGAAGAAATTTTCTTTGAAAGCTAAGGATAAGCAGTTCAAGAGAGCAGGGAGCAGTTCATCGAGCTCCAGTGGGTCAAGACAGAGAGGTCCTGGCCAGAGTACAGATGTGACAGATGTATATTGTACTACTTGTGGAGGCCGACATGCCACAGAGCAGTGTCAGGGAGTGATGGGCAGATGTAACATATGCAGGCAACAGGGACACTTTGCCAAAGTCTGTCCCCAGAGAGGTGCACAGAGATTTCAGAGTGCAGGGTCATCAGCATCAGTGACTCAGCCTGAGAGGCAAGCTTCGTCTGTCCATTCCTTCCAGCCCACGCCTACACAGTCTCAACCTAGAGCCAGAGGTGGCCAGACAGTGAGCCAACCTCCCAGACAACAAGCTCAGGTGTTTGCATTGACGGAAGAGCAAGCCCAAGGTGCACCAGACGATGTGATTGCAGGTAACTGTTTTCTTTGCGGTTATCCTGCATATGTATTGATAGATACAGGTGCATCACATACATTTATATCAGAACGTTTTGCATTGACACATGCATTGCCTGTAGAGTCATTGTCTACTGTAGTGTCTATTTCTTCTCCGTTGGGAAGTGGTCTGATATCTGTGACTTCAGTTAGACACTGTGTACTACAGTTTGAAGGGCATGAGATCGATTTAGAATGTGTTGTACTTGGTTTATCTTATTTTGATTGTATTGTCGGGATTGACATGTTGACTAAGTACAGAGCCACCGTAGACTGTTTTCACAAGATTGTCAGATTCAGACCTGAGATGACAGAGGAGTGGAAATTCTATGGTAAGGGTTCCAGATCTCGGATTCCCTTAGCTATCTGCTCTGACTATGAGTAGATTGTTGCAGCAAGGAGCAGAAGGGTTCCTTATTTATTCAGTAGATTTACTGAAATCGAGCCCGGCATTGGCAGATTTGCCAGTAGTACGGGAGTTTGCAGATGTATTTCCTGACGAGATTCCAGGGTTACCTCCAGCCCGAGAGGTAGATTTTAGCATTGATCTTATTTCAGGTACCGCTCCTATTTCGAGAGCTCCATAGGATGGCGCCAATAGAATTGAAAGAATTGAAAGCACAATTAGAAGATCTTCTAGCCAAGGGATATATCAGACCTAGTGTATCTCCTTGGGGCGCTCCAGTGCTATTCGTGCACAAGAAAGACGGTTCTATGAGATTGTGTATAGATTACAGGCAACTGAACAAGGCAACGATAAAGAACAAATATCATTTGCCTCGTATCGACGACTTATTTGATCAGTTGCAGGGATCTTCTATCTATTCCAAGATCGATCTGAGATCTGGATATCACCAGCTGCGAGTACGAGATATTGATATACCAAAGACAGCATTCCGAACCAGGTATGGACATTACGAATTTATTGTCATGCCTTTTGGTTTAACGAATGCTCCAGCGGTGTTTATGGGACTGATGAACCGTGTCTTTCAGAGATATTTAGATGAGTTTGTGATTGTTTTTATCGATGATATTTTGGTGTATTCAAAGAATTTGAATGAGCATGCCAATCATTTGAGAATTGTGTTGCAAACATTGAGAAATGAAAGATTGTATGCGAAACTGTCAAAGTGTGAGTTTTGGCTGAGACAGGTTGTCTTCTTGGGTCATATCATATCTGGAGATGGTATTTCTGTGGATCCGAGTAAAGTGGAAGCTGTGATCAGTTGGCCGAGACCCACTTCAGTGCCTGAAATACGCAGTTTCATGGGTCTAGCAGGGTACTATAGACGATTCATCAAAGATTTCTCCAGTATTGTGAAGCCGATTACCTAGTTGACATAGAAAAATGCGCCGTTTGTGTGGTCTGAGGATTGTGAGTCTAGCTTCTTAGAATTGAAGAAGAGGCTGACCAGTGCACCTGTCTTGATGATTCCTTCAGGTACTGGCGATTTCGTTGTATATTGTGATGCATCTCACAGAGGGCTGGGATGTGTTCTTATGCAGCGAGATCATGTGATCGCATATGCCTCCAGACAGCTGAAGCCACACGAGATTCGATACCCCATTCATGATCTTGAATTGGCGGCTATTGTTTTTGCCTTGAAGATCTGGCGTCACTATCCTTTATGGTGAGAAATTTGAGATCTATTCTGGTCATAAAAGCCTGAAGTATCTGTTTTCTCAGTCAGAGTTGAACATGAGACAGCGTAGATGGCTTGATCTATTGAAAGATTTTGATTACGAGATCAAGTACTATCCAGGGAAGTCAAATGCAGCAGCAAAACCTTGAGTCGAAAGGTATGTTCCTTATCCTTATCGACGATAAGTGTTTCGAATTTAGTTGAAGATTGCTGCTTGTCTGGTTTAGCATTTGACACAGATAGTAGACCATTGAGACTTGCCACGATTCAAGTTGAACCAGATTTGATTATGCAAATCAAAGAAGCGCAGAAAACTGATCAGAATATTCAGAAGTCGATTCAGATGGTTAGATCAGGACATCAGTCAGAATACCAGGTACATGATTTTGTTCTATATGTGAATAATCGTATTGTAGTGCCAGATGTTCCAGAATTAAAACAACAGATTTTGTCAGAAGCGCACTGTAGTCGGTTCAGTATTCATCCTGGTGGCAGGAAGATGTACAATGATCTAAAGACACAGTTCTGGTGGAAACAGATGAAGTCAGACATTGCCGAATTTGTGTCTAAGTGTTTAAATTGCCAACAGGTGAAGGCTGAAAGAAAGAAGCCCGGAGGTTTACTTCAGAGTTTGTCTATTCCAAAATGGAAATGGGATCACATTTCCATGGATTTCGTGACGAAGTTACCTCGATCATCCCGAGGCTGTGACGCGATTTGGGTCATTATTAACAGATTAACCAAATCAGCGTGTTTTATTCCATACAGAATGACATACAGACACGATCAGATGGCCGATATATATGTCCGAGAAGTAGTCAGATTGCATGGTGTGCCGAAATCCATCGTATCAGACTGTGATCCACGATTCACTTCTCACTTTCGGCACAGTCTGCAGCAGGCTTTAGGTACGACATTGCACCTAAGCACTGCTTATCATCCCCAGACAGACGGACAGTCAGAGCGGACTATCCAGACTTTAGAGGACATGTTGAGAGCTGTAGTGCTAGACTTTGGCACTAGTTGGCAAGATTCACTACCGTTGTGTGAATTCTCGTACAACAACAACTATCAAACGAGCATAGAGATGGCACCGTTTGAAGCATTATATGGCAAGAAGTGCAGATCTCCTCTATATTGGGATGATATCTCTGAGGCACCAGAACTTGGACCTGATATGATCCGTGAAATGACTGAGAAAGTGAAGATCATTCAGAAAAGAATGAAAACAGCACAGGATAGGCAAGTCAAGTATGCCAATATCAGACGTAGACCACTTGTATTTGAAAAAGGGGACAGAGTATTCTTGAAGATTTCTCCCTTCAGAGGCATTGTCAGATTTGGCAAGCATGGGAAATTGTCTCCTAGATACATTGGTCCATACGAGATTCTTGAGAAGATTGGCGATCGAGCATATCGACTGGCTCTTCCTCCTGCTTTATCTGGGATACATGACGTTTTTCATGTATCGATACTGCGTAGATACATGCCAGATTATTCTCATGTCATTCGGCCTGACGAAGCTGAGCTGGATCAGACGTTGAGTTACGTTGAACAACCAATACAAATTCTTGATCGGAAAGAGAAACAGCTCAGAACGAAGACTATTCCGCTAGTGAAAGTCCAGTGGAGTCGTCATGGCACTGAAGAAGCGACTTGGGAAACAGAGTCAGAGATGAGACAGAAATATCCCGAGTTATTCTCATGATGTGAGTATCGATTCAGCTTTTGACTTTACTGTTGTTCGTACATACTTTGATTAATTGATTTCACGTTCGAGGACGAACTAATATCTAAGAGGGGGAGAAATGTAATGCCCTAGATTGTATGTGGATAAAATGAAAAGATGAAGTGTTGCTGGAAGAAAGGGACCGCACCCGCGCCGAGAGAAGCACCGCACCCGCGGTGCATGGACAGAAAGTTAACCATTTTTACAGTAGGGTCACCGCACCCGCGGTCCAAGAAGGAGTGCACCCGCGGTTGATGGACAGATAGTTGGAAAGTAATTACAGAAATGACACCGCACCCACGGTGCAAACGTAACCGTACCCGCGGTAATGTCACCGCACCAGCGGTCTTATATGTACCGCACCCGCGGTCGTCGAATTTCAGAAAATGAAAGGCATGCCGTGGGCACAGCGCACCCGCGGTGAAGAGTGACTGCACCCGCGGTGCTGCATGCGAGAAATCCACCTTTGAATTCTATGAAGACACATGGCATATATATATATAATTGTGCTGAGTCTTCATTTCAGCAATTCCATCAGTCAGGAATCGAGGGAGAGAGTGAGAGGAAAGGTAAGGCTCTTTCATCTCCAAAGCTAGCTTGTGCAAGATTTAACAATCCCAACTTCAATCCAAACATAAATTATCGCTCCTCTCATCAAGTGCTACAAGGGATGTAAGTTTGGTTAAGTTTTAACATGTTTTGAAGTATACATGTTGGAGAAATGCTGATATGCTCTTGATTATATGTTCTTATGATTATGGTGAGTATGGAAATACAGTCGGATCGATTTTCGGATACCGTTTGAGATGGTGTCGATTTTCCAGCATGTATATTGAGTTAAGATAGTGAAGAGTTCAATATGTTACATTATATTGTAATGAGGAGTATGAGTTGATTTTGATTGCTTATGATGTTATTGAGTGATCGGTATCGCAGGATTATGCCGTTGTACCGTCGATTTGTATTGAGATTGATTGTCAATTCATATATATGTTGAATTGAGTTAGAAGTTGATATGGTGCATTGTATATATGCCATTTCAGATTTGTATTGGCGACTTTGACATCGAGACTTCGATATCGACAGAGATTGTGCGACGAAAAGTATAACTCATGTTTTGTTTGGGGAAGACACAACTCAAATGAGATTCAGTTTGAGTTTCCCAACCAAATCACATACTAGAATTGTTGTTTATCTTTTGATGTGATTGTGATTTGTTTATAGATTTATATTCAAATCTCTTGACATGATGATGTCTTGTTTATAGATTTATATTCAAGCCTTTGAGATAGGAGAGTCATTGGCAGACTTGCCAAACTAGATGTTCGGTGGTATCGACGCTTCGGATCAGATTCACTCCGATTGCAGACATTCGATACAGACTTGACCGAAGTCTAGGAATAAGACGTACGGGTAGGTGACATACAGTGACGTCTTATTCACACCGGGATCCCTAGAGTAGAGTCAATTCGAGTCAAGACATGATTTGATTTGAGTTGCATGTTTAGATAGATCATTTTCATAGACTATGGAGGCATTGTTATTGCTTTCATGCATGATTTATGATTTCGTATCAGCATGTATACATGTTTTATACTGGGATTTGTTCTCACCGGAGTTTCCGGACTGTTGTTATGTCTGTATGTGTGCATAACAACAGGTGGGATAGGATCAGGGTCACGACAGAGATGAGAGATGGACATAGCGTGGTGATCACGGGCGCAGAAGATCACGAGTGATGTTGTACTAGATTTGTACTGCTCGTAGTTTATGGTTTGTATTAAATCCTAGTGATATGTTGGTAGTAAGACATGACATGTATATTATATGTGTTGTAATTAAATAAAGAAAGATATTATGTTTAGTGTTTACATTTGAATTAATGTTAAAAAGCGAAAATTTGACCCACATTTTGAATAAAGATCCAATTAATCCCAAAAAGAATTGAGTTAGAGCCCGGGTCCCCACACCTTCCCAGGGTTCCTTCGGCTCAAAGCATCTGCCACCTTATTTGCCTTACCCGGATGATAATTGATTGACAGATCATAGTCCTTGAGAAGTTCCATCCACCTTCTTTGCCTCATATTTAATTCCTTTTGAGTGAAAATATACTTGAGGCTCTGGTGATCAGTAAAAACTTCGCATTTTACTCCATAAAGGTAGTGCCTCCAGATTTTAAGCGCGAATACTACTGCGGCTAACTCCAAGTCATTAGTAGGGTAATTATGCTTATATGGTTTTAGTTGCCGTGAGGCATAAGCGATTACCTGACCCTCTTGCATAAGCACACACCCTAATCCTTCCTTTGAAGCATCACTGTATACTGTGAAATTCTTACCATCCTCGGGAGGAACTAGTATTGGTGTGGATGCGAGTTTTGTCTTCAGGGTTTCAAAGCTTCTTTCACATTCCTCATTCCAAATAAATTTCGAATTTTTCTGAGTAAGTTTGGTGAGTGGGATGGCTATTGAAGAAAATCCTTCCACAAATTTTCTATAGTAGCCTGCTAAACCCAGAAAACTCCTGACTTCAGTTACTGTCTTTGGTTGTGGCCAATCCTTGATTGCTTCCACCTTTTTAGGGTCTACTGACACCCCTAATTCAGAAATTATATGACCTAAGAACGCCACACTTTTTAACCAAAATTCACATTTCTTGAATTTGGCATATAGTTCTTTTTCTCGAAGTGTCTGCAAAGTGAGACGCAGATGCTCTTTGTGTTCTTCTTCACTTCGTGAGTACACAAGGATATCATCTATGAAGACAACCACAAACTTGTCGAGATATGGTTTGAATACCCGATTCATCAGGTCCATGAATGCTGCAGGAGCATTTGTTAGGCCAAATGGCATTACCGTGAATTCGTAATGTCCATATCTTGTCCTAAAAGCAGTTTTAGGGATGTCTTCCGCTTTGACCTTCAACTGATGGTAACCAGATCTCATATCTAGTTTTGAGAAGACCTTGGCTCCCTTTAACTGATCGAAAAGATCATCTATTCTTGGGAGTGGGTACTTATTCTGTATGGTGATCTTGTTCAACTCCCGGTAGTCAATACATAGCCTCATGCTTCCGTCCTTATTCTTTACAAAAAGCACTGGGGCTCCCCATGGGGATGCACTGGGGCGAATCTGCTTCTCGTCTAGTAATTCATGCGGTTGCTCCTTTAGCTCCTTTAATTCAGCTGGAGCCATTCGGTATGGTGCCTTTGATATTGGTGCAGCACCAGGGACCAAATTGATTTCAAATTCTACTTCCCTATCTGGTATCTCTCCCGGTAGTTCCTCGGGAAAAACGTCTGGAAATTCTTGAACAATTGGAATATCCTCCAACTTTGGGACTTCTTCTTCTTTGATTTCATTGATCACTGCCAGGTAAATTTCTTCTCCTCCCTTTATAGCTTTCCAGGCTCTTGAAGCCGATAGTAGAGATTTTCTTTCTTTGGATTTTCCGTGATATACGACTTCCCCTTTTGTCGGAGTTTGAAGTCTAATATCTTTCTTTTGACAGTCTACTATGGCATGGTTTCTGGCTAACCAGTCCATTCTAAGGATGATGTCAAACTCAACCATATTGAGTTGAATTAATTCCACTTCAAAAGTTTGATTGCTGATACAAATTTTACAGTTTCTATACACTTTGTGTGCTTCAATTGTTTTTCTGGCAGGTGTTGCTACTCTTAACGGTTCACTAAGAATATCATGCTCAAGTTTAAGCTTTTTAGCAAATCTTCTAGAACCAATTGAATGTGTGGCGCCACAATCAAACAAAGCATATGCAGGCATTTTATTGAGTAAGATGGTACATGCCACCACTTCGTTGTTTTTATCGGCTTCCTCTTGGGTTATTGCATAAACCCGAGCATTAGACTTATTTTCATGTTGTTTGCTGGGCTCCGTCCCTTTGTCCTTGTTGTCTGGACAATCATTAATTCTATGACCCACCTTTCCGCACTTAAAACAAGCGCATGTCTTCCGATAACATTCTCCAACATGTTTCTGTCGACATATATCACACCACTTTCCTTCGGTGTTACCAGCACTGCCAGGATTCCCTTTGAAAGACCCACCTGAATAATTTGGTTTCTTAAACTTGGGACCATTCTGAGTAGATTGACTGCTACATCGGTCTTTTGTTCTTGTTTTCTTCCTCGCGTCGCTTGATATAAGTTTCTGCGCTCATTGCAGCGCCCATCAAATCCACAAAGCTGTTTGGCTTGAATACTGCCAATGCCGACCGAATTCGACTGTTGAGTCCTTTCTTGAATCGATGCATTTTTAACGTTTCATCCGACATGATCGTTGGGACATAGGTTCCCAGATCGTTGAACCGTGAAGTGTATTCCATCATTGACATGTCCGGAGGCTGTTTGAAGTTTTCGAATTCACCCAACTTCTGTAGTCGAAATTCAGCGGGATAGTATTGTTACAAAAATCTTCTCTTAAAAATCTGTCATGTGATCTCTTCCACTTCTGCCAAAGATGCCGACACAGTTTCCCACCATTTCCTAGCTCGGTCTTCCAAAAATGGTGTTACAACCTCCACTCTCAGTTCTTCAGGTATCTCCAGTAAAGGTAGTTGTGTTTCGACGTTCTTGAGCCAGTTGTGGCTGACTTCTGGGTCTGGGTTCCCATCGAAAGTTGGAACTCAATTCCTTCTGAGAGATTCGTAATGGTACTTAATCCCACTGCGGTTGCGGTTCAGGTGGTGGTTGGATGGCGTTAGCCAATGGGTTCACGAATCCTTGTAACGTTGCAGCTACGATAGTAGCTATTGCCATCATATCCTCTTGACTGAGATTCACTCTGGGTGGTGGTGGATTTTCGTTTTGATTGGCACCACGGGGGTTACGGTTGTTTCGGGGTGGTCTGCCTGCCATTTCCTATAAATATGTATTTTATTAATTTGTTTGCCACAATATTTAATCAAAGGAATAATTTCATTAAATTGTAAAAATTTTCATACAACCAAATATTTTTCAAAACAAATGATTAATTAAATATTTCTAGATAAAATCGAAGCCTATTCTAGAACTCTCTCTCCCTACTCGTCTATTACTTCTCCGTCCCCTACTGCTTCATTAATTTCTTCCTCCACAGGGTTCTCTTCCAGTTGTTCTATGAGTTCTTCCATATTGACCATCTCATTTTGTAGGTGCTCAATGTAATTCTGCAGTTGTGTGTTGTGGTGATCAAGGTTGTTTACTTCATCCTGTAGTTCTTGTATTGTTGATTGACTTACCTTCTCATCGATTTCTTGCTCCTCGATTCGTTCTTCCAGACAGCGCTGCGTTTTGAGAAGACTATTATCCCGGATTTCTAGCGTAAAAATCCTATCTTGCGCTTTCTTCAACTCTTGTTTGGTGATCTCGTGCTGACGTTCTGACTCTAGATGACAAGCAGCGTAACGTCTAACGTCTTCACGTAGTTTCTTCTCTTCCACTCGGGCCTCACGAAGATCCTCCATCATGCATACGTTATTCCCATCCAACTGGTAGTTATCTCTCTCGAGTTTTTCATTTTTTTCTTTCAGTGTTTTAATTTCTGACTCCTTTTCCTGAAGTTGTTTTTGAAGTTCATGTATAATGCTTTGGAGATCCATACTAGTTTCCATGAAAAAAACATTTTTCTAGATAAGATAATCGTCAAATTTTAAATATGCAATAATAGAACGATAATAGAAAGTTTCAAAATAATTTGATACACATAATATTTTCTCAGTCACAAATTTACTACAATCCAGATTCTTTATTATAATGCTAATCTAATCGAACATCTCTCCGCCGTTGCTGTCACTGGCACTGTCGTCTCCGGCCACCTCCATCGGTGCTACCTCCCCTTCCTCCATGTTCTCTATCATTAAATGTAGGTAGTTGTTCTGCTCTTGAAGTCTGTCATAGTGTCGTGAAGCTTCGAAACGTACAGGTCCTGTTTAGCGTTGAACTCTTCTAGGCGCTGACGGGCCTGCGTATCATGTCCCCGTTCTATCTCTACTCTCTCCAGTAACTCCCTGTTGAGTGAAGCTAAGTGCGCGATGCGAGCTGAGTCAGTCGGTATATGTAGAAGTTGGCTCTCAGCCAAATCCAGATGGTGAGTAAGTTGCTGCACGTCAGTCTCCAGTATGTGCCTAATTTCACTAAGCTCCTGTTTTTCCAGTTTCTCCCTAGCCAGTTGCGCCTTCAGAGTCGCAATCTCCCTAGCTTGATTATCTATGGTAAGCTGACGCATACGAAGAGCAGCCTGAGCGCGAGTACGTGGAGCAGCCATTTCGTAGGATAAAAATCGAAAGCAAAGCATCAGAATCGTATAAAGGATAGAAAGACACAAATAGTAGAAACAAAGTTGTCGTGGAAAATTTTCGATATTCAGAGTTTGTGGAATGATCGAAGAGATAGATTTTTGAAGTCTATTCGAAATTTAGGAAACAGATGAAAGTTAGACTTCAAGAACGGATGAAAGTTGGACTCAAATTGGGATACACTAGGCTTTTGCCAAAATTCGACTTCGCCAAATTTTGTCTATCAAAATCCCAGCGGGATTATGAACCTGGTGGCTCTGATACCACTTAAATGTCACGCCCCGAGTCCCAAGCGTAGATGGCATCCGGTATTGTTTAACAATTACTTGAAAACAATTAAGCATCGTATCAAAATGCCAAAAACCAGTCTTTTTCATAAATTAAACGATGTCTTTACATTGACAATAGAATTAGAAATACATCAGAGTTTCAAATAGCGGAAACGAAAGGAAAGCAAAATCTTGAGTTCTGATCTTGATCTCCGGTTCACCAACCCCAGAATGCATCTTGCTCTTCCTCATTCAGTTGCTCCTCATTTTTATCTGAAATTTGTAAGGGGTGAGTGTTATGGAAACACTCAGCAAGTGGGGGTCGATCGATTCTAAAGATACATATAGAACTTAGTTTTCTTAAAACGTTCTTTTAACGGACTTTCAAAACTTAATATTCTTAGCTTATCAGGACAGAGACAAATCGAATAAATGACAGAATTCCTCAGATGATTCAGAACAATTCAGAAACAGATTAAATCAATTCAGAACAGAACATATCAGAACAGACAGAACACTGTTACTCATCTCATTTTCATGGTCAAATTTCCCCAATATGTTAGTCCTCTAAGGGGTGAGGCCGGAACATGGTTTTATACCCACCAATGGGGGCCAGACAGAACATGGTTTTATACCCAACAATGGGGGCCAGACAGGATTACAATTCTCGTCCCATATCAAATTGAGTCGTAAAAGTGTACACAGAATTCAGAAACAATAGACAGACTTATCAGATTTCTCAGAGTTCAACATTTCAGATTTTTAGACAGACATAGCGGAATCAAATAAATTCGAAGAGTGAACGAAGCATATAATCGATCGAAATTTTAAAAGGTAGACTGACATTTTCGAAATTTAGGACACACATTCATGCATGTCATATTATTGATATCAAAGTTTAAAATACAAAAAAATATGTAACAAAAGCCCACTTACTTGAATTTTTATACAAAGATCTTTCTTGAAATTTTGGCAGCACTTCGGCGCAACTTCACAAATACTGTCTTCGATCGGGGAACACTTCGGTACGGGGTTATTGTACTGGACTGCACAAACTTTCCTTCTTTTCCCTTGCTTGACTTGGCCGAATTTTTGGAGGGTTTTTTTTGAGAAGAAGTGAGGGCCGAAATTTTGGAGAGTGAGGGGAAAGAGGAGAACCGAAATTCTTGTTTGTTTTTGGGGTGCATTTTTCTCAACCACATGAGTGGTATTTATAGGCATGAAAAACAACCTTCCACCTAGCCCCCCCCCCCCCCCCCCCCGGCCGAATTCTGGTCATCAAAAAGGTTTGAATGTGATCATAATGTTGGTCCAAAGTTTCATGCATGAATACCCCAAAATCCCATGCATTCTTCAAGTTCTAGATTAGTTATAATGGTGGGTTCCAAAAATTCATGCATCCTTAAATGTCACCTTGATTTTCTAAAGGTTCATTTCCTGCATCATCAATATGTCCTAGCTCTTAGCTCCTCCCCCAACTCCTTCATGGTTTAACGCGAAGGTCATTTCTTGTCCATTTAATTTGTCCCAACTCTTGGCTCAACTTATAGCTCCCTTTTTGGTCATGTTAGGACAAACTTGGTTGAGCTGCTTTGAGCTGACAGATCGTGTCCTTGAGCTGGGGTTTTACTCTTCCCGTGACAACACTTCGATGGATGCGGTTACTTGTTGCTTGGCCTCCTGCTGAGCTCATTTCCGAGCTTTGAAGTTGCTTCCTCGAGTTAAATTTAATGAAAATCTAAGTTAATAGTCAAGTTATTTAGTTGGAACAAACATTTTTGAGCTTAGTTTGAGTAAAATTTCAAATTTGTATTACTTACTTGATTTGCTTCGGATCGATAAAATCTCGGGTTCTCACATTTATGATAAGCTATTTCTTTTAGTTTCAAATTATAGTTGGTTGATTTATTTTAAAATGATGACAAAAATATTTTATGGTTCGGCCGAATGCATGTGAGGTTTGAAAAAAAAAAAATTAGCACAGTTTTAAGAAAACGAACAGCAGACGTTACATATTATTTTGTTCAAGCTTTGGCTTTATTCTTCATGTTTTTTGTGGTGGTGTTTGTCGATTTTTTTTCAATTGGATTGCCAAGTACAAGTTTTTTGGAGGTTCTCTTTGTTGGATCTTGGTTTTCTCGTACCCAAAACGCAGTGAAAGTTTAAAATTTTTTATTTTATTTTGACAATCAAAATATACTTGTTTTAGGCACTCGTATGTATTTATACCTTTGGTGAATTAATCACACGGCTCCAACTATTTCGGGTTTAGCGGATATAGCTCTTGATGAAATCCCTGCTAACTTTCTTCAAGAACTCCTTTCTTTATTCTTCTAATCAGGTACATGACTAGATGATTTATTCCTCTTCTAATTTGCACTAGAAATATTAGAAGAAGTTTTGCGTTGGAGATCAAATATCGAGAGACGGCTCAAATCTTTTGGCAAAGGGGTTGGCCAAAATTTTCAAACCTTTTGAGAGAGGGGATTTCGAAATTATGGTGGTGGAGGCTAGGGTTATGCCATGCTAACTCCTATTTATAATTAAGCAATCATCTAATAATTATAATTAACATTAATGAGCTTGATTAATTAATTGGGCTAATCCATTAATCAAAGTCCATTAAGAACTTTAATTATTTAGTATGTTGGACTTGTACTCCTACAAGCCCATTAAACATACTTCCCACCAATTTTAATTTAATATTTAATAAACTCAACTTTTGAACTTAATAAATTAAATCGATTATAAATTCAACATTTGAATTTATTGTTTAAATTATAAATTCAACTCCTTGAATTTTATTACCTCCAAAATTTAATATTTAATAAACTCAACTTTTGAGTTTAATAAATTAAATTCTCAGATTTTATAAATTCAACTCCTTGAATTTATTCTCCCAAAATTTAATTATCATAAATTCAACTACTTGAATTTATTATCTCAACGGGAACAAACGATCAAGTGCTTGTGTGACCCTCAATGGTTTAGGGATATAGCTAGCCGTGGATTCACAACTCCTTATGATTCAGGACATAATCCTTTATTCGGGCTTACCCTTATTTGCCACATTCTATGTATCAACAATTGATCATGAGAATGTCAGAAATCATATTTCTGATTTAACCCATCGAATCATGGTAAGAGCGTCTAGTAGCATCGCCCCATGATTCTCTAGGTATCACTGATAGTACCTGTAAGAACCAGTCGATTATGATTAGCGTACAGTACGGTCCCTTCAACTCATATATCCCGATCGAATCTGCAACCATTGGTTCAACGATGGTTGCATATTAATTCGATAGCTATGTGATAAATATAAATAGTGGCATCGCATGTACCATTGGAGAAATCCTTCTCCAATATACATCTCATACTCTGGCCTAGATATTCCACGCACTATTATTTCATCAGATCACATAGGATATTCACACCCGTAGGTGAGCGATGAATTCCCGACTACAATGCACTGGCTCCTATATGTGTTGCAACTGTACCCAACCTCGCCACCTGATGACTCTCGTGGAGACGGTAAACAAGTCAAAGCACAGCCCTAGCATATAGAGCCTCAGTGTTGTCCCGGGTCGTAAGGACTAATGGTGTACAATCATAACCACGGACTTATCCTCTCGATAAATGATAACCACTTGGAAAGTCCGAGGGAGAGTTTTTCGGTATAATCATCATATGACTAACCATCTGTATGTTTGGACATCTCTATGCCCTTACCAAGAAACGCAGTACACAACATCACAGATGCTAGTCTCGAGCTCAAGCGACCTTTATCCATGTTTTAGGCGGCTGAATCGATTAGGAACGAATTTAGATCATACGGTGTTTACAAACGAGTTTCAACATCGAATTACGATTCATTTGTATTAAACTATAATCAATGTCTTTATCTATGTTTGATAAGATGGGTATACAGATAAAGAAATAACAAACCATGAAATAATGAATTATATTAAAATAAAGATTGTTTATTACAACTAAGTCAATAAAATCTCTAGCCAACAATTGGCTTGCAGAGCATCTACTCTAACACTCTTGGGATCAAATTTTTTTTTATATTTTTGTTCTTCGTTCCTAGACAAACTAGTTTAGAGATGAATTCCACAAACACTTTTCAAAGATTGGGACATAGTTTTTAAAGAATTCTTGTTGATCAGTAAATTGAGAGAACAATTGACACCAATTTCGTGTTTGCTTTTCAATACTACGAAGATTCATATCTGTCAATATCCGGTAATTTTTCTTTCATTTCTATTTTAGTAATTTATGCCAAATTAATTATTAATTTGGCAAGAAATCGTTGGCTAGGTGGTGTAGACTGGTGACGTGGACATCAAATTTAGAATTTTCTCCTTTGTGACAATTTTTAACCACCTTGGACAACACATAGTATTATACATTAGATCAGTTTGACTTGGGATAACATTTACTCATGAATATTTATCTTCTCTTGAGAATTCAGTTTGGCTAAGCTCTTTGCTAAATATACTATTATTTCAGCAGAATTTTTGTTCAGTCACTAAAACTAATTGGTCCAACCATTTATCCTTTTTTGGTGATGAAAAAATTTAACAATATATGAGAAGAGAATTTCTTGAAAAAAACAAAAAAATTGCACCGTAATCACCCATAGATTCACCATGGCTGTTTTAATCCTTGATAGTTTTGTCCACCATTCTATGAAAAAATAAAAAAAAAACATATATACATGATCAAAAATAAAAAATTTGCGTTATTATTTTTAACAACTTTTTCACGAATGAAGAGAAAATACATTCAATTGCTTTTATGTTAAACTTGATTTAATTGTGGTGATGAGAGTCAAAACCAGTAGATCGCGTTAGTAAAACCAGAAGACAGTATAAAAGCAGAAGTTCTCGTATCACCTTAACAAAGCAGTACTCTTCGAGTACTTATCAGCTTAGATAAACAGAAGCAGAACTTGACTTTTACTAAATCAGAACCTATCGAACATATATTAAATGTTATCGTTACTTTACCAAGTACGAGTATTAAATGCATCATTAATGCTGAACAAATTCATTTAATACGTTTTACAAATTTTGGTATGAAACAAGACTGATTGTTCTTAAGCTTTTTGCAGGAAGCTTTTTCGGTAATAAAGCTGATTCTATCAGAAGTCAAAGAAGCCGTTTTGTTTATAGACGTTGGAATCAAGACTTCTATAAATACACAAGATCAACGACGTTTATAGGTTACCCAACAACGACCACATTCTCTATTATACGAACGTCGATTTGAGAACTCAGAACTACTTATCATCTTCAAGCTCAATATACAGAAAAGCAGCACACGCTTCATTGTAGTTATCTGATCATTTGAGATCATATTGTGCTGACTGTTTCTTACTCTCTCTACTAGCTATTCACGTTACTATATTTTTTATAAGATTTTGTAATCTGGAAAAGAGTCTTTTCCAGAACTTTGTTGTATTTGATTTATTGTGTTGAGAAACTAAGAGTTTCAGTAGGCAAAGGATAAGTCCTGCTAAAGTGGGTGTGTACAAGTGTTGTACTGTAAAATCCAAAGTCTTTTAGTGATACCTTCTGAAAACAGAAGAAGGGGAGACGTAGAAGATTTCATCTTCGAACTTCCATAAACAACCATTGTCTACTGCCTACTGTTTTATCATTTTCATTCTTAAACGATCAGATCGTTTCCGCACTATATATTGTGGTCTGCTGGTTATAACTTGAACAAGATAAGCTATAATCTCTAACATGATTCTAGGATCCTTTGCAAAAACGACCAACAAAAGAACGAGTTTATTCACCCCCTCTAAACTCTATATCGATCCCCAACAAGTGGTATCAGAGCAGATTTTTCTTGTTCTGAAAATTTACAACAGATGTGGCACATTTCAGCAAGGTTCCCATGTTCTCAAAAGAAGACTTTGATGATTGAAAATCCGGATCCAAGCTCATCTTGCAGTTCAAGACGATGACAAGTGGTTTGTCATCACAGATGGTCCGTTGTAGATCTTAAAGTCTAACACTGATGTTGTTGTTACTGAGGGAGCACCTCAGATGGTTGAGAAGCACAGAAGCGAATGGATTGGCGAAGATAAAAAGAAAGTCAATCTTGATAATGTTGCGAAAGACATTTTCCACAAAACTCTCGACAAAAATACCTTCAGTAAGATCAAGATGTGTTCTACTGCTAAAGGGATTTGGGAAAAACTCATCCAAATCTGTGAAAAAAATGAACAGACGAAGGAGAATAAACTGTCTATAACAATGCAGAAATTTGAGAATCTCAAAATGAAAGCTAGAGAAACTATGAATGAGTTTGATGAATGTTTCAGCAGCTTGGTTAATGAACTAGAAGCTCTTGGGAAAGAATATGGCAACAGAGAAATAACACTCAAAGTGATGAGAGATTTACCCAGGGAATGGGACGTTAAAACAATGGCTATGAGAGTCTCTAAAGATCTAAACAAGTTGGAGCTACATGACTTGTTTGCTGACTTAAAAGCCTATGAGTTTGAACTGGAAGTAAGGAGTGGAGAAGAACCATCATCGAATACACCTACCAAGGCTCTTGCAGCTACTGCTACTACTACTACTACAGTTGTTCCAAGTGCATCACCTGCTACTGCTACTGAAAGCACATCTGATAAGACTACTGAACAAATCAGCAATGATGCAATGTCTTTGTTCGTGAAGAAATTTTTGAGATTCATGAAGAAGAATCACAGAGCCTATCAGAATCCAAACCGGAATTTCAAAAAAGAACCACCATCTGGTGATATGGCATGCTTCAATTGTGGAAAGATCGGACATTTTATTGCTGACTGCCCGAAGCCCAAGAAGGATGACCAGTAAAAGAATTAGTACAAGAGGAATGACAAGAAGTCCAGAAGAGATCGCAAAGCCATGATTGCTGAGGAAAGAAAGTCTAAATGGGCGGATTCTGGCTCTGAGTCTTCTGACTCAGAAAGTCATTCCAGTGATAGCGATGCAGAAGAGATCAAATGGCTCATGGCAGACACTGAATCAACCTCTACATCTGGAGAGGTATTTGACTTTGACTCTAATGAATTTACACGAACTGATTTGGTTAAGCCACTGCATGACATGGTTGAAGAGTACTCAAGACTTTCTCAGTCATTCAAGAAAGTTAAAACTGAAAATCACAACTTAAAAGATCAAATCAGTAAGTTTACTTGCTTGCAAGAAAACAGCTGCAATGATCTCAAAGTTGAGATGAGTAAATTGTAAAATGAGAATGAAAGAGTAAATGCAGATTACCAGACGATGCTGTCTGAAAATCAGAAGCTATTATTACTGGTGAATGCATGGAATAAGTCTTCTGTTTCATTGAAGAAGATGCAGGAATTGCAGAAACAATCTGAAGACAGAAATGGTCTCGGTTTCAATATTAATGAAAGCACTTCTGAAACGAGTACTAAGCCAGAATTGGATAAAGGCAAAGGGAAATTCATTCAATTTGTTGAGTCCAGTGTGGTATATAAACCTGTAGTACCAACTGTTCAAGTTGAAAAGTTTGTAAATCAGACGAACATAAGAAACCATTATGGTCTGGGTTATGTTGAACCTAAGAGAAAATTTCACCAGAGTGCTGGATCCAGTAGAGGATTTAACTCAGGAGGACAACACTCTATGAAGGTTAAAAACTACCAGTACTATAACAGTAGACCGGTTTAGAAGAGATACAGACCGGACAACAAAAACAGAAGGGAAGAACAACACTTTAAGATGCATTCTGTTAGAAATAGCAGACCTTCTGTTTCACACACCTCTTTGGATACCTGAAGTACAAGGTCACCTAGAATTGTACAAATGTGGGTTCCTAAAGGACTGATAAGGATTGGACCCAAATAGATTGGGTACCAGATACTAAAATTTGTGTTTGCAGGAACAGGAGAGGAAAGCCAAAATCGGCAGCTCCACATGGTATCTGGACAGTGGATGTTCCAGACACATGACTGGACTAAAGAATCTACTATCAGAAGTAATGAGTTGTACTGGACCAAAGATAACCTTTGGGGACAACTCAAATGGTAAAACCGTGGGTAAGGGTAGGATTATCCATGGTAACATCATTATAAATTACGTGCTCTTAGTTGAAAATCTTTGTTATAATTTGATTAGTTGATGGTTTACCTGATATTAATTTTGTTAAGAATCATGTATGTTCTGCATGTCAACTCGGTAAGCAAGTCAGATCTAGCTTCAAGAATAAAGGTAGCAAATCAACTTCAAGGTGTTTGGAACTACTGCATATGGACTTATTTGGTCCAATCCCTATCACGAGCTTAGGGGGAATGAAGTATACACTTGTTGTTGTTGATAATTTTTTTAGATTTACTTGGGTAATATTTCTTGCTGGAAAAGATCAAACCAGTAGCCTCCTGATCAAGCTTCTGAAAATGATTCAAAATGAAAAATCAGATTATATAATTAAAATCAGAAGTGATCGGGGCACTGAATTTACTAACAAAGCTCTTGAGTTCTATTTGGATGAACATGCTATTCATCATGAATATTCAGCTGCCAGAACGCCTCAACAAAACGAAGTAGCTGAGAGGAGAAACAGAACTCGCAAAGAAGCTGCTAGAACAATGCTAGCAGATGCGGACATCTCTCAGCGCTTCTGGGCAGAAGCAATCAACACAGCATGCTACACACAGAACAGAACAATGATCAACAAAAGACATAATCAGACTCCGTATGAGATATGGAAATGGAGTAAGCCTAACGTATCTTATTTTCATGTATTTGGTTGCAAATGCTTTGTTCACAGTAACGGTAAAAATTATTTGTCTGCATTTGATTCAAAATCAGATACTGGACTCTTCCTTGGTTATTCAGCAGTGAGCAAAGCATTTAGAATTTTCAAAAATAGAACTCTTAGTGTTGAAGAATCTATTCATGTTGTTTTTGATGAAGATAGCAGTGCTCCTGGAATTTCTAACGTGTCAAATCTAAGTAACAGGTTAGACAGGATTCATCTGGAACTGGAAATGAAGATGATGCAGAACCAAGGGTAAAAGATGCTCAAAATCCAGAACCAGACATTCCTATAGTTGAACCAGCAGCACAGACACAGGATGTAATAGAACAAGTAGTTAACATTTCAGAACCTACTGCTGTTTTACCTGAGCATGATCCAAATTGTTCAAATCAGGAAGAAATCCCTCTAAACCCTTTTATTTGGAGAAAATCTCATCCTCCATTCTTGGTCATTGGTAATCCAGCAGCTCCATTACGAACCAGAAGGCAAATGATTAATAAATATATGCATGCTGCTTTTATCTCTCAGGATGAACCAAAGAAGATTGAAGAAGCTCTTCTGGATCTCAGTTGGATAGAAGCTATTAAGAAGAGCTGAATCAATTTAAAAGAAATGAACTGTGGTTTCTTGTACCTAGACCAACTCATCAAGCAGTTATTGGAACTCGGTGGGTATTTAAAAACAAGCTAAATGAAGAAGGTATTGTTGTCAGAAATAAAGCAAGAATGGTGGCTCAAGGTTTCAGACAAGAAGAAGGAATATACTATGACGAGACATTTGCACCAGTAGCAAGGCTTGAAGCTATCAGAATATTCTTAGCCTTTGCTGCTTATAAAAATTTCAAAGTTTATCAGATGGATGTGAAGAGTACATTCTTAAATGGTCTATTGCAAGAGAAAGTCTACATTGAACAACCTCCAGGTTTTATTGATCATTTCTTACCGGATCATGTTTTTAAATTACACAAAACCCTGTATGGTTTGAAACAGGCACCTAGAGCTTGGTATGACACTCTCTCACAATTTCTTGTTAATCATGATTTCACCATTGGCACGGTAGATAAGACTTTATTTACATTTGTTAAGAATAAGCACATTTTGTTAGTTCAAATTTATGTTTATGACATTATTTTTCGATCAACTAACCCCAAACTGTGTGAAAAGTTTGCTAAGATAATGCAGGATCAATTCGAGATGAGTATGATGGGAGAATTAACATTCTTCCTAGGACTGCAGATCAAGCAACTGGACACAGGAATTTTCATAAATCAGGCTAAGTATACAAAAGAACTACTGAAAAAGTTTGGCATGGAAACATGCTCTGCTGCTTCTACTCCAATGAGCTCATCCACTAAACTTGACAAAGATGAGAGTGGAAATTCAGTAGAGGTAACTCAGTATCGTGGTCTTATTGGCTCATTGTTATATCTTACTGCCAGTAGACTTGATATTATGTTTGATGTTTGTATTTGTGCAAGATTTCGGTCTAACCCTAAGCAATCCCATTATATTGCTGCTAAGCGTAAACTGAAATATTTGAAGGGCACTCAAAATGTCGGCCTATGGTATCCCAAGGATTCATCTTTCAATCTTATTGGATATTCAGATGCTGACTATGTAGGTTGCAAACTGGATAAGAAAAGCACCAGTGGTTTTTGTCAATTTCTTGGTGATAGGTTGATCTCCTGGTTTAGTAAAAAGCAGACTTCCATAGCCACGTCGACTGCAGAAGCAGAATACCTTGCTGCTGGAAGTTGCTGCTCTCAATTGCTTTGGATAAAGCAACAACTTAAAGACTATGGATGTGGGGACCCGGATGCTAATTCATTTCTTAATCATCTTTGAGAATAATTAGATCAATTATATAAACAGGGTCTAATTTTTTTTTTTCAAATACAAATGCGGAACGTAATGTAATCAATCTGATATACATATCAAAAGTAAAGTACATGTCTTGTACTCAATACATTAAAATCAACTAGGGTTCAACTACTATATATCAAGTGCTGAAGCCTATCTACTTCTGATCCGGATCTCAACGCAAACTTGTCCTCTCTCATTCTCTTCTTGACCTTGATCCTGTCTCACCTGTTGTCATGCACACATACAAACACAACAACAGCCGGATAACTCCGGTAAGGATATAATCCCAGTATAAACCATGTAAACATGCAATCATATAAAAACCTATATAAAAGCATATAATAGTTATCAATAACATATATCAAATCCGAAAACATGAATGATGTAAAACTGTAAATAAACTCGTGACTCGTCATTTCAGACTCGACTCATCTCTAATCTAGGGATCCTGGTTCCTGGACATTGTCTCATATATCGAATCTCAGCGATAGGAATAAATCAACTCCTAAGCAAACATCGATATAAACCAAACATCCAGTGTCTTGGCATATCCGCCACAGACTTGACATATCCTACCAATGACTAGGCATCTCCGCCTATGACTCAATACGCGCTTTGCTATAAATCAATAGAATAAGCATCTCAATCTCGGACATTGCAACATATCGAGGCCATGCAATTAAGTATGTGATTTTGGGAAACTCAAGTTAAATCAAACTCGAGTTGTGCAATCCCGGATCAACATTGATTTGTACATTTCTCTTGTCGATCTGACGAAGTCTTGAAGTCGCCGCTGTCACTACTCAATCTGGCAATGACAATCGAATATACTGTATCAATATACAACTCAACTCGAGGCATCTCTGTCTTATCAAATTTTGACGGCATAATAGTACAATTTCGATATACCCAGCGATACAATATCAATCAGATATCAATTCCACAACTCATGATCAATCACAGTACAAATCTGATATCAACCTCAATCAAATCAACTCTGAAAATCATAACAATTTCATACGGTATCTATTCTTCAATCAGGTTTTGATTATACGATGTCTACTATGTCAAGAACACCATATATGAATCATATTTGATTCCTTCAATATCATATTTTCAAAACATAACAAAACGTAATAAAACTTACGTCCAGTTGAAGTCTGTGTCGATAGGAACCCAGTACTGAAGTCGGATTGAAATTCTGACGGACGGATCTTGCACAAACTTCAAATTCCTAAAATAAAAGGCGTAAGGATTTCTGGCAAACATTCCTCGGCCTTTTCTCGTTTCCTCTTGCTAAATTGTGAAGGAATGAAACATTATATATATATCAATGCATGGTGAGGGCAAGTGGCTTAATCTATGCACTGCACGTCTCGCGCATATGCGCAACCTCCTTCGGCGCATATGCGCGAGACATTCTGTCTCGGTGCGTGTAGTCTCGGCAGCTCGCGCATATGCGCATATGCGCGCCCTCACCCGACGCATATGCGCGAGGTCCTTTGCAACTCTCTGCCATCCTCGCACATAATTCGTGTCTTCGCTCGTCTTTCCCGGTCTGATCCGTTCTGTCTCTAATCACCTCGATTATCAACAAATCATTTCAAATTACAATAATCAAAATTCTCGGGCATTACAATGGAGTTCGAGCCTCTGAATCACCATCTTCTGTGACAATACCAGTGCTATAGCAATCACTCATAATCCAGTACTTCATTCCAGAACGAAGCACATTGATATCAAATATCATTTTATCAGAGACCATGTGCAGAATAAGAACATTCGTCTAGAATATGTCCCTACTGATCAACAAGCAGCAGACATCTTTACAAAACCTCTGCCTGAAAATAAGTTCTCTTATTTTCGAAATATACTTGGTTTAATCGACTTAACTTGATTCTATTGTTATTATCTTGTTATATGTTATTCAACTAACATCAGCTTGTTTGCAGAAAAGTAAAGAGACGACAATGAATCCGAATTGATATTTTATTGAGAATAAAATCGAAACCATGTTACACGAGACAACTCAGTTCCTACAGAATCCTGCCACTCAGAAATCCAGTTGTTCAATTCATGACTTCGAATCCTTGTAAAGGATTCTGCACGGGAAATATTTTCTAGTTGATGCCATTCCTTCCACAGCATCACGTGCAGCAGAACTCGATAAGCAACAAGTTTTGTAACATGATTAACGTCAAACCGCTGAATATATTTTCTTGTTGTTGCTCCTTGTATGGCAGTAGGAGCAGCAGCCACTACGACTTATTCTCAGAAGATCTTGAACCTTGAACCATGAAGACATGACCTTCATCCAGACGTATTCCTCAATAGTCTTCATTAGATTTTCCAGATGAGAAAGTGATTCTGCTGTGACTTGAACATGTGTACTGCTGCAGGCATCGTAATCGCTTGAACTAAACATATTGAAGTTTTGATATCTAACATTGTTTTTAGCTTATTTATAGACAGGTCTTAATGAAGAAGATGAAGAGACTCAAGTCAACCGAAACGTTTCTTATTCAGACTAAGTGTCTTTTACTCTTTTCTTTACTGTTTTATGCATTAAATAAAAGCAGTAGATAAACAGAGATATGGCAAAATGGAATATTTCATTCATAAAACCAGATGCATTACATTGCCCTATCTATTACATTTGTTGATATCAGCAGTTTGAAGTACTTCAGAAGTATCGAGTACTTCAGCAGGAACCTAACTAAGATCTGCTGGAATACCCTCGCTTCGCATGGTCATGGTTTGTAAAAGGGATGATTCTGCAGCTTAATCCTTCTAATTTAGAACAATCTAACTTATTGTTCAGATTACAGGTCAAGGAATTTCTTCCAAGTCTTCATATCTTGAAAAAGGATGTCTTCAGACATCATCTTACGAGAAGCTGAAAATTGCCCTTGCAACTCTTCTGCTGAATCAGACTCTGGAGAAGCTCCAAGAGACATTTTGCATCATCCATTTGTTGTGATTTGTTGTTTGTGTACATAACTTAGTTTGTGGACTTGCAGGTACTTATATTGAGCCTCGGGGAAGTTAAAGAGACGTCCAACTGTTCACATCATGCACGAATATCAAGAGTCATCTATCATTCCCTCAGATCTCGTACCGTTGCATTTATTAGTTGCATTAATTGAGGGGAAATATTATTTTATTCTGTCTTTTCCTTTTTCGTGCTTTATCAGAAGCATAAGAAGGTTTGTCTTTTCGATAAAACAATGTCTACTGGTTTTTTATCAAGATGCTGAAAATATTTCAGTACTTCATAACTTCCAGTAGATATTATCATAAGACGTCAAACCCTCTTCTGATATTTTTAGTAACCGCTTTGGACAGCCCGCCTATTTTAGTATATTTTAAAATTTTTGCGTATCTGACACTCTCTGCTCGACTTTTCAAATTCAACCGTAAACATATTGACATGTGTCCTTATGTTTCACTGACGGATGTACATTCTAGATTTTAATCGTCTTTTCTCAGTCATTCACCTTTACGCTTTCAGATCTTTCGCATACTAGCTACTGCTTTCTCTCGCATTCACACTCTACTGCATAATCTACTCTAAATTCTTTTTGTTTGCAGAATGGCTGGAGCTTACACGCTAAATGCTTATCAAGTTAATTTTGCTTCAGTCCTAACAATCAAGGACGAAAATCTTGTCATCATGTTTAAAGCCATCGAGAAATCTGGTCTCAGAAGGTTTTTGGAAGCACCAACTGTTATCTACAAGACTGCTCTCTTAGAATTCTATGCCAAAGCAACAGTTGACAAAGGGAAAATCATCTATTCCCAGGGAGGTGTATCTATTTCCATTGATGCTGCCCTATTGAGATCGACCTTCTTTCTCCCATGTTCAGGTATCTCTGACTTTTCTGATATTTCTAAGGAGGAGATGTCGGCTGCCCTCGTCACTTTCTCAGCTTATGGAGAGGAACTCTCTCCCTCTTGCTTCAAAAAGCTTCTGAAGATGGAATATCAAGTGTTTGCTGATATTGTGGCAAAGGCACTATTGGTCAAAGCTGGTACTTTTGACAGATTGATTAAGGAGAAGATACAAGTGATGTTGGCCATAACTTCTGGATTTAAGGTGGATTGGAGAGGATTCTTGTTTAGAATCTTGAAGGATATGGTTGTGAGGAAGAGTTCTGGTTTTGCTGTTCAGATCAGCAAAATGCTTAAGGATGCTGGTTTTTCTTTCACTACTGAACAGGACGCTTCTTACGTAACAATGGCCGATGCTGACAATGTACTTGCTTTAAGGCCAAAGCCATCTGTGGCTGAGTTCATTGCTTTGAAGAAGGAGGTGGGAGATGCTCAATCTAAGGCTCAAGGACCTCAAAAGAAGATCAAGAGAAAAAAAGTGGTTATCTCCACTGATTCTGATAAAATAGTATCTGAGGAGTCTGCTGCTCCTACCCAAGCATCTATCCCTGCCACCCCTATCAAGAAGAAGGCTTGCACGGCGCTCCGCATCAAGAAACAGCAGCCATTGCTGATATAGACAATGTCCCTTTGAGACAAGTGTTTCCAGAAGCCACCTCTTCTTTGCAAGAATCTGTTCCTGTCACTAAACCAGCAGCCACTTCTTCTGCCACAACCTCAACTACTGCAACGACTTTTAGACCCTCGTCTGGAGTCGTCATTCTAGAATCAATTGCAGGGTCTTCTGCTTTTAGATCCATCTTGACTGTTCATTTTTCAGGCAAAGGGAAAGGAAAACTCGTTGCAGAACCACAATCACTTGGCGTCAAATCATCTGTTCATACTGCTGTTGATCTTCACTTGGAGGAAATTGAAAAATCTGCCAGTGAAGACATATCTTTCTTTGATGATTGGCCTAAGGTTAGAGTTTTCCATCCAATCACATTCTTCAGATCACCAGGTGCATTTCGTAAAATGGTAAAGAATGAAGAGAAGGTGTTTGATCTTGCCAAAACTGAAAATGTGATTGAAGCAATGAGACGACGAAGTGTAGAGCCCAAAATCCAGTACACGTAAAACTCAAGCATTTATTAAATTGTTAAATTATTTATTTAATTTTAAAATGATTTATAGCGATGCATGACCTTTTTAAATCGCATTATTTTGATTATTTATGTCTATGTGATGCACGTTAAATGTTTTCTTGAGTTTCATGTTTCAGGCGATCATTCGATGCGGGATCGAGAAAAAGAGACCGGCGACGAGTTTGGCAATTTTAAAACGTGTTATTTTATTTTAAGTTAAGGTTGGGGCATTTTAAATAATTTATTAAGTTTTAGCATTTTAAAACCTAAAGTATTTATTTAAGTGATTTTAGAATTTTAAAACTTTTAAAGTCTAGCAAGTGTGCATTTTATTTTAATTAAGGGGTTTGTTAAGGTTAGTGTGGTTAAATTTTAACTAGCATTTTTAATTAGAATGTTAATTATGTAATTAAGTAATTTACTCCCCCAATTAGTCACCTAACTCACGCGCACACACACTCCTACACACACACTTACAAGACAAAACACACACACAAAAGTTTCAAATCACAATTTCAGAATTTTATTATTTTTGAGAAGAGAAAACCTAGGGTTCTTGGTTTAGAGAGCAGCCGCCCCCTTCCTCTGAATTTCCAGTAAGTTTTCGTCACTTTCGTTGGAAGAAAATCATGCCACGTTCATTCCGGATCATCTCTCGCACCCTTCCCGCTTTGGTGTCGTCGTTCGGCAACGTTAAAGATTTAAAGGCATGTATATTCTATTTTTCCTTGCGTCGATCTCGTCATATTATGCGTTATGTTGTTTATTATACGTAAAAATCCATGTGTGATGTGCAAAGTTTGAGCAGAAAATTGTTGGATCGATTTTTGAAATGTTTTTAGATCTAAAACTCGTAATTTTCTGTCATTTGAATTACTGCGACTTTTAGATCGAGATTTTGGGAAAAGTTTCAACATACAAAACGTAGAACTTTTTGATACCTTCGATTTTATATAAAATTCGAAATATTTGAATGAAAATTGAGTGAGTTATGATTGTTTTCGTGAGACTGCTCAAACTGCGTTTTTCTGAAAAATATGTTATTGATGTGTTCTTGAAGTATTTGAGTTGCAGGCTTCGTTGGTCATCGCTAGGCCATCACTAATGCATTTAGACATGATGTGGGATGTCTTTAGGTACTATTTGAGGTTTCGTTTTGAGTCAAGGATGGCTTGGGAGACAATAGAAGTCATAGCAAGATAATGGTGTCGAATTTTGGAATTGTGTCGTTTTGTTGTTGATTGTCGACGTTGGGGTTGTTGGATTGTGGGCACGGGTTGGAGTCAATACCGTAGCGTCCTAAGATGAGTCTCGAAGTATCAATTCTTAGTCCATTCAATTGAGTTGGGAGAATTAAGCACAATATAGAAATTTCCGCAGGTTTGTTTTCACCCGAGGCTAGCTGGACCCCTACACGGACCCTGGCACTGGGGTCCGTGCCCTTGTTTCTTCCGGAGTGCCATTTTCCAATGCCTACACGGACCCCTAGACGGACCCTAGCACGGGGTCCGTGTCCTTCCTTCTTTTCGGTGTGTCTTTCTAGAGTCTACACGGACCCAGAGCCGGACCTGGGCACGGGGTCCGTGTAACTCCTGTTTGGGAATAGTTTAGGCTTCCCTTCGAGATTTGTTTTGGGGTTTTATGCTATGGTTTAGTACGATTATTAAACAAGGTTAAGTCACGAGTGATCTAGAATGTCATAAGCTATTTATTTACTTCGGTGGTGAGCACGAGCTATCTACGTCTAAGTTATGCAAGATAAGTGTTTGAACTCCTGATAGTATGTGCAGCGGTGGCCCCAAGTGAGATCTAACGAATCCCTCAACGCCAAGTAAGTATGTTCGACGTGCAAAGAAAATACTTTTAAGTTTTTGAGGTATGCTAAATGTCTTGTGACCACATTATGTATGGGATTGGAAAGCGCTAAAGTATGACCAGGGACCAATCCACCCCGTTAAGTTATGAACGGGTTTAGATCAAGATTAGAAAGCGGCAAAGTATGACCAGGGATGAATCCACCCGTTAAATTATGAACGGGGATCTCATGTATGTGGCAGTGGATCTTCCCTGTCAGCCCAGTACTGTGGTTTAGTCTGATCAGGCGTATTTATGTATGGGTCACTTGCTTTGAAACATTGCCTCTACGCAAAATGATGAAGTTTATGTACGTTCAAGTATGTACGATGTAAGTATGTTTAAGAAAAGTTTTATGTTGATGGCACGTCTATGTATGTATGTACGTATGCTCAAGCTTATTTATGCAAGTTCAAGTTCTAGTATGTACGTTCTATTTTAAAGTTGCATGTGATTTATTACGTATTACTTGTTACTTTCAATTTATACATTAGTCTTTAGACTCACTAGACTTGATCGATACAGGTGAGATGAATTTGAGGAGACGAGAGGTGGGGACCAGTGAGCTGGCTTGGACTGAGCGGGAGGCTAAACCCGAGGACCGCCCATGTTTTTAAGTTTTTATGCAATGCTTCAACTTCTCTGATTTTACGTTTTGGGTTATGATGTTTAAACAAGTATTTTTATTTAGCAAAATTTATATGTGATCTATCTTATTGCAAATACTTTTGGTTGGACAGTTTTTTTATGATCACAATTTGAAATTTTATTTTATATTTAAGAAAATTTTTATTTTTCCGCAAATTTCAAGTAGTTTAAAAGTACAGTACGTTACAGTTGGTATCAGAGCGGTGTTCTTGTAAAGGGTTACGCCTACTGCCAGTCGCGAGAAGCTCACGAAGCCACACCTCAAGTCTGTAAGTTCTAAGGTTTTGAAGTATTTCATGTAGTAAGCATTAAGCCATGATTTCAGCATGTCAATGTTTCAAGTTCAAATTACGTGCATCTTATGTTATTGATATTATGTTCATGCATGCACATTGGGTTTACGTGTTGGGTTAATTGTTGGATCAGTATGCCTGCTAGACGCATGATTAATCGGGAAGCAAGGATGAGGACAGAGAGGCTCGGGAGGAAGGGAGAGACGCTCCTCCTCCTCCACCGCCAGATATGCAGGCACAGATGCTTGCAGTAATGACTCAGTTCTTCGCACAGTTTGCGGGGAACCAGGCGACAGTGGATGCAGGGGCTAGGCCCATACCAGAGGCGGTGTATGAGAGGTTTAGGAGGATGAATCCTAAGGAATTCTCGGGGACTACTGACCCGATGATAGCTGAAGGATGGATTAAGTCCATCGAGGTGATTTTCGCATTTATGGAGCTGCAAGACGCAGATAGGGTCAGATGTGCCACGTTCTTTCTGACAGGGGATGCCAAACTTTGGTGGGATAGTGCGTCGGTGTCAGTGAACTTGCAGACACTGACGTGGAACAGTTTCAAGGAGGTCTTTTATTCCAAGTACTTCACTGAAGAAGTACGATCCAGATTGACAAGGGAGTTCATGACGCTGCGACAGGGAGACAGCAGCGTGGCAGACTTCGTCAGGAAGTTTGAAAGGGGGTGTCACTTTGACCCCCCTGATAGCTAATGATGCCCAAGGAAAGCTGAGGCATTTTATGGATGGGTTGCGGTCGATCTTGCGCCGTGACGTCAGGGTTGCTAGTCCTACAACCTATGTCGTTGTCGTATCTATAGCCTTGACGGCAGAGCAAGACAAAAGGGATATCGAGAGTGATAGGCAGGGCAAGAGGCCCTATCAGGCACCACAGCAACAACGACCTCAGTTCAAGAGGCCATTCCAGGGGCAGCCAGGGAAAAAGCCATTTCAAGGACCGCCGAAAGGCGAGGGTTCTGTTCCACAGCAGAAGGCTCCTCAGAGGCCGGAGTACCCAGTGTGCCCGAAGTGCAACCGCCAGCACCCGGGACAGTGTTTATATGGGTCGGGCAAGTGCTTCAAATGTGGAGCTAGTGATCACATGTTAAAGGAGTGCCCACAGTGGAGGCAGCCAACCCAGGGGAGAGTGTTCGCCATGCATGCTCAGGAGGCGAACCCAGACACAACACTATTGACCGATAAACTTATTTAATTAAGCACCGTATTAATTGTCATGCATGTGTTGGATTTTATTTGGGGTTTATTTGTGTGCTAGTAATATTTTTGGGTGACATGGGATATAAATTTCTTCTATGCTTGAGGTTAAGGTTAGAATTTTGGGATATAAGTTTTGTGTTGTACTATCGTCTCTCAGGGAACATTTTTATAAAGAGAGTATCCACGAAGGCCCTGATAGACTCAGGAGCCACTCACTCTTTTATTTCGGAGATGTTCGCTAGTCACCTGGACGTCAAGTCTATTGGACTCGACGTGAGCTATTCAGTGACAGTCCCATCAGGGGAAGAATTGTCAGCTACTAGTGTGGTCAGAGACATCGATCTCAAGCTGCAGGGCCACCTAGTGTACGCCGATCTGATCATGTTGCCGATGCCAGAGTTTGATATCATTTTGGGAATGGAGTGGCTGACGAAGAATAGAGTTCTTATTGATTTCCATAAAAGGTCAGTGTTAGTAAGACCTTTGGGTATAGAGCAGTTCCTCTTTGAGCCAGCTAGATGGAGGAGTTTCCCTCACATGATCTCTTGCATGCAGGCGCAGAGACTCATTCACAAAGGGTGTCAGGCTTTCTTGGCCAGTTTTATTTCTGCACCTAATGTACCCACTCCGTCGTTAACTGATGTGCTAGTAGTCAGAGATTTTCCTAACGTCTTTCCAGATGACGTCACAGGCCTTCCACCAGAGAGAGAGGTGGAGTTTTCAATTGATCTTTTGCAAGGCACCGTGCCAATCTCTAAGGCACCGTACCGGTTAGCTCCAGCTGAGATGTTAGAACTAAAGCAGCAGATTCAGGAGCTCCTAGACAAAGAATTCATCCGCCCTAGTTTCTCACCATGGGGCGCGCTAGTGCTCTTTGTGAAGAAGAAAGACGGGAGCATGAGGCTGTGCATCGATTACCGAAAACTGAACAAGGTAACGATCAAGAACAAATACCCACTTCCAAGGATCGAGGACTTGTTTGATCAGTTACAGGGAGCCACGGTGTTCTCTAAGATAGACCTTCGATCGGAGTATCACCAGCTGAAGGTGAAAGATGCAGATGTTCATAAGACAGCTTTCAGAACCAGATATGGGCATTACGAGTTTTTAGTGATGCCATTCGGACTGACAAATGCTCCAGCAATTTTTATGGACTTGATGAATCGAGTATTTCAGCCCTACCTAGATAAGTTCGTCATACTGTTCATTGACGATATTCTCATTTACTCGAAGAGTCATGAGGAGCATGTTCAGCATCTGAGTACAGTTTTGCAGGTTTTGCAGAGTCGCAAGTTGTTTGCGAAATTCAGTAAGTGTGAATTCTGATTGGAGAAGGTAGCGTTTTTGGGGCACATAATATCTAGCAGTGGTATCGAAGTGGATCCAGCTAAGGTAGCAGCAGTTAAGGAATGGGTTGAACCGAAGAATGCTTCAGAGATTCGCAGTTTCCTAGGCCTAGCAGGCTACGGCAGGAAATTTATTCAAGGGTTTTCTTCAATAGGAGTGCCACTCACTTCACTAACAAAGAAGAATGCTAAATTTGTGTGGAGCGATGAATGTCAGAAGAACTTTGATACTTTGAAGCAAGCTCTTATTTCAGCACCAGTGTTAGCCATGCCATCGGGGCAAGGAGATTTTGTGTTATACACCGATGCATCTAAGCTCGGGTTAGGCGCAGTGTTGATGCAGCCAGGCAGTTGAATGTGCATGAGCATAACTACCCGACTCATGATCTTGAGTTAGCTGCAGTGGTCTTTGCGTTGAAGATATGGAGACATTACTTGTACGGCGAGAAATGCCAGATATTCACAGATCACAAGAGTCTCAAATATTTCTTCACGCAGAAAGAGCTGAACATGAGACAAAGACAGTGGTTGGAGTTGGTAAAAGACTATGATTGCGAAATTAGCTACCATCCAGGGAAAGCTAATGTTGTGGCAGATTCCTTGAGCCGAAAGGTTGCAGTCGTAGCACAGTTGTCAGTGCAAAGATCCCTTCAGTCAGAGATTCAGAGATTCGGGTTAGAGGTTTATCTTAAGGGCAGGGCTCCTAAACTGTCTAATCTGACAATCCAGTCTTCCTTGCTAGACCGAATCCGTGAAGGTCAGCCTTTGGATGAGCAGTTACAGAAATGGAGACTGAAGGATGAGGCCAAGGTAAGTGCACTCTACTCAGTGTCTGATGGTATTGTGAGATACAAAGGTAGAATGTAGGTGCCTAGTGTTGATTCGATCAGAGAGGATATTCTGACAGAGGCACATGCATCTCCGTATTCTATCCATCAAGGAGGATACCAATATGTACAAGGATTTGCAGATTTTGTATTGGTGGCCAGGTATGAAGCGAGACATCCGTCGATTTGTGTCTGAATGTCTCACTTGTCAGCAGGTGAAGGCAGAGCATCAGAGGCTAGCAGGAATGCTCAAGCCACTCCCTATCCCCGAGTGAAAATGGGAGAATATCACCATGGACTTCGTTGTTGGGTTTCTGAGGTCACTCAGGGGATCCATTGCCATTTGGGTTTTAGTGGATCGACTTACTAAGTCGGCACATTTCTTGCCAGTAAAGACGACTTTCTCCATGACACAGCATGCGGAGCTTTATATCAGGGAGATAGTCCGATTACACGGAATCCTAGTTTCTATTGTGTCCGACAGGGACCCGAGGTTTACATCTTCCTTTTGGAAGAGTTTGCATGCAACCATGGGGATGAAGTTGCTATTCAGTACAGCTTTTCATCCAGCAGGCAGATGGCCAGTCTGAGCGAGTGATTCAGATTTTGGAAGATCTATTGCGAGCATGTATGATCGATTTCCATGGACTTGGGAATCTAAGCTACCTCTAGTGGAGTTTACTTACAAAAACAGCTTCCAATCATCTATTGGTATGGCTCCATACGAGGCATTGTATAGAAGGAAGTGCAGATCGCCGATTCATTGGGATGAAGTCGGTGAGAGGTCAGAGCTTGGTCCAGAGATTGTTCAACAGACTGCAGATGTGGTGGCCAAGATCCGAGACAGGATGAAGACCATCCAGAGTCGTCAAAAGAGTTATGCTGACAAGAGAAGAAGAGATCTAGAGTTTGCCGTAGGTGATCACGTCTTTGTAAAGATAGTACCCATGAAGGGTGTTATGAGATTTGGGAAGAGACGCAAGCTCAGTCCGAGATTCATTGGACTGTTCGAAATTCTTGACAGAGTTGGGACATTAGCTTATCGTGTAGCCTTACCGCAGAATCAGGCCGGTGTACACAATGTGTTCCACGTCTCGATACTAAGGAAGTACCTAGCTAATCCTTCGCACGTTTTGAGTTATGAGCCGTTGCACCTTACTCCCGATCTGTCATATGAGGAAAGACCCGTCCAAATCCTAGACAGGCAAGATCGGAGACTTCGGAACAAGGTGACCAAGTTGGTCAAAGTCCGGTGGCTGAATCAAGCAGTGGAGGAGGCCACTTGGGAGACAGGGGCAGATATGAGAAGCCGCTACCCGGAGTTATTTGGTAAGATTTAATTTCGAGGACGAAATTTATATTAGTGGGGGAGGAACTGTAGAGCCCAAAATCCAGTACATGTAAAACCCATGCATTTATTAAATTGTTAAATTATTTATTTAATATTAAAATGATTTATAGCGATGCATGATCTATTTAAATCGCATTATTTTGATTATTTATGTCTATGTGATGCACGTTAAATGTTTTCTTGAATTTCATGTTTCAGGCGATCATTCGATGCGGGATCGAGGAAAAGAGACCGGCGACGAGTTTGGCAATTTTAAAACGTGGTATTTTATTTTAAGTTAAGGTTGGAGAATTTTAAATAATTTATTAAGTTTTAGCATTTTAAAACCTAAAGTATTTATTTAAGTGGTTTTAGAATTTTAAAACTTTTAAAGTCTAGCAAGTGTGCATTTTATTTTAATTAAGGGGTTTGTTAAGGTTAGTGTGGTTAACTTTTAACTAGCATTTTTAATTAGAATGTTAATTATGTAATTAAGTAATTTACTCCCCTAATTAGTCACCTAACTCACGCACACACACACTCCTACACACACACTTACACGACAAAACACATACACACAAGTTTCAAATCACAATTTCAGAATTTTATAATTTTTGAGAAGAGAAAACCTATGGTTCTTGGTCTAGAGAGCAGCCGCCCCCTTTCTCTGAATTTCCAGCAAGCTTTCGCCACTTTCGTTGTAAGAAAATCGTGCCACGTTCGTCCCGGATCATCTCTCGCACCCTTCCCGCTTTGGTGTCGTCGTTCGGTAACGTTAAAGATTTAAAGGCATGTATATTCTATTTTTTCTACGTCGATCTCGTCATATTATGTGCTATGTTGTTTATTATGCGTAAAAATCCAGGTGTGATGTGCAAAGTTTAAGCAAAAAATTGTTGGATCGATTTTTGAAATGTTTTTAGATCTAAAACTCGTAATTTGCTGTCATTTGAATTACTGCGACTTTTCGATCGAGATTTTGGGAAAACTTTCAACATATGAAACGTAGAAATTTTTTATACCTTCGATTTGATATAAAATTCGAAATATTTGGATGAAAATTGAGTGAGTTTTGATCGTTTTCGTAAGACTGCTCAAACTGCGTTTTTCTGAAAAATATGTTATTGATGTGTTCTTGAAGTGTTTGAGTTGCAGGCTTCGTTGGACATCGCTGGGCCATCACTACTGCATTTAGACATGATGTGGGATGTGTTTAGGTACTATTTGAGGTTTCGTTTCGAGTCGGGGATGGCTTGGGAGACAATAGAAGTCGTAGGAAGATAATGGTGTCGAATTTCGGAATTGTGTCGTTTTGTTGTTGATTGTCGAAGTTGGGGTTGTTGGATTGTCGGCACGGGTTGGGATCAATACCGTAGTGTCCTAAGATGGGTCTCGAAGTATCAATTCTTAGTCCATTCAATTGAGTTGGGAGAATTAAGCACAATATAAAAATTTCCGCAGGTTTGTTTTCACCCGAGGCTAGCCGGACCCCTACACGGACCCTGGCACGGGGTCCGTGCCCTTGTTTCTTCCGGAGTGCCATTTTCCAATGCCTACACGGACCCCTAGACGGACCCTAGCATGGGGTCCGTGTCCTTCCTTCTTTTCGGTGTGTCTTTCCAGAGTCTACAGGGACCCAAAGCCGGACCTGGGCACGGGGTCCGTGTACCTCCTGTTTGGGAATAGTTTAGGCTTCCCTTCGAGATTTGTTTTGGGGTTCTATGCTATGGTTTAGTACGATTATTAAACGAGGTCAAGTCCCGAGTGATCTAGAATGTCATAAGCTATTTATTTACTTCGGTGGTGAGCACGAGCTACCTACGTCTAAGTTATGCAAAATAAGTGTTTGAACTCATGATAATATGTGCAGCAGTGGCCCCAAGCGAGATCTAACGAATCCCTCAACGCCAAGTAAGTATGTTCGACGTGCAAAGAAAATACTTTTAAGTTTTTTAGGTATGCTAAATGTCTTGTGACCACATTATGTATGGGATTGGAAAGCGGTAAAGTATGACCATAGACCAATCCACCCTGTTAAATTATGAACGGGTTTAGATCAGGATTGGAAAGCGGTAAAGTCTGACCAGGGACCAATCCACCCATTAAATTATGAACGGGGATCTCATGTATGTGGCGGTGGATCTTCCCTGTCAGCCCAGTACTGTGGTTTAGTCTGATCAGGCGTATTTATGTATGGGTCACTTGCTTTGAAACATGCCTCTACGCAAAATGATGAAGTTTATGTATATTCAAGTTCCAGTATGTACGTTCTATTGTAAAGCTGCATGTGATTTTATTACGTATTACTTGTTACTTCCATTTTATACATGTTGAGTCTTTAGACTCACTAGACTTGATCGATGCAGGTGAGGATGAATTTGAGGAGACTAGAGGTGGGGACCAGTGAGCTGGCTTGGACTGAGCGGGAGGCTAAATCCGAGGACCGCCCATGTTTTTAAGTTTTTAAGCGATGCTTCAACTACTCTGATTTTACGTTTTGGGTTATGATGTTTAAACAAATATTTTTCTTTAGCAAAATTTATATGTGATCTATCTTATTGCAAATACTTTTGGTTGGACAGTTTATTTATGATCACAATTTGAAAGTTTATTTTATATTTAAGAAAATTTTTATTTTCCCGCAAATTTCAAGTAGTTTAAAAGTACGGTACGTTACACGAAGTTTAATTCTTGAGCAGCTGAAACGACAGAAGCTGGAATCAGTTTTAAAGACTCTTCAGTCTAATTTTGATGCTATGATTCCACTGCTGCTCAGGATCAGAATTGTGATCCATATTCTGATTGACCGATTGAGAATGATGAATGAGCAACTTCTTTCTCAAGAACAGACATTTGAAGAACCTATACAGTACTCAGTAGGAGTCATTCCAGAATATACTCAGACTAATCCAGTTGAGGAAAGGACTACAGCTCCACCAGAAGCTAAGGTCTCTAGTACTCCTGCATCACCGAAGTTGCCTACTCAATCATCTTATCTTATTTCTTCAGGAATTGGCTTCAGTTGATGAAGTAATTCAATCCATTGTTGTTACTATCTCTACTGCCCCAGAACCTACTCAAGCTGATGATGTGGTTCATACAGAAGCTCATCCAGAAGAACAACCAATGGAAGGATCAGATGCTGCTTCACTACTGCCAAATTTGGAGACATTTTCTGCAGAACATCAAGCAGAAATGGAAGCTCTGTTGAACATTCCATCTGAATCCATTCCAGCTGATGCGCAAATGGTAACCACTGAAGCTAATCCACCAGAAGAAAGTGCAGTTCCTGACCAATCTACTGCTTTTGAAGGAAATTCTGCTGAACAGTCCCCTGCTGCTACTACTGCTCCAACCGAAATTGTCTCTTCTACTGCCTTGATTGTCCCTCCTATTGATTCACCGGCTCACATAGCTCATATTGCTCATCTTGCTGAAATCTCAGAACGTCTACAAGCAAGAACTCCATCACCAGGAGAAGAGCACTTTGATCTTGAGTCTGAGATTGATACATTGAGACGTAATATTGAAAGAGTTTCAGAGATGGTAAAACAGTTGTCCTACGATCATGCTGGTGAAGTCAGTGCCACCAACTTCTTCCGTGAACGCATTTCTAAACAGGTCATTAACACGACAAAATCATTGGCAAAGCTTGAAGTTGAATCCAGCCTCTTCAGAAAAAATGTTTTAACCAGTCATGCTAACATCATGCTCAGTCAATTTGATGTTATTCGAACTGTCTCTGATCATGACTCGTCTCTTCGCTCAATCTCAACTAAAGTTGAAGCTACTGATTAGAAATTTGAAACCATCGATGCCAAGATTGAGTCTCAATCTCAATCTCTTCAAGCCCTTAATTATCGCGTTTCGAATCAAGTCCCATTTCTGGATATGATGAATGATAACATTATCAATCTTACTGGACGAGTAGATGAATAACTCACTCGTATTGATGCCAAAAAGGGGGAAGCAGTAGGTATGACAGAAAGAAGGACAGAAGAAGGTAGATCTGGAGGACATCATCACCAAGCAGAATCATCTTTCAGAAGCCAAGATCCTCAGGATGAGGATACACTGTTCAAGGATATCAGAATTGATGATTAATCTTTTTTTATTAATACTCTTTTGAACTCTATTTTACTGTTTATTTACTTATCGATTATTTGGTTATAATTGATATCTGCTTTCATATTTATCGATACTAACTTCTAGTGTTTGGCATCAACGCAAAGGGAGAAATTGTTAGACTTGAATTTAATTGTGGTGATGAGAGTCAAAACCAGTAGATCGCGTTAGTAAAACCAAAAGACAGTATAAAAGCAGAAGTTCTCGTATCACCTTAACAAAGCAGTACTCTTCGAGTACTTATCAACTTGGATAAACAGAAGCAGAACTTGACTTTTACTAAATCAGAATCTATCGAACATATATTAAATGTTATCGTTACATTACCAAGTACGAGTATTAAATGCATCATTAATGTTGAACAAAGTCATTTAATACGTTTTACCAATTTTGGTATGAAACAAGACTGATTGTTCTGAAGCTTTTTGCAGGAACCTTTTTCGGTAATAAAGCTGATTCTATCAGAAGTCAAAGAAGTCGTTTTGTTTATAGACATTGGAATCAAGACTTCTATAAATACACAAGGTCAACGACGTTTATAGATTACCCAACAACGATCACATTCTCTTTTATACGAACGTCGATTTGAGAACTCAGAACTACTTATCATCTTCAAGCTCAATATACATAAAAGCAACACACGTTTCATAGTAGTTATCTGATCTTTTGAGATCATATCGTGCTGACTGTTTCTTACTCTCTCTACTAGCTATTCACGTTACTATATTTTTTAGAAGAGTTTGTAATCTGGAAAAGAGTCTTTTCCATAACTTTGTTGTATTTGATTTATTGTGTTGAGAAACTAAGAGTTTCAGTAGGCAAAGGATAAGTCCTGCTGAAGTGGATGTGTACAAGTGTTGTACTGTAAAATCCAAAGTCTTTTAGTGATACCTTCTGGAAACAAAAGAAGGGGAGACGTAAAAGATTTCATCTTCGAACTTCCATAAATAACCATTGTCTACTGCTTACTGTTTTATCATTTTCACCCTTAAATCATCATATCCTTTCCGCACTATATATTGTGGTCTGCTGATTATATACTTGAACAAGATAAGCTATAATCTCTAACATGATTCTAGCACCATTTGCAAAAACGACCAAAAAAAGAACGAATTTATTCATCCTCCTCTAAACTCTATATCGATCCCCAACATTTTATATACATATATATGCATAAATGAGAGAGGGAGAACTTGCAATTTCTTGAAGCCTGGGGCCTCGGTGAACAAGAAGATCGACACTGTTACAAAAGAAAGAAAGTAGGGATGGAATATGGACAAATACCAAATGGCTATACATTTCTGACGCCACACTCACTTAAAAAAGAGTCATGGCCAAACAAAACCCCACCACTACATCATCTCTATATTCTTCTTTATCCATTAATTTCTTCTCTAAAAATCAAGCAAAATGATTAGGATTCGTAAACCCTTTTTCATTTATTTTTAAATTTGTTTTCCCATGTATGCGATAGTAATTTAATAATAAATAGTGACTATGTGACACACCTTTTTGATATATATATATATATATATATATATGACACTTCATAGTAATTAACTCTGATGTATCAATGTAGTATCAAAGTTTCTTTATAGTTTTATCATTCTTAACATTTGTTATATAACTTTGTTGGAGTAACTTTATTAGTAATTTTTCTATATCTCTATATATTTTTTCGATTTTTTTCCCAACTTATCTCTAATTTATCTAAAGTTCGAACTATCTTAGGTAAATCTTATTTAATCACTCATCTATAAGTATCATTTCTAATAAATAATATTTTTTTTACACAAAAGGTATCAAACACCAAAAAAAAAATGATACACATTGTGTGCTATGGAACACTAGTTTATACTAATATGTAAAGGTTGAGACACTTAGTGGTTTGAATTTGTGACACCAATTGATTTTCATGAAATACCATATTTTTTATATTTGTAATTTTTTCATATAATTGACTCATAACTACAATATTTAATCTATTTTAGAAATTAAAAAAATTACAAATTATATATTTAATATAATTGCATGATCGTTATCCAAATAATAATAAAAATCTATAAATCAATCTGATTTATTAATGATCATGAGTTATATATATAATAATAATTAGTTTACACACACATCAAGTATGTGTCGCTCGCTAATATTTATTAAACTTGAGACATATACACTAACTAATTTGGTCAGTCAATGTGAAGCCAACGTCAAATTACATATATATATCCTATAAAAATATAAATTCATTTGATTTGTTAAATGACAAAGATGTTAAAACCATATTTCTTTAATCATTTTCTTGATCATTTTTATCCAATTCAACCATCTTATTGAAATTTTGTATCTATAAATTTCGTAATTTTTATGATTTGACTTTTTGCTCATGGTTTTTTAAATATATATTTTTCAATTTGATCTCCAAATTTTATTAATTGAAGGCAAAATGATATAAAATTGTATTCAAATAATATTTTATTCAAAAGATAATATCAAATTAAAAAATAAAATATCCATTAAATCTTATTTTTTGACTAAAAATTTAGAATAACTTCATTAAAAAAGTATTTTAAAATAAAAATATATTAAATAAACTCAACACATTATATTAATTGAAACACACTCTCAACACATGTATGACAACAGCTAATATATGTTAAGAAAATGATATCTTATGGATGATTTATTGTTCATATAACATTGCCAAAATATCAATTTTTAGACGAGTTTCGAGTTCAGACTCAATTATATTTATAACATTTTTCTCACAATTAAAAAAAATTATTTCTTTAAAAAGACACATTTTAGTTCAAGATTTTGTGGAGATCTCGGAATCGCTTTCCTGTATTTTCTCGCTCTCATTCGACAGTGATCCATCAAATCAATCAGTTTCTGTAGCTATCTCCCGTGATTTCTGCTTTCTTATTCTTCAGGCAGTATACTTTTATATATATTAATCTGAGATTTAAGTAACCCTAATTCATTTCACTTTTCATTTATATGGATTTCCAAAATATAGCTTTAGTTTGTGTTTTAGCAGGAGAAAAGCCTGGATTCTGGTGTTGTGCCAAGAAAAGCTAGTGAGTTCTCATATTCTTGTTATTTAATATGGCTCATATATTATATATTCTCATCAAATCTCTGGAAAAACAAGCTAAAACCTATGTATGCCTGTTGGAATTTTGCAGAAGAAGGTAATAACCAGGTATTGATTTAAAGAATTGTTTTGAATTTTTTCCTGCATGACCTTCTCGAATTAAATTGATTTTAGCTAAATAAATCTTTTTTATTTTTTATTTTGTGGACTGATTATGCTAGGTTCTTTCCTTTGCTTTTCCTCTAGATCTAAACTTAATTCAGTGGATTATGATATATTTGCTTAATTTCTCAGGAAACAGCTAGGGTTGGGTTCATGCAAGCATTTTTCCCTTGGAAAACGTACTCACTGATTTATTTTTAAGATGCAGTTTAAAGTATATTCCTAAGAAGGAAAACAGGTAAATAGCAAAAAATACATGTAAGACTTAATAATTTTCAACAAGTAGTGTGTAGTATTTTCATTATGCAGGGATGTTTCTAATCAATTGCTTATCAGTATTGGTACTTTTGGGAGGGAAATATTGTGACAGATTTGGTAGCTAAAGAACAACTGGTGCTATATACTCTGATAATTAAAACATTAATATTACAGTAGAAAATTCTATGGATTATTTGATATATCTTACAACATTAAATTCTTTATCCAGTACAGTTTAGCTTTTGGGCATATTTCTTAATCTTTTTGGGTCCAACCCTTGAATCGTTAATCATTTTTTTGCTGATGAAGTTGTATATAAGCCCATAATCAATAATACTTTGCATATTTTTTGTTAATACATTAATTTAGATGTTATTGGCCTTGGTATCTTTAAAATTTCTGATTTATTAATATGTTCTTGGTACTCTAGTCATGCATATTATTGATAATATTTGAAGAGAGCTTCCTTTAGTCCACTCATGGGAATCAAATGGTTCGAACTAGCTGCCGAATCATTCATTCAAACGCAATAGAAACGTCTAACTTAATTCTAGTGCGAATGTGTGAATGATGCGGGAGATAATTCATCCTACTCTTCTCTGTGCTTGGACTGAAGGGAGCTCCCTTGTACTATTATCCTGAGTTTGTTTGTTTGTTTAAATTTTTTGAGCCTCTGATATAGGTTTCAATTTTTGATCTCATACTCTAAAAAATGGCTTTTCACTACCGCAGAGATTGCAATTGACCAGCATATATGGTACTTTTTAGATTAGTTAGTAACTGGATTTTGTATTTGATCTTGGAATTCATTTTGAAGATTGTTTGTAGATCGAATTCAAATATTCGGGGTCGATTTATAGTCGCAATTCTAGCTTGCCTCCTTTATTAAGAATTATCTATAAGTTAGTTCGATTGGTTCTCGCATGAGATAATTTTTAACTTTCATGCTTCTACGTCTTCTGTTAGTTCCTTGGTTGTTGAGTTCCAGTTATCTGAAAAATGTGTCTGAATTTATTGGTAAAAACCCTTGTCTTTTTATGTTTCTTCGTATTATTTATCTGCCAATGATTTCTTTGCTGTGATATGTGGACAATAAAGAAAGTTCATGTTTAATCAAGATTTGCTATCTTCTCCATGGGAGAGCAGTGTTTACCCTGGCGTACCGGCGCATGGAATGTGCTCCATCGCGTATCTTCTATGTCAAAAATCGAGAAAATTGAAATTTTAGTACTGTAAATTTTGTTTTTTTTTTTTTGGTTACGTAACTCGTTAATATTTAGTTTTCATTCATAAAGTTAGATTTTTTGTGTTATTTCATTAAATATTGTTCATTTGAAATTGATAATTTCTTACATGTCTCGTTGAACAAAAATAAAACATATATTATAAATATTAAAATCTGCCAAAAAAAAATTGTCTAAAAAATAAAATAAATTAAAATGATTAAGTTAGATAATTGAAACCTAAAACTGGAATAAAAATACAATTTTTCACAAAAAAATGCTTTTGTTTTATATTCGATGATCCATGTATATATATACAATAGATCATTTGTGAGACAGTCTCGCGAATTTTTATATGTGAGATTGATCAATCTTATCGATATTCACAATAAAAAGTAATAATTTTAACATAAAAAATAATATTTTTTTCATGGATGATTCAAATAAGAGATCGTTTCATAAAATACGATCCGCTATACTTCTTCAATTGTCTCCCAATATCGCTATGTCCACCAATGGTAAAAGCACAAGAGAAATTAGTGTAATGGCTTACGCGGCGTAGAGCCCATTGTGTTTGCTTTTTTATATTAGAGTTAGTAAACCCTATGATTCATTGGAACTTGAAGCTAAATAAATTTTATATATTGGTGAGCTTTATTGTCTGTACCTTTTCATTTCTTGATTTAGTTAATTAATCAATCAATTAAATGCACATGCTACACAGATATATTATCTATATATCAAAGTTTATTTTAATAATATAATATTATTTTTTTAGCACACACTCCTTAAAGATGGGATAACAAGTTTGTGCTCACTTTTTGTGGAGTTTGAAGTGTGTGTTTATTTCATCGTGTGGACCAAGACAAGATGGAAGTATCCAGGGTGGGTTCTTGGGTTTTTTTTAAGACAAAAACTTACGTGAAACGATCTCACGAGTCGTATTTTGTGAGACGGATTTCTTATTTGAGTCATCCATGAAAAAGTATTTTTTTTTATGCTGAGAATATTATTTTTTATTGTGAATATCGGTAGGGTTGATTCGTCTCACAGATAAAGATTCGTGAGACCGTCTCACAAGAGACCTACTCTTCATTTAATTTTTATGTCCTTTTTAAATTTTATCAGTTTTTTGTGAGTGAGACTTGTAAATATGTGTTTTTTTAAAAAAAGATTTTTATTTTTTATATAAATTAGTTTTTTTTATTAAAAAAATTGAAAATATCTCTACAATTTTTTTTTATTTCCAACCAATTTTCTCTCTCTTATTTACGTAATTCCGATGTTTTGGAAATCTCAAAAAATCACTTCGTTTAATTTATATGCAGAGACCAAACTGTATCGTGTTCGCTGTTTTGCACACGCGTACGAAGGATTATAATTTATACATTAATCGGTCAAAATTTCATGCTAATGATATGTTTGTCTTTGGTCCATTTTACAAATTATTTGATATTTCAGAGAAGTAATTTATTTCTAAATTATTATTATCAGTTTATTAATCAATGATTTTGATTACCCAATTAATGTCTACTAATTGTGGTTTAAATTTTATAACTGATTTCTCAAATATCAATATTGCATGTGGCATCTATGCGGTTATTTTATTTTAAGTTTAAATGTTTAATTCTTTTTATTTATCTTCATATTTTTCTAATATTTTTTCTCTCTGTCAGATTCAAACTTAAAATCCATGACATCTTTCTTCTTTACGAGATTTTATTAGGTCATTTATGCCTAAAACTCTATTTTAACGTAACTTTATTTTAAAATAGTGTAGTTTCTGCATCAAATATAACAGGCATCCCTAACTCATCTGCTTCAAATCTTACTCTGAAAAAATATTCTCGAAATATTATTTTTTATTTGATTTATTTAATTTTTTTTGTTATTATTTATTAAATATTTATTTTTAAATTTATTGATATAATTATAATTATATTTTATATTTGATGTAATTAATATTATATTATTAATAATTGCGATAATATTATTAAATGAATAATTTAATTATTTTAAATATATTATTGAAATATATATTATACGAATTGAAATAGAAATAATTAAAATTGATGAAATAAAATTAATATATAATATTAAATTAAAACATATTACAAATATAACTTCAAATATTTGAACGAGCATATCAATCCTATAAATTATCAATTAAAGCATTTCGTAATGCATAGTGAGCGTTTTTATCTTTTATTTTTTTATATCGAGCGAGAAATTCGCGAAATCTGATATGTCCATTGACTGTCATTTCTGTCATTGGAGTTGATGGTTCCCTAGCATCTTGAATTGGTGCACTAAAATCACATTCATCTTCAATTATCATATTGTATTATAATACATGCTTTGATTATATCATTCAAATGATTTTTCTTCCAACCACGTGCTGGAGATGCCACAATCGCAAATCGTGATTGAAGAACGCCAAATGCACGCTCCACATCTTTCCTGCATGACTCTTGTTTCATCGCAAAATAATGCTTCTTTGGACCACGCGGATCATGGATAGTTTGCACAATAGTTGACCATTTCAGATAAATACTATCAGCTAAATAATTGTGTAAGATTGAAAAATAGACTGAAAGACTAAGAAAAAAATAAATTCATGGTTTCAAACTACAAAACGGTCTTAAAAAATTGAGTCGAGTACTCGAGATGAGTCGAGCTCGACCCAGGTGGGTCGAGGTGAGTGGGTCGAGCTCTTCATGGGTCCAGCTCTTGTCAAGAGCTCGACCCACTCTTTTTTTTTCTTTTTCTTTTTTTAAATATATCTAATTATTAAATTAATATCATACTATTATAGAAATAATATTTATAATTTTCAATATAAATATTTATAATTAAAAAAATTAAAAAAAGAAAAATCCTCTAGGCCAAATTTAGTGCAGAAGGAAATGGAGTTGAAATAGCGCAGCTCCGTTGGAGGAAACCCCAACATCAAAATAACGTTTGATGCTGAGGTTGGAGATGTCCCTATAGAATAGCGTTTGATGCTAATGTTGGAGATGCTCTTATAAAATAGTGATGAACATATAATCTATATATATATGTCTAAGCGGCCCTGGGCGATTCAAACCATTTAGACGGCTTGGTGAACCTCCTATGTTGCCTATTAACACAGAACTTTCGAGAGAAACCGTATTTGAAAAAAATCGGGACGATTGATGACCGACTAATGCCTAGACTCCATCTTTTAGAACAATTCTCTTAATTCTTTTGAAATCCAGTTCCTATTGACCGTACACGTGTATTAAACTTGAGCCAAAATGAGGTAAATTATTATATATATATATTTTTAAAAAACGTCACATTTTTTTGTTGTTGCAATCCCTTTGTTTTTTTTGTCAATCCAATAATGCTGAATAAAGTTAAAACAATCACATAACACCTGGCAGACTTTAACATCTAGTATTCTTTGTAATCTTGTGATTTATTTGTGCATTTTTGTCAAATCAAGTAACATAAATTCATGTCGTATTTATTATTAGACTCGACTACCGTTAATATTGAGTTGTTCATGTAGACATTGTTTGCAGCTTTCTTTAGTTCAGCTCAATAAGGCATTTTCTTCCTAAAATTGTTCTAAACTTGGTCAGAAACTTAATCTATGTTGAGTTTGGGTTGGATGGTCCTAGAACATTACAATTTTGAAAGACTCGAGACCCGTCCGTCTCGACTCAGATTCAAAATTAATGGGTTCTACCAAATATTTTAAAAAATATATATGTATAATTATAAAAAATAAATGAAAATACCAAAACAAAGTCTATAAAATACTTTCAACCAAATATAAACAAAGTCTACATAATCTCATATGAAAGACCATCTTCAAGAGAAGAAGATAGAGGATAAAATAAATAGATATATAAAAACATAAACACGTTAGGTATGAATAAGATATTATTACACCTGTTACACGAGCCAAATTCGTCCTGGTACAAAAGTTGAAATACCCACTACCCCCTTTAATATTAAAACATAAACCCGACCAAAAAGAATTGTGTTCAGGGAAGTTACTCGTAACCCGTTCTACCCATGCTCATTACGTATACTGCATCGAATTATATATCGTATCGATAATTACGATATAAGGAAATTTTGTATCGATATCATACCGAAATTTTCAGTGCATATACCTAGCATACTGAATATAATGAAATTGTACGGTATACCGAAATTTTGATACGATATCAATATATACCGTTTTATACCGAAAAACCTTACATTTTTTAAATTTATTGTTTTAAAATATTATATATTTTAAAATTTTATATATATTTTCGGTATTTCGGTACATACTAAAATTATAAATTTCATATCGTTACCGTACCAAAAAAATTTGATATAGTTATCGTACCGTACCAAAAATTCGGTAAATTCTATATTTTTTCGATACGATGATTTGATATACCGAAAATTATGTGTGTTTTCTCACCCCCTACATTACCATCCCTGTCCGTAGCTTTGGTTTCCTTCCACGTAGCTCGGAGTGCATGGTGGCCGAGTTGGTGGTGGGAAGTGACTAAGTGAGATTAGGAAGGATTTAAAATTAATTAATTTGTTTAATCGGTGTAAAAATATCGAATAGAATTCAATAAATATGATATTAAGACCTTAAACGATTGTCTTTATTTACCAAGTGAACCAAACACTTGTGATTTATTACATCTCTTATCCGATGAAATCGAACTGTTTATCTTCCATAAGTGATCATTTCATCGTGACAAAACTTGTGTAAGACGGTCTCACAGGTCGTATTTTGTGAGACATATCTCTTATTTGAATTATCCATGAAAAAGTATTGTTTTTTATGCTAAGAATATTATTTTTTATTATGAATATCGATAGGGTTGTCTCGTTTCACAGATAAAGATTCGTGAAACTGTCTCACAAGAGACCTACTCTTCCATTGTCTGATCCTTCCCAAATAAACGGGGAAACAAAAACTTAAAACTAATTGTTTAAAATAAATAGTCATTACTTGATTTTTTTAAAAAAATAAAAATCCATGCATTTTCCACGTGAAGATAGTCGGATTCCTCCCCCAGTTAGCCCATTAAACGCCAACCGTGTAGGCCCATTAGCGCCATCTGTTCTCAATGGGAAATTGCTCAGCCGTCTCTGTTTTACGTGCCATTTTAGCCGGCAAGTCTTCTTTTGGAATTTCAACAACCAAAACAAATAAATATCTTAGTTTTAAATCTGAAATTCAATAGAAACATATTTTATAAAATTTACTATAATATAATATTTCAGAGTTTATTTCTAGTTTTACCTCTTCATAATATATATGCATAATTTTGATGGTACGGGCTTTGTAATTTTTATACCACAAAAATTTATGTAAGATGGTCTCACGTATCGTATTTTGTGAGACAAATATCTTATTTGGGTCATTCATGAAAAATTATTATTTTTTATTCTAAGAGTATTACTTTTTATTGTGAATATCGGTAGAATTGACCCGTCTCACAGACAAAGATTCATTAGATCGTCTCACAAGAGATCTATTTTTTTATACATATTTTAATTTATTTTTCAATTTTCCCAAACTTATCATTATTTTATTCAAAACTCAGCATAATTTTTTTAATAAATATTTATTTTTTAAAATATAATTAAATTATATGAACATATAATTAAATAATAACGTCGGTGTTTTTAGGTTCGTGGGAATCGAAATTTGCATGCACACGCGGTCAAACGCGGACCATGGAGCGTGGGAATATTCAACATGTGAAAGGCATCGCGTTCAACGATACTAATGTACGTGGACAAGAAACAAAGTTGACACAATTTCTTGTTCGATTGGGCCTCTACAGTCATGGAAACATGGTAATGACTAATATAATTCAAAACTTTATATATTATTATTTTTAAACGATTAAAGTTTAAATTGTAGGACGATATTTTGGATTAGTGGAAAAATCAACTTTTAGATATTTATCATTTATGGAACTCTTATAAATAAAACCCATTCAGAAATGTCGTTGGGCACACACTGTTTTCTTGAATCTATTTCTGGACATGGCCACCCGCCGCAGGAACAGTTGCAGCGACCTTCCTCTTTCGAAACAGAGAAGTGGACAATGGTGAGTGATTACACTTATCATTTAGTTCTATTCTGAGATATAATTCATTTATTTTTACTGAAACTACTTCAAAATTCTGAATGCAGGGTGATTTCTCAAGAAATCCCGGCTGATGTTGTTGTTGAAGTAGGGGAAGACCACTTCCCTCTTCACAAGGTATGAAGAAACTAACCCATTGAAGAAGGGGAAAAAAGACTGATTCTTGAATTTACTCGTTGTTTTCTTTGGTTAAAATGGAGTTTATTTGTTGGGTTTTGCAGGTTATGCTTGTGTCGAAGAGCAATTACATAAGACGGCTGATTCTTGAATCGAAAGATACGGATTTAGCAAGAATAGAACTTTCGGTCATGCCCGGGGGGCCTGAAATATTTGAAACGGTAGTGAAATTTTGTTACGGTGTCGATATCAAAATCACGGTACAGAATGTGGCTGCCCTCTGGTGTGCGGCTGAATATTTACAGATGAACGAAAAGTATTCTGAGAATAATCTCACTAGCCTGTCGGAGAGTTTCTTGTCTGAGGTAGCGCTGACGAGTTTATCAGGGGCTATCCTCGTCTTGAAATCGTGTGAAGATCTTCTTCCAGTTGCTGAGGAACTCAACCTAGTCCAAAGATGTGTTGAGGTGATCAGTTCCAAGGTATACGATGTAGACTTTTTATATCTTAAAAAGTTTGATGAGGTGAATGAAGTTGGTGCTTTGAGTTCTTGGTCATTTATGAGCATATTGTAACAGAATTCTGTCTTGAATTTGGATCAGAAAAAACAGCTTAGTGATTATTTCGAAACATTTCAGTAGTATTAGTTGTCTCATATCGGTTGGATAAAATATCTAAAAGTTGTATATATGGACCGAAACAATCCTCCACCCTTGATATAGCTCTTGGGGATGAGTTAAGTCCAAGTTTCAATCTTAACATGGTATCAGAGCTCAGGTTCCACCGTTATGTGTTGGAATGCCCATAATTGGGTCACCCGTTCTACCCATAATTGGGTCATTTGTAAACTTCACGCTCGAGATGTTCATTCTTGGGCGTGATGGGTTGTATTAGTTGTCCCACATCGGTTGGATAAAATATCTAGAAGTTGTATATATGAGCTCGAATAATCCTACCCTTGAACTAGCTTTTGGAGTTGAGTTAGGTCCAAATTCCAATCTTAACAAATAGGGGATCATTTCGTTTTGTTGATAAAATTGTTTAGTTTGGTGCAAAAATTTGGTTCCAAGTGAGCTAATTAAGTTCGAAACCTACTTCTTGATTACTGTTGTTCTGGATATTTATTTGCAGATAGTTAAATAATTGTTGGTGTATCTTCTTCTTTGATAGGCATGTGTTGAAGCGAAATTTCCGAGCCGTTCGCCACCAAATTGGTGGATAAAAGAGCTATTAATCTTAGATGTAACCTTCTTTGGAAAGATCATGGATTCAATGAAGGGTAGAGGTGCTAAGGCCTTGACTATGTCTAGTTGTCTAATGACTTATACGGAGAAATCACTTCATGATCATGTTCGTGATCACTCGGGGAACGGTATTAAATCACTAAATTCGGGTGAATCTGATATCCGAACCCAGAAGCAGCGTGAAGTTCTTGAGTCCATAGTGGCTCTCTTGCCCTCAGGAACGCTCTCTTTCCCTCCAAACTTCTTGTGCTTTCTTCTGAGGGTCGCGATTTTCTTGAGGGCAGATGCTCATTCCAAAAAGGACCTCGAGAAAAGAATATCGGCCATCTTAGATCATGCAAAAGTAGATGATCTTTTTGTACTTTCGTGTACATATGATGGCGAGCGATTGTGTGATCTCGAGACCGTGAGAAGGATCATATCTGGATTTGTGGATAAAGAGAACAGTATTGCGGTCTTTAATGCCGGTGACTTGAGAGAAGTGTGTTCTGTTGTTATGAAGAGAGTTGCAAAGACTGTTGATGCGTACCTCGCGGAGATAGCCACTTATGGTGAACTTACTGTTTCGAAATTTACCGGGATCGCGAATTTGCTGCCTAAAGCAGCTAGGAAGGTGGACGATGATCTTTACCGTGCTGTTGATATCTACTTGAAGGTCAGTGTCAAATTCCATGTGACTAAGATAGTCTAGTGAAAAAAAGGCCTTTATATTTTCAATGTTGATATAATGGTGGATTCTGCTCTATCTAAAGTTAAAGCCGGTGAAATTTAGTTCTTAATGGTAACACTGACTCTTTTTTTTTTTTTTTTTTTGCGATTACAGGCACACGCAAATCTAGACGAAATCGAGCGAGAGAAAGTGTGCGGTGTAATGGATATATACAGGCTATCATACGAAGCCCGAGTTCACGCTTCGGAAAATAAGCGTTTGCCCGTGCCGATAGCCCTGCAAGCATTGTGCTACGATCAGCTCGAGCTAAGAAGTAGCATTGGAGATAAAAGCACAGAAGATGCATGGACTAAAAGAGATCCAACACACGGCGATGCGTCTCTTGCTGAAGAGAATGAATTGCTGAGAATGGAAATACTTGAGATGAAAATATATCTATCCGATGTGCAAAAGAATCTGCAGCAGGGGATTTCGACACCCGATGAGAAAGTCAAGAAGCAGACATTTGTGATGGAGAAACTTCGAAAATTGAATATTTTGAAGAAGGATACTTCCAATGGAGATGGCGGAAAGGGAGGTTCCGCCAAGCCCAAGAAAAGTTTCTATCGGCGTTTGTGCCGAGAAATTTAGTTATGGGTTCGACCAACTCTATTATTAGGAGTTTATACGACATATTATTCTAATAATAATGTGACGTGATTATATTATTATATTATTTATATATTTTTATTGTGTTGTTGTTTATTTATTATATATATATATATTTGAATAATATCATGTTATTATATAAAAGAAGTCTATGACGCTTCATTATAATAATGTGACGTGATTATTTCATTGTTTATATATTTTTATTGTGTTATATAATAATTATATATATATTTGAAAAATGTCACAGTATTATATAAAAAGAGTCACTGACACCTCATTATAATAATGTGATGCGATATACATAATTATTTAATGATTAATATTATATACATCATATTATCACCATAAAATTATGCATATACATGCATTTATTTTTTAAGATTTTATATTTATATAAACGATCATAAACAACTAGTTTTTACCCCATAAATATGATTTCACAAACAAATTCAATCACTCCAAAATTACTCTTCATACCTAAAAGATTTTCTTCATCACTTTTTCGAAGAACAAGAAGATGATTCTTTCAAGGTTATTTTGCATAATTATTTTGAATATTATAATAACTAGTCTTGTATTTATCGGAGAATATCCGCATCGCATTTTTTCTTTATTTTTAAGAATGCTTGTATTTATAATTTATCCGTTACTTTGTGTTGACATATCAATAGATTTAGAACTTAACAAATAAAACGCATTGTTATTTTTCTAGTACCACCATGTCAAATTTGGCAAAACTCGAATTCGTTGCGCTCGACATTACGGGAAAAAAATTATGTCTTGAACTCTCGATGTAGAAATGCATCTTGATTCATTATGTTTAAATGAGACCATTAAAGAAAATGGTATCTCACATTACAAGAAAAAACAAAAGTTGTGATATTTTTACGTTAATATCTTGATGAATTATTAAAATGTAAATATCTCATTTAAAAAATATCACGGCTTTATGGAAATGATTAAAGGAAAGATTTGAACATATAAAGAAAGTTATATTGTCGACCACCCGTGATGAATGTAATACATTAAGATTCCAAGAGTTTAAGAAAGTCAGTGATTACAACTCGGCAATGTATCGAATAATCTCGCAATTAAAATTTTGTGGACATGAGGTTACGGAATCGAAAATTCTTGAAAAAACATTTTTCATTTTTCACGTATCAAATATAACTCTACAACAACAATAGAGAGTGCGTGGATTTGCGATATATTTTGAACTTATCGCGTGTCTTCTTGTGGCGGAAAAGAACAACGAGCTACTGATGAGAAATCATCGGTCTAGACCCACTGGATTAACTGCATTTCCAGAAGTAAATGTTGCAAGTAAAAATGAATTTAAACCTGGAAACCAAATTCAAAGTCGAAGACAAGGTTTTGGTCTAGGTCGAAATCGAGGTCGTGGTCGTGGACGTGGAAGTGGTCGCAGTCGTGGTCGCGGCCGTGGTTTTGAAAACAATCGAGATAATTACTTCTATAACTCATCTCAAAAGGTCGTCACGAACCACCCACAAAAAATGTATAATGAGAACATGAGTTTTAATGAAAATCACTCAAAAGGATTTGAAAGTTCTTTTTTAGATGCGGTACTCAGGACATTGGTCTCGTATTTGTCGAGCCCCTAGCACCTTTGTAAGCTCTACAAAGAATCAATAAAGGAAAAAAAAAAAGATCAACTTCACTGAACATAGTGATCGTTTGAGTGATTCAAATCATTTTGATGCTGTAGATTTTCTGAATGATTTATCTGAAAATGATCAATATATTGATGGAATAGAAATATAAAATATTTTATTTTTCATGTACTCATATGATAATGTTTTATTGTATAATTATTATATAACAATTTGTAGGATAGAAATGTAAAATATTTTTTATTGCATTCATATGATAATGTTTTATTGTATAATTATGATATGTGTTATATTTTTCAATAAATTACATATATATTGTCAATAATTTTTTTCATTGCATATTTTTTTTTGAAGTTCAAATATGAAAAATGCTATGAACAAAGCTAAACAAAGAAATAATCCCATGGAAATTTACATACCTGATAGTGGTACAAGGAAATAATCTCATGGAAGTTTGCATACCTGATAACGGTCACATGTATGTTTATAATCAACGCGGATTGTAGCATTTGCGAGATTACTTGCTCAGATAATAAAAATGCAGAATCAATTTCTTGATTATAAAATAAGAAAATTAGATTTGATAATGCTGATGAAATTACTTACCAGACTTTCAATGATTATTGTATGTCAATGGGAATCACTGTTGAGCATCATGTTGTTCATGTACATACACTCAATGAATTAGTTGAATCATTGATTAAACTTCTACAACTGACTGCTAGACAAATGATTATGGTAATTCGCATCAGACCAAGTGCATATCATAAATACTCCAATTGCAGCTTGCATTTGGTAAAGAACTAGACATTTCTCATCTAAGAATTTTTGGATGTATGGTATATGTGCCTATTGCATCGCCTCAACGAACAAAAATGGGACCTCAAAGAAAGATCGGAATATTTATTGGTTATGATATCCCATCAATCATTCGATATCTTGACCTCAGACAGACGACATGTTAACAAAATTTTTTGATGATTGTCAATTGAGAAAATCTTCCCAATGTTACGAGGAGAAAAAATACATATCGAAAATAAAATTACATGGTATGCATCATCATTGTTACATCTGGATCCAAAAGTAAACAACGTGAAAAAGATGTACAAAAAATTGTGCACTTGCAAAGAATAACAAATCAAATACTAGATGAATTTGCACACAAAAAGGTAACTAAATCATATATAAATGCTATAAATGCCCCTGCTCGAATTGAAATTCGAAAGAAACAAATTGAAGACACTCATGATGTCATAAATGATTAAATCGTGGAAGGTCAGTTGGTTCCAATGATAAAAATCCTCGAAAAAGAAAATACATAGAGAAACACAATGATCACAAAATAGAGAACGATAATCCGACAGAAATACTTGATGATGAAAATGTTCTGTTAGAATCATAAACTTACGAGAATCGTGTAATCTCTATCAATTATATTAATACTGAAAAAATATGGAACCGAAAAGATATAAAAGAAATTGATAAGATATTTTCTTATAATGTGGTATTTGACATTATAAATGACAATGAAAATTATGAACCAAAATATTTTGGTGAATGTAAAAATCGACATGACTGGAGAAAATGGAAAGACACCATCCAGGTTGAATTGGATTCGCGGACCTAATTCTTTACACCTGAAGGTGTAAAATCTGTTGGGTACAAATGAGTTTTTATTCGAAATCAAAATGAGAAAAATGAAATAGTAAGATATAAAGTTCGACTTGTTGCACAAGGTTTTTCTCAAAGACCCTTGTGTTTTCATTAAGAAAACAAGATCTGGATGCGTAATTATTGTTGTATATGTTGATGACTTAAACATAATTGGAATAAATAAGGAAATTCAAGAAGTTGTGTTGTACTTGAAGGAAGAATTTGAAATGAAGGACCTTGGAAAAACTAAGTATTGTCTGGGTTTGCAAATTGAATATGAAGAATGTAGAATATTTGTTCAGCAGTCAAATTATACAGAAAAGGTCCTTAAACATTTTAATATTGATAAATCAAATTCTTTAAGTACTACAATGGTTGTTAGATCATTAAACATAGAAAATGATCCATTCCGTTCATGTGAAGATGATAAAATTATTCTTGTTCCAGAAGTACCATATCTAAGTGCTATTGGCGCCCTTATGTATCTTGCAAATTGTACAAGACCTGATATATCTTTTACTGTAAATTTATTGGCAATATTTAGCTCATATCCAATAAAAAGACACTGGAACGGAATTAAACATATATTCCGTTATCTACGAGGAACGACAGACTTGAGACTTTCGTATTCAAAAGATACCAATCAAAGTATAATTGGTTATGCTGATGCTGAGTACTTATCTGATCCACACAAGGTACGTTCCCAAACCGGATATGTATTTACTTGTGGAGGCACTGCAATTTCTTGGCATTCAAATAAACAAACACTCTTATTTCACTATATGAAGCAAGCCGTGAATGTGTGTGGCTAAAATCAATGGACCCAACATATCCAAATCTCATGTAGGCATGTGACACTATATGAAGATAATGCTGCATGTATTACTCAAATGAAAGAAGGATACATACAAAGCGACATAAATAAACATATTCTCCCTAAGTTCTTCGCATTCACCCAAGAGCTTGAGAAGAATAAAAATATTGATATTCGTTACATTCAATCAAATGAAAACTCATCAGATCTTTTCACAAAGGCACTTCCTACGACAATATTCAGAAAGCATATGATATGCACAATCTACAAAATTTTTGAAGAATCGCTCGTGTTAGCATGAGGAGGAGTTTATGTGACTACACTCTTTTTTTCTTACTATGATTTTTATCCCAATGGATTTTTCTAGTATTGTTTTTAACGATGCAGTATAAAAACACGTAATGAAGACAATCATTGTTTCATGATCATCATCACAAGAGAGATTGTTGAAAATAAGAATTGAAAATATTGAAAATTAGTGTGTGATAATGTATTTAATGATGTAATTATTTTTGGATTATTTTCAAAAAAATTCTATAAATATATCTCTCAATTTGTGAAAAAGATACACAATTGAGTGGAAAAAATTTTATAAAGTGTGTAGTTTAATATATTTTGTGAATTTAAGATTTTATTCTTTACATTAAATTTTTATTTTTAACAAATATGAGTTTGTCATGTCCGTTAAGTCGAGATTTTCAAATTAAACTAAACTATTGGCATAGTCTATTGCATTTGAACCTAACAATTTTATCATGGGTAAATTTTAAATAAATTTCCAATTATTAGTTTAGTTTAGAATTTATTCATTTGTTCATCAAAAATTAGTTTAATCTCTCTAATATATTTAAAATTTTGCAAAATCATCCATTTTCGGTACATAGGTATCATACCTATCGATTATACACAAAGACATAGGGTTACACAAGTTTTTCAGCTTGTATACCATGAACTAAATGGTTTTTAATTGTCAATCATGCTTTCGTATAATAAATTAAACATTTTACTCTTTCATTAGAATGTTGTCGGATTGTATTAATTTGATTTTACAGACTGCTCCTCAAAGCCTACCCACGTAGTTGCAACAGATGGTTCCTGATGTAGATCTTTTCAACAATACCTAGCACAACCCTGTATCTTTTTCTACCTTATGATGTATAGTAAAGAAGTTTAACTTTGAAAATAATACATGAGAGAGACAGTAAGCTTTGATTATTTTATTCAAACATATAACATATTATTACATAATAATCTCCTATAGAGGAAGAGAAATATGTTTTTATAGTAGTTGGAATTACACCATACAAACCGAAAATATTACAAATTATATTTTTAAAGAAAAATGAAAATATTGAATGATACTTTTATCTTCCTTTTGTCATGATATATATACAAGTCTAGGTGTATTTGAAATCCAGACTTCAAACTTGTGAATTGTTTTTCAGTTGTGGTCGACGACATCTTTTAGTTGGTGTACCACTATTTAGTGATTTTTCATATTGTGGTGGTTGAGTGGTCATTCTCTACTAATAGATTGGTTGGATCACATGCTTTTTTTTCCCTTTGTCGGGGAATCTTTTGCTTTTATATGGTCCCCGGGGAAAACGTGAATTGTGTGGACCTTCATCATTTGGAATTGTCTATGCATTATGTTTTCGGTCAAATCTGGGCCAAAAATATTTCCCGAATTCTGGGTCTTTCTGCTTTGAGCATTCTGAGTAGATTTTTTCTGACCATCTTCCCACATGAGCCATATTTCAGAATTTTCGACGAGTTTTTTTACTCTTTATAGCTTACTGTTCCACAGAAGATTTATTTTCTTTTCAAATATTTCTTCTGCAATGTTTTTAGTTCTTCATTTCATGATATTTATTAGAGAAGATCCACTTACATAATTTTGATAAAACTTAAATAGAAACTTGACTTTGTCCAACTCTGTGAGAAGACCCGTAATCCTCATGCTTGTCTAGTGGAGATGCCGTCTTTGACGAGTGATGAAACGAGAGGTGTTTCATTCTTCAGAGATTCCTTGATGAACTTTTGGATGTTATGTCTGGCCTTCTCAACTTGATGAAGTGAAATGCGAGCCTTTACCGGCTGATTCTAGTACTATACTAAAAAAGTAAAGTTCCAGAATATCTTCTCTTGACTTATAATCATTTTTGTCCATGTTTCATGAACAAATTTCTGGATCCATTTTGATAGTGCTGAGATTTCTGAGAATCAGAATGATGTAGCATAAACCGAGGCAAAATCCTCAAATTCAAACTATGCTTTTATCTCATTAGGATAGAAATCTGGTTTCATCCATATTCTAGGATACTTTCCTGCTACATCAACTCGGATTGTGGCTAGGTTGATGCATATTCTTGTTTTCAGTTTCTCTTAGTTCTGTTGATATACTTGGAATGGAAAAACTATATGTTCGTTAGTACCAACCTTAAATTTTCCCTTGTCAGTTTGAGGTCTAAGGTTGATCTCTTCATCTTCACTCCCCTGGGTGAAGGGTTGATTTGAAGGCTCGAGATAAGGATTTGAAGCTTCAATATTTACTTTGACTCATATAAAGATGATCCCGACTTAGCACTTGTGCTAGGGGTACTTGAATCCTATACTCCAAGTATAGAGCCTTGTGCTCGAAAACTCTCCATTTGAGAAACAAGTGGATTTTACAATATAGATCATAGCTGGGTATAAGCCTGTAAACAATCTGCTATTCGATCAGAGATAATGCTCTTATCAACTTGTTGTAGCATACCCACAACTTATGTATTTAGGACAAGCTTATTGAACTTGGTTTGAAGAATTTCAAGATGTTTCCTCAAATGCCTCTGCATTTTCATGAGGAAATCGATATTAACGATGTCCATTTATTGTTAAGAAATTTGCAAGAATATTTTCATGAGATTTAATAATAAAAATATTAAAAATATAATTTTGAAATAAAGCTTGTCATCTCAGTAATCTAACCTTCTCGGGTTTAGATTATATTCTATTTTTAAGAATGTTATTACCTTAAGGTACATTTCTTTGCAAATAAAAATAATGACCATTTTCAAAAGCCTTTTTTACTACATAAAATTCATTTTCATTGATATGTCATTGTATGGCTTCTGCATATGAGAATAATCCACTGCAATATCTACACGACTGTTCTCTTTTTTATGTGAGCTTTCTAAGAACCGTTGTGCACCAATGATCATTGTCATTTGTATATAATACTATATCATCTCCATCTTCAGGAATATCCATTTCTGGAAGATTTTGCAAATCTGTTTTAGTTGGCTAAGTTTCTTTGTGTGTTCTTCTGTCCCTATAAATCTTGCATATTTTTCAATAATGAATAAATTCTTTCCTGTTTTTTTTTTAAGTTCTTAATCAACATTCTAGCAAAGTTAACAACTCCTATGAAACTTTGAAATTGTTTATTCTCTTTTAGTTCATTTGGAAAATTCTGCACATTTTCTACTACGTGTTCTTGCAGAATTATTCATGACTCATCTTTTTTTATTCGAATAAATTCAATATTTCTTATAGCAATGATAGTCATCTTTTCGGATAAGACTAGTCTTTTTTTATAAACTTTAGAGAAAATTTATAAAAGTTTAATATATCTGTCCATATTTTTCAATGACATTAAAACATTATCAATATAAAAAACATAAAATTAAAATAATCTTTAAATAGATTATCTGTTTTTTTAAAAATATATGTGGTGCATTATCAAACTCATCGGTAATACTTCACAACTATAGTGACCTTGTGGTGTGGAGAAAACTATTAATTTCTTGTTTTCTTCCTTTATTCTAATTTGATAAAATTCGGACTTTCAATCAAATTTAGAGAATATTTTTGCGTTGCATATACACATGATTAAATTTTCTCTACTGTGTATAAAATACCCATCAAACTCCAGAATTTTATTAATTATTTACTAAACTAATTTTGTTCGTTTTTATTTCATCATGATTTCTTATCAGGAAACCTGGAATGCTATATGATGATATTCCTGCTTTGTTTAAACCAAAGTTTAAATGTTCCTTGATAATAATCCGCATATCATTTTGATCATTTATATTAATCGAGATAGGCTTGCATCTGACGAACTCATATTTGTTGTCTTCCTTGATTTTAAGCCTAGCTTTGAATTAGTTTTTGTTCCACCATGTCAATGGATCTTAATTGTAATTTTTTTTGATAATTTATTGACATCTTCTAGGGATACTTTTGTTTCAAACTCTACATGTTTCTGGTGTAAAGCTATTTTGAGAAATTCTTTTCTTTTTGTTGTAGGTTTTCATATGCTATTAATTGAAGTATTGATTCTCCAAAATGTCTAGAATCCTCATTTTTTAGTTCAAAAGTTTTCCTTCATCACCACGCTTGCTGCAAAACTGAATTGAATTTTTTTTTTGTAAAATGTCTCTCTTAGTCTCTGGACTACGGCTTTGTGATCACATGGTGTTGTGAGCATTAATCTTCTAGTATTACTTTCTTGCGTAATTATTTCCTAGCAGAATGTCAGCTCCTATATCATGAAAATAAATTGGTGGTATTTTCACCTTGTACCAATGTGTTTGTACAACATCTCATATTAATATTTCCGTCATCTTAATCCATTTTATGTAAAATTAAAATTCACTTGGAGAAATATCGTGCAGCAATCTGATGTAATTCTTCTTCCATTCTTTTGGAAACACTCATCTTTTGCTTTACAGATTCCCACTTCGGGAATGAATATAAGCAGCACAATATTCAACTTTATATTGTTCATATAACATCCTTACTGGAGTGTATATTGAGAATGAGCTCGTGGTAATTGGATTTGTCACATTCTATAATATGTCATGAATTTCATTCCATTTTCTACAAATTTCTAAAGTTCGTGTTCCTCGAGAAACTCTAGCCCAAGAACCAATTGATTTGGTTCATTTTATGTGATTCATTTGATATGAGCTTTCAATTCACCAATATTGATCATTCCTTGGTAACTTCATATCACAGGTTGTTCCAAATAGTATATAATATTATAAATAAATTGATTTCTATGTCTTGTAGTATCAGATACTATTTCGACTCCTTACACCCTTCTAGACATATAAACTTTCATATTGTCGAGAAGTGTTTTAGTACCTATTGGGCTTCCTAGATAGGCGTTTTCCCCCACCTGTGACTTAACGAAGGATTATTTCGAGTGTTTTCCGCTTTGTTTAATACCAAACTCGATCTAATTCATCGGTGTATATTTTCTTAGAACACGAGCTATTGCAGCTCATCAACGTTTTCAGAGGATTTTCCCGGCTGATTTCACCTCACCAATTCAAGACCAGTTCAACTGACCAGTTCAGAACATCAGTTAGGAGCGAACCAGTTTGCAGATACGACAAGCTTAATCTAGCTGTGCACAAAGGTACAAAAGCTATTGTACGATCATAGTACAATAAGAGACGTTGCAGCAGCACTTAAAGCCAAATGTTCCAGATATCTATTTGGTGGAACAAATTCAAACTGCAACGAATTCATTCAATGAGTCTCACTGTACGTTCAGCCAAACGCCTATAAATAGAAGTCGAAGTTCAGTGAAGACGATGATGAGAGTTGATGGAAAATACAGAGAGGGCACGCTTATTGCATATCAGCTTTAAAGAACCAATCAGCCCTATTTTCTGAGGGAACACTTCAACGTGTTATCAGCTTAAATTAGAAGCATATTTCTCTCAGTGTGTGAGAACACTTTCGGGTAGTTTACAGAGATCAGTTCTCAAACACGCACACACCACCACTCAAATTCCGTCTTGCACAATGATGTAAAACATGTGTGTGTAGTCTTTCTCACATAGACATTAAAAAAATATTGATTGGAAGGTGATGCCTTCAGTCTAGACTAGGAGTTCAGTTAGGCAGTGGGTAAGTCCTAAGCTGGGTGGGTTATTACAGTTGATGTAATTAATCAAAGTCTTCTAGTGGATCCTACCCGAGGTGGTAGAAGGGGTGACGTAGGAGCAGTTGAAGTCTCTGAACATCCATAAACATATCTTCTGTTATTTCTGTTTAACTGCTTGTTTTTGTTCTTAACTGATTTGATCACTTCAGCTGATATCAGTTCAGTTCTGTCCATAACTGGATTGATATAAGCCATAACTGATCCCTAACTATTTTCAGTCATTCAGTTACATAAGATATAAAATTTATCAGTGTTTCTTAACAAAGGATTATTTCGAGTGTTTTTCCGCTTGGTTTAATACCAAACTCGATCTAATTCATCGGTGAATATTTTCTTAGAACACGAGCTATTGCAGCTCATCAACGTTTTCAGAGGATTTTCCCGATCCAACAATTGGTATCAGAGCTAGCTGTTCTAAGAAGGACATTTGAAAACTGATATTTTCTTTAAAATATGTTTTTAAAAGGTTTTCAAAACCCTCTTATGATGTTATATATGTCTGCCGTGCTATTTTGTTGTTTAGCTGTGTGCAGGATTTTTGAGTTCAACTGACAGCATGATAACTAAATTGACCAGCGGACAAGATTTTAGTTGCCATCTTACCAGTTAAACTGATCAACAGACGAAAGCCAACTACCAGCTGAAACTGATGAGTTAAGTGGAGCTTAATCATCATAAGTGCCGCCGCTTCATTGCCATATCAGATCAGAGTAGATGATCAATGCGGTTCAGCATCAGTTGAGTTCAGTTTGCATCAGCTAGACCAGTTAGTCAGCACAGAGATCAACTCCAAGGCAATTAGTTGTTCTTATGGCAAAAGAAAATCAAAATTGATGCAGCATTCTAAGCATTCTAGGCGATCAATTGTTGGTATACTCAGTTCTATTTTGTATAAACTGACTGATACTTGATGTTATTTGATATTTGCTAAGTGTAATAGAAATTCCCTTACATAAGATGGTGTGCTTTATATTAATACAAGGGACGCGTAATGGATTAAATTAACATCAAATGTATCCAGTTAGTTTGCATGTAACTGAACTGATTTTTCCAGTTTATAGGTTGCCTTAACTGCTTGAGTGTTTATTGCTTAAACTCCTTTTAAATCACGCAAACGATTATATTTTTCTGAGGGGTAGTTTTATTTAGTTCTTGAGGGGGAGCTTTTTCTTTAAAACTGCTTTTAAATTTGTTATCTCTCAAACTAAAAAAAATTGTTTTCAAATCGTTTTATTCAGTTGTTGAGGGGGAGCTTTCTTTCTGCTATCCCTCGAACTGACAGTTCTTCTATTCGCTTTATTGTTTTTAATCGTTTTTTATTCTCACAAAGGGAGAGAATTATTAACTGTTAAAATCGTATTTTAAATCGCTTTAACTGTTCAAGTTTTGTGATCATAAAAAAGGTGGAGATTGTTGGAACATTTCATGTTCGCAATCTTGTTTTTGATGTTAACAAAACTTGTTATTATGTTTCTAATGATTTACCGAGTGTACAGATGTTGTAACTGATCGAACTGATCAGTTACCGAGCCTAAACTGAAGCTATCGAAGATGTAAACAGAAAAGTGCCAACTGATTGATCGAACTGAACCAGTACAACTGAAATATTAAGAGCAGTTCAACTGATTGTCCAGTTGACTCAACTGATTTCACTGATTCAGTTGAACTGGTCAGTTGGGCTCTTCATCAGCTGGCCAGGCTTTTGAAGGTCTTCTTCTGAACCACCTATGAACTGGACAATAAGTTGAACTGCTCTTGATATTTCAGTTGTACTGGTTCAGTTCGATCAATCAGTTGACGCTTTTCAGTTTACGTCTTCGATAGCTTCAGTTTAGGCTTGGTAACTGATCAGTTCGATCAGTTACAACATCTGCACACTCGGTAAATCATTAGAAACATAATAACAAGTTTTGTTAACATCAAAAACAAGATTGCGAACATGAAATGTTCCAACACTTATTATTCTATCTCCTTGAAAATACAGTCTTCTTGATTTCAGTCTAAGACTTTGATTCCTTTGTATAATTGGTTTATCATGGATCTGAATATTCGTTTCCTACATTAAAGGAAACTCGATTCTGTCTGGATAAATTGCTTGATCAACTTTTCGAAATATTTCTGGTATTTGAATAAACTCATTTCTAATAAACAATTCTGAGTGGTGTGTGTTAGATAGAGCATATGAAATTTGATAGGTAATAGGATATGATCTATTATCATCTTTCATCGGCTTATTTTCTTTGAAATTTTGGTGTAATGTTAAAGCTTGACTGAAGTCTCGATCTGCCATGTTGTAAGCAATTCTTGGTTAAATTACACCTAAAATTTTTAATCCGCATAGATTTCTTTAGATTGTTCCAAGTATTGAATCTTGAAGATTACTCATTCGTTTATTGCATATAGCAATATCAATAGATGAGTCTATCTCTTCTTTAAAAGTAGCTTTTATCATAATTTGAATTACTCTGATATGAATTTAGGACATGGTTTGTGCTATTTTTACATTAAGTTTTTGCAATTCCTTCTTAATTTTTTCAAAAAAAATTTATTGCATCTCAATTTGATTTCTCGTAATTTCTGTTGGGATTTTCATTTCCTTTCTAGCAACCTTATAGATTAAATGATGCTTTTTCTTTCTCAGGCCAAGATACTAAGAACTTTTATACATATCATTCAGAGAATCCTTGATATATTTGTAGGTTAGGATTTTCTCTCATTATTTGTTGGACCATGTTATGAGATATTGTTTTCTGTCTAAAGAAACTAAACAAGTCTTCATGTGTTTTATGTCGAAAAATCTCATCTTCAGTCCAATTATGATTCTGTTCCATCAGATTCTTCCTTACTCAAGATTTTTTCTTCTTCATATATATTCTCGTCCGAAGAAATATCTTCAAACTGGTGTATTTGAACTAGATCTTGGTAATAAATCGCTTCTTCAATATCCAGAGGTGGTTTAAACCATTTTATCCCATTTTTTTCCATTTTCTGGATAGTTGGTTGAAATATGACCTATTGCTCAAGATGTCTAACAATTACAATCTTTAAAACTTTCACTAGCTTGGGTTTGAGTTCATCTGCAAGTTTTCTATGTTGGTGTACGCCTCGTGCTTCAAGATGAGTTTGATGCTTGGGATTACATCCTACTTCTTGATGGTCCAATTATTTTCCCAAATTTAGAAGTCTGGCTTTTTTCTAGACCATAACGTTCTTAGTTTCCAAGAACTATTTCCATTTCTTCCCCTTCTGAATAAGGATGAGATCTAAAACCCTTCATTTTCTGTCTTTGTTGCTTATTTAAAATTATTGTTGGAAGATAATTTTTTTTACAACTTAAAGGAGTACATATATTAATACCTCTTAATCATTTGTAATTCTTTTGTAATGCTACCATATAACACCATTTTACCAATTTTCTTTTGAGAAAGGAGGCCCTTCTTACGAAAGTATGTGGATTACAAGGGATATATTCCCTAATTAGTATTTTTCTACAGGGACTTAGCATTTTGCGAAGAAAAGTAGTATTGCTATATTTTCTTCGACTCTTGAATTCCATTTATATTTAGTGAGTAACATAATATTTTCTTCTACCCTTATAATTTTTTTTTAAAATAGGGTAGCTATTATTCCAGCTATCTCACTAAGACATTCTCCGGCTAGAAATTGTTAGAGTAGGTGTCCGTCGAGCCAAGTGTTGGCCGAGTGTTCACAATGAAACTCTATGTATAAACAATCTTTATTTTAATAATATTTGAAATTATTATTTTGGCACATCTTTATCTGTATACCCATGCTAGTTGCATAGATAAAGCCCTCGAATATATAAATAGTAGAAAGAATATGAGATGCTCATATGATGAGTATCATGAAACTCATATTTGGAATACTGTATATTCTAAACAGTTCCTAGTCGATTCAGCCGCCGCTAAGAAGGATATAGGCCGCTCGAGTTCGAGACTAGTATCTGCGATATGAGTACCATGTTTCATTGGTAGGGGACATTGTGATGTCCGAGCATGCAGATAGGTGCTCCTGGTAGAGTGCACTGAACAACCCTCCATAAAGGACTTTCCAAGTGGTTCTCACTTATCGAGTGGAAAAGTCCTAGTTTATGGTTGTACACCATTAGTCCTTATGACCCGGGACAACATTGAGACTCTATGTGCTAGAATTACACTTTGACTTGTTTACCGACTCTCAAGGGGTCATCAGGTGGCAAGGTTGGGTGTTTTGTCGAAACATATAGGAGTCGATGCATTGTAGTCGGGGATTCACCGCTTACCTTCGGGTATGGATATCCTATGTGTATGTAGTATGAAATCTCTGATCAGAGTATGGTGGTAATTATGAAAGGGGTTTCATAGATTACACCATCGATGCAATTACGACATGACACATAGTATCGATTCATTGACAACTCTCGATAAACCAATGGTTGTCGAATCGATCGGGATATATGAGTTGAAGGGACCGTACTGTACGCTAACCATAATTGAATGGTTCTTGCAGACATTATCATTTGATACCTAGGGAATCATGTAAGCGATGCTGCTAGACGTTTAACATGATTGGTTGGGTACTATCAGACTTGAGTTTTGACGTTCTTGTTATCAAGAAGTTGATAAGTAAGAATAGAGCAATTGGGGTATGCTCATATAAGGACATGTTTAGTCCGAATCACATGGAGATGTGAACCCACGGCTAGTTGTACAATGAACCATTGAGGGCCACACAAGTACTAGCTTTCTAGATCCCGTTGAGAAATAAAATAGTTCAATGTGTTGAACGGCTTATAAATGAGTTTATAAGCGTAAAGAAAAATAGAAGTATGACTTCTATGAGAGAAATGCGACTTTTAATTTATGAATGTGTTCTTAAATTAAAAGTTGGCCAAATAAATAATGTATTTGAAAATTGTGATTTTCATAAACATTATTATGGACTAAATTAAATTAATTCAAGTGTTGAATTAATTAAACACTAGTGGACCTAGTAGAGTCCAGATAATTAAATTAATTCAAGTGTTGGATTAGTTAAACAATATTGGGCCTTGTAGAGTCCAATTAGAAATAATTATTCAACTAGTGACTTGAGTGAATTCAAGTAATGTTTAATTAGTCTCAAATATATTTGAGATAATTAAAATAAGTCCATGGATTTTTAATTGTTAAAAATCAAATAAGACTTGCATGCATGGGAGGTGAAAAGTTGGGAGACAACTTTTGCAACATCCAAGGCATGGCATGCCTTTGGAATTCACACCTTTTCCCACAACCAAGACTAGTCTTCTCTCCTCCTATTTTTGAAGGGCATGGCCGAAAATTGCAAGGGTTCTCTCTCTCATTTTTCTCTCCATTTTGTTCTTCAATTGTTGAAGAAAGAAAATACTTCTCAAAGAAAAATGCTCTAATTTTTCTAGTGCAAAATTAGAGTGGTTCTAGCTAGTTGGTGGTGGGCTTAATATTTGAGCAAGGTGGGCTCAAAGGGAAGCTTGAAGATTGTCTTGCCATTCAAAAGCTAAGGTGTTTACACCTTAATTGGAGCCATCATCAATCTTTTAAGATTGATATGTACATTTCTATAAACACCCTATGAATGTCATGGTTGTGTTTTTGTATATGCTACATCCTAGTACATGAGAGGTGCGAAAATTTCTCTTCAAATTTCGGTTTTCTTGTTTTGAAAACATTTTGTTGCTTCCGTTGCACATTTGAGCACCTAAAATCGATCCCTTTCAGAAATGACTATTTGGTTTCTGCCGAAATCATGTCCCAAGAGATTTTAACCAATCCCATCAGATTCATTTCTAAAATTTTAATTAATCATTCTTTGTTGAGATCAAGTGTGCCTGCTGCGATTCTTATAGACCATGTTCAATCATCTATGAGATCTTCTTTGTTTTTGAAATCCAGTACATAAAAATTAAGAATAACCACATAATGATGTATTGGTTCTAAAACAAACTTCCATAGGACATTCGGTTCAAGGGAATTTGATTTCTCCTTGACCTTGTTCCCGTTGGGTGTGCTTCTCCACCTACTTGGAAATCTATTTGGGGTCATCTCTTATTTGTATTATGAGATCCTACACTTTCCCTAGGTGGTTCATAGGAAGATTCTGAAACGTCTTGAAGATCTTTTAGACTAATCCTTTCTATTGGTGTCATCAGCTTAATTTATTCTCTGAGAGAGTTTTAATCAGATTGATAATTTTTTCTTCGCCGGTCAAAGATTTTTGGCATTACCTTGGCTTTCCCTCTTTAGTGTAATAAGGGTTCAATACCAAAAGATGATGGTAATCTTCCTTCCGATATCCTTTTACTTGAACTTATTTGTTGTTCTGGAGTTTGGATTTTGTTTGAATATCTATTCCAAGATTTTTTTCTTGTTTCTCAAGGATTTCCTCTATTTTATGCATTACATAATATAGTTGGTTGTCGCAATTTTGTACCGTCTTTTAGAACTCTCTAAGATCTCCGAAGAGTTTAAAGGAATCCGAGACAATTTCTAGGAACCTATGATTTTTAATCATAAGTTTACCTTAGTGTTGGAACATTTCATGTTCGCAATCTTGATTTTGATGTTAACAAAACTTGTTATTTTGTTGCTTAAGTGTGCAGGAAGCTGAAACCGATCAGGCCTCGAACTGATCAGTTACTAAGGTCTAACTGAAGCTATCAAAGACGTAAACTGAAAATCCAACTGATTGTGTGAAACTAAATCAGTTCAACTGATATATCGTAAACCAGTTCAACTGATTGTCTAACTGATAGGTGGTTCAGCAGTAGACCTTTAGAAGCCGGCCAGCTGATGAAGAGCCCAACTGACCAGTTCAACTGAAAGAGTGAAATCAGTTCAATTAACGAATCAACTGATTTCACCAACCCAACCGAAGACCAGTTCAACTTACCAGTCAGAGCATCCGTTTGGAATCAATCAGTTTGCAGAACACGACAAGCTTATCAAAGGTAGAATCCAGCTGCGCACATTAAAGAAAAGCAACTGTACTATCAATAGTACAATAATAGACGTTTCAACAAAGTTTAAAGACAAAATGTTCCAGAATGACTGTCGGAAAATTCGAGACACAAATTTCAAGATACGCATTCAAACTGCAACGATCACATGTGATGAGTCTTGATGTACGGTCGCATTGCTGCTATAAATACAGATCAAGACCATCAACAAGTAGTGGAAAAACAAGAGAGAAAAGAAAGGGCACACTTATTGCATATCAGCTTTCAAGGAAGCAATCAGCCCAATCGAGGAAACACTTCAAGTTATATCAGCTTAATGTAGAAGCTTATTTCCCTCAGTGTGTGATAACACCTTTCGGGTTGTTTTTCAGAGATGAGTTCTCTCACACACACACACACACCACCATTCAAATACCGTTTTGCACAAAGACGTAAAACTTGTGTATGTAGTTTTTGACACACAGACGTTAAACAAGTGTTGGCTGGAAGGTGATGCCTTCAGTCTAGACTAGGAGTTCAGTTAGGCATTGGTTAAGTCTTAAGATGGGTGGGTTTGTACAAGGTGTTGTATAAATCAAAGTCTTCTAGTGGATCCTACCCGAGGTGATAGAAGGGGTGACGTAGGAGCAGTTGAAGTCTCCGAACATCCATAAACATATATTGTGTATTAACTGCTAGTCGATAAGTTTACACAAGTCATTAAATTTTAAAATCTTTCAGTTTTTCTTAACGAAGGGTTATTTCGAGCGTTTTCCGCTTGGTTTGAAACCAAACTCAATCTAATTCATCGGTGTATACATTTTTAGAACACGAGCTATTGCAGCTCATTGAGAATATTGTGTTTGAAGCACCCTCACAGGTGCCCGAACCGATCCATCACTTAGGACTCTAATGTGTTCCTTTTTGTTTCTGTTGTCTAACCTTGGTTAGCTCTTCTTGTAAATATTCCAAATTATTGGAATAAGTCCTGTAAATATTCAATCTCAAACCTATGTTGAGATCCATACTTTTTTACAAAACCTCCTCAAACATATAATTGCATAATAATAATAACATAATATGTTTGAAATAATTTTACCTTGACTCTAATATCATTTCTGGCTCAATTATAACAAAAAATATTTTTGATCACTTTGTCGAAATTGGGGAGTTCAAGCTAAGATTTTAGGTCATAGTGAGTGAATCTTAAGTTGAAACTTGAATTGAGGATTTTTCCCTAATTTACCCTTCGATCATCTTCATTTATATAATTAAATAATATATGAATAAAACACTATCATTTTTTGAATATTAGATTATCATATATGGATATTGATGAAGCTCGAGTAAATTGGGTGAGCAATTTACCAGGTTGGGTTATGTTACTTTCTTTGGAGTGCTGGAAACTAGGCAGGGAAATCTCGGGCTGATGTGTTCTGCATACTTGGAAAGCAAAGAAGATTAGTGGGGCGCCGAAATATTTTTCTATGTAGCCACTTTGACGCTCAAGTCAGTCAAGTATTCATGCAGAAGAAAGTGTAATATAGATAGGATATAGCGAGTCTCTGTGAAAAATGTTAAGTAAATTATTTTAATAATCGAACAAACAAGAATATTTATAAGAAAAAAAAATGATAACATTGTTTTCAGTAGTCAGTCTTTAAGGTCCAAAATAAAATGACGTAATCCAACTGCATGTGAATTTAGGGAAAATGAATAATAATTAATTAAATGATTTCAATGGATTAAATTAATTATGTTTGATATGTTTATATAGTTTTGAAGTAGTTTTCTACTTGAATGCATAAAATTGTGTTTTTAAAAGTTATTTGAGATGCGATTGAGGAACGGAGACCGAGGGCTGAAAAAGGGAAAATATTTTTACTAAATAATTGTTTTTAATTATTTAAAATAAGGTTGATGCTAAATGATATTTTTGAAAATATGGTGTTTTGAGGTGATTTTATACGTCGAGACGTAATTTTTAACGGTATATTCTATTTTCGACGAAAACATGAACTTTTTGACAACTCGGCTAATATTTTCACGAACTTTCCTAAACAAAATATTTTAAAAAATGCACTAATGGGCTTAATGAGTCTATTATATTGGACTAATGGGCCCTAGCTTGCATATCTATGTATTTACTAAAATAAAAGCCTAAAACCCTTCCCATTAAATTGAAAACACACGCCCCACCCCTCAAACATACGAGGACTCTTTTCCTACAACAAGAACACACGCACACACGCATTTTTGAAGAGGAAGGTTTCGGTTTTCACAAGGGTTTCACTCCTAAGAGTCCACGTCGTTGTTTTTCGCATCGTCGCTTCGTTTTCGAGGCACGCCATAAATCTTTTTTTTCTCATCTATCACACCCTAATATGTGTTTGATTATTGTTTGAATGAAAAATATGATTTCGTTTTGAATAATTTTTTTATGCATTATTATGTGACTAAGGTATGATTTTATGTCCCAAAAACTTGATATATTATTGCATGAAGGGGCTGCCATATTAAGGGATCAAGGAGGGGCATTTTTCCATGAATTAAAGAGTTCTTAGACGCCAAGACATAGGCTGCACATGAACTGGAGCCAAGCCAAATGAATTATTTCATGAATTGAGGACAAGGGTTCGGTAAAGGGGTCCAACCAATGCATAGCTCGTCCAGGGCGGCACCAATGCTCGAACCAGGCATGGTTGATTGTGAGGAAGAGTCCTAGCCACGCTAGGACTCGAGCACAGCGACTAGGGAGGAGTCCATGCGAGCTAGGACTCTCCCAAAGTCATGCGAGAACAGCAGCTGTACGATCGGTTATGGCTCGGCCAAGGTGATCAGGTCTGGTCTAGGCTAGGTCTCAGAGAGGTCCGAGGTTGGTCCAGAGTGAGAGGGCTCAGTTGGTGGCCTGGGCGAGGAGTTCAAGTGGAGTTAGGAGTTTTGTGCGCAAAGGGTAGAACTCGCACAAGCTTCTTGGTTTGTGCAGGGGGGTTGCAGAGGCTAGGGGCTGGGTCATGGATGGTCAGTAGGGTCCATACGTGGTATGGATGGGGTTGGCTCAGGGTGGCTCGGGTGCGGCTCGAGGAAAAACGAGAGATGGCTCAAGGCTTAGGGTTCGATTTTTCGGTTTTAACTGGCAAAGGGTTCGAAGGTGGTTCAACGGGGGACAAATCATGGTTCACGAGGGTAATTTAAATATAAAAGTCTATGTTTAAAATTTGAGAAATTTTTATTAAAGTTTGAAATAAATCGGAATGTAAAACGCTATACGAATTAGTAAGTAAGAAATAATTAGAAAACATCAAATTTAAGCTAAATAAAAATAAATGAAATTTAATTTAAACTTAAAAATTATTTGGGATGGTCTAAGTCAATGACAGCAAGAAAAAATCAAAATCGAGGAATTTTACATCTAGGGGTAAAACGGTTATTTTACACCTGAAAATAGTAAACATCATGGCAGTGCCCGGAATGCTGTAAAATATGTTAATATGTTTATTTTAAACGTTTATGGAATTTTATGATGAAATGTTAATGCTAAAAGACGTTATGCATGCTTGATTTAAATGAAAAATGATATATTGATGCATGAATTTTATAAAGTGATGATATTATGAAATGTTGAAGGAAGTGAAGTAATTTTAACTAATACGATGATACGATGATATGCAAGGCCAAGGCTCAGTTGACGGGTGAGAATGTCGCTGATATCCCGCCGCCCAGTGTTGTGGTAATACGTAGATGGATCCATCGACCTTCAGCTAATACGAAAGTCACAATTAACGATATGAATTCAACGAAATAAAAACGTAAATGTTTTTATAATGAAAATGAATATGTATGCGATGATATGAAAAATGTTTAAGTTTATACATGTTTATGAAATGTTGTTTTAAGTAAAAATATTTTCACTGTTGCATGTGATTGTATACGTACTACTTGCTATTATGATTATGGTTTGCTGAGTCAATAGACTCACTAGGTGTGATCGGTGCAGGTAAGCATGATGTTGATGTTGTTGAGGGTCTTGATGGTTGATTTTACCGGACTGAAGGTGCACATAACCCGAGGACCAGCGTTAGTTTTTCCGCAGTTATGATTTTAAGTTTATGATAGAGATTTTTACGAATTTTATGATGATTTTGATTGGTTTTTGAGATGTTGGAAGAGTTAGTATATTTTTGAAGTATTGCTAAGTTAGGATTGTCAAACGTTTGACGATTTTGATGTTTTAAACTCTTTCCTTTGAAATTTCAAATATAGTTGATTGGTTTATTTTTAAAATGGCGTCAAAAATATTTTAAGTATATGTGTATGTATTCGGCCGAGATCTATTCTAAAGAAAATATTTCAGTACTTTTAAGAAAAACGAGTAGTGGACGTTTCAGTTGGTATCAGAGCAATGTTCCTGGATAGGGTTGTGCTACCGTCATTGCCGAGAAGCTCAGTCATCAAGCTTCAAATTTGTAAGTTTATATGCTTTATATGATTTTATGCCTAGTACCTGTATGATAACATGATTTATATGTTTAAGATGCATGTTATTACAATTTGATGATATTCATGTTTAGAGATTAGGGATAAATGAAATTTAGATACCTGCATGATTACACGAATTATATGTTTATGTTTCATGTTTAATAGTTTGTTAAGACTATATGCTTTATACGGTTAAAATTGCTCGAAAAATATTAGTATATGTTGCATGATTAGAAAATTTAGATTTAAATGCATGTTGGTTACGTTTAGAATTTGGAAAAAATTCAGATATAATGTCTTCTAGACGCGCGCCTAGTACTGATAGGCAAGCTGAGAATACTGAGGATCGTCAAGAGAATGCACCCCCGCCTCCTAATGGGGATGCTGATATCCGCGCACTAGAGGGCATGGCACGCTTTTTTGAGCAGCAGTTTCAGCATGCTCCTAGACCACAACATGAAATTTATGATCAGTTTCAGAGGCTCAGTCAGAGGGTGTTTTCTGGCACTACTGACCCTTTTGCTGCTGAAGGTTGGATTCGATCTCTCAAGATTCACTTCCGTTATTTGAATATGGGAGACGCTGACAGAGTTAGGTGTACCACCTACATGTTTAGAGATGATGCTTCCCTTTGGTGCGAAGGTGTGGAGAATGGGATTGATTGGCTACACCTAATTGGGTTCGCTTCAAGGAAATTTTCTATGAGAAGTACTTTACTGCTGATGTTCGAGGACGACTGAAGAGGGAGTTTATGAGTCTCTGTCAGGGGGACACGACTGTGGCTGAAATTGTGAGGAAGTTTGAGAAGGGCTGTCACTTTGTACCCCTCATCGCTAGGGACGCTGCTGAGAAAATGAGGCACCTTATGGATGGCCTTCGACCTACCATCCGTCGGGATGTGATGATGATGCGATCGGTGGACTACGCGGCTGCCAATACTTATGCATTTCAAGCCGAGTAAGCATTGAAGGATATTGATTTTGAAGTGCAGCACAAAAGGCAGCAACACCAATAGTGATCGCAGGCGAATAAGAAACCATTTACGGGTCCTCCTAGACCTCAAGGGTAGCAAAAGCCCCAAGGACAAGTAAAGAAGCCAGGACCACCAAAACCACCACAACCTGGAGCACCAAAACCTGTTGAGAAGCTACCGTGCAAGGAGTGCAATCGCTTACATTATGGCAAGTGCATGTGGGGATCTTTTAGATGCTTCATATGCAAGGAGGAAGAACATAAAGCTGTTGATTGCCCAAAGAAGAAGGCACCTACAATGGGAAGAGCTTATGTTATTCATGCTGAAGAAGCTGAGGAGGAGCCAGACACTACCCTTATCACCGGTAACCTAGTTATTTAACGTTTTTATATTGCTTTTATTGCATGAAATGTTAAATTGGTTATGAGATTTGAAATTGGATCAAGAATAACCTAGTGGAAATTAGGTTTCATGCTCTATCTTAGTGAGAATTAAGAGATTACTTAAATTGATTATGTTTGATATGTTTATATGGTTTTAAAGTAGTTTTATACTTTATCATAAAACCGTATTTTTAAAGGTTGTTCGATATGCGATCGAGGAACGGAGACCGATGCCTGAAAAATAGAAAATATTTTTATTAAATAATTGTTTTTAATTATTTAAATTAAGGTTGATGCTTTTTGTTATTTTCCAAAATAAGGAGTTTTGAGGTGATTTTATACGTCGAGACGCAATTTTATCGGTATTCGATTTTCAACGAAAATATGAGGTTTTTGACAAATTGGCTAGGGGTGATCAAATTTATTTATTAACCGCCCGAACCGTCCGAACCGAATTGCACCGCACCATTTTTCATAATATTTTATAAAAATCGCGATTAAAAATATTAATCATAAACTGCACCGCATACGCGGTTCGGTTATTTTTTTTGCTAAGAACCGCACCAAACCACACCGCCTAAACCGCTTGCCATAATATTGGGCCTAGAATTATAATAATTTGTAAACAACATATTCAAATAAAGAAGTCATCATTCATTATATCCCAACTCCCTTCAAAATTATTATTCTTACAAATAAAATTTATCTTTTCCTTAATTATTTTTCATATTAGTCTTTTATTAAAGTATTTATTTCTTTTGCTACAATATTTTGTTTAAAGTTTAAAAGTAAAAAAAAGGATAAAATAGTGTAAATGTCATTTTTGTTGTGAATGTGTTGTGTTGTTAAATTATTAACTTAGTTTTGAATCTTTATTATTGTTTTATCTATTTTGATATTTATATTTTTTTAACTATATTTTATATTTGAAGACAATATATTGTTGTTGTTTTCAAATAAATTAGAATATATGTTTTAATATTTTTCATTAAAAAAACCGTAAACCGACCGCAACAGCTCAAAACCGTAAGGCTAATTTTTCATGTAAAACCGCGATTAATTTTTCAAAATACTAACCGACCGCATATGGCAATTCGGTTTGAGTTTAAAAAACCGCAAAATCACACCGTGATCACCGCTAAAATTGGCTAATAATTTCACGAACTTTCCTGAAATATTTTTTTAAATGCAATGAAGGGCTTATTGGTCCCATTGTACCATGCTAATGGGCCTAGGCTTGCACACTTATTATTGATCAATTATTTAAAGCCTAAACCCTCCCCATTATTTTCTTAAACTCATGCCCCATCTCTCCAACACACACAAGACTCCTAGCACCCCTCAAACACACGACACACACAATTTTTCAAGGGGAAAAGCATCGGTTTTTCTTAAGGAAAAATTCAGCCAAGGGTTCTCGTCGTCGTTCTTCGCATCGTCAACGTATTTTCGTGCGTAATATACGCAAAGGAACGCCATAATTCTTTATTTTCTCATCTATCACATCCTAATATGTGTTTGATTATTGTTTGCATGAAAAACATGAATCGTTTTTCATTATTTTCGTTTTTATGCATAACCATGTCATTATTGTATGATTTTTGTCCCAAAACTTGTTTGATATTTGCGTGAAGGGGCTGCCATGGTTAAGTGTTCAAGGAGGGATGCTTTTACACAAGTTTAAGGGTCCTATGATGCATAGTATTGAAGCCACACGAATTAGAACAAGCTGGAACGATTAGCACACGTTTTGATGTCAAGTGATCGAGTAAGGAGGAACCACGGTGCATGGCTCGACCAAGGCTTGAACAAGGCTGGGCTGGGACGTGATTGGGTCTATATAGGAGTCTTAGCCATGCTAGGACTCAGGCTAGTCGGCAGAGAAGAGTCCAATCGAACTAGGACTCTTCCCAAAGCCACCCGAGAAGCCGCAGCGTGCAGGGAGGGCTCGTGGCTGGGGTCAGGGGTCCAGGCTAGGTCGGTTAGGGTCCTTAGAGAGTTCAAGAGGGGCTGGGCTTGGTGTTGTCTTGAGGGTAAGGGTCCTAGCTGGGTTTCGAAGAGTCCTAGTTGGTTGCAACTAGGTTTGCGCATCACTTGTCTTGTGCAGGGGGCTTCGGCACGGGTTAGGGCTAAGTCCTAGGGGTCCAGTGAGATCAGTAGGGTCCAGGGAAGGTCTGATCAGGAGTTGGCTCAAGGTGGCTCGGACTGGGCTCGATGAAACCGAGAGTTGGCTCAAGGGTTTTGGTTTAGGGTTCGGTTTATCGGTTTTGTATGACTAAGGATTCAAACGTGGTTCAACGGGGGTCGAATCATGGTTCACAAGGGTAATTTAAATATAAAAAGTTTATGTTAAAAATTGGGAATTTTATATTAAAGTTTGAAATAATTCGTGAATTAAACGCTCTGCTAATTAATAATTAAAAAATAATTAGAAAGCCTAGAATTTAAGGTAAAAAAATATAAAAATTTTAATTTAAGCTTAAATAATTATTTTAAATGATTTAGAGTCAATGAAAGTAAGAAAAAATCAGAATCAAAATCAAGGAATTTTACGTCTAGGGGTAAACCAGTCATTTTACACCTGAAAAATAATAAACTTCATGGCAGTGCCCTGAATGCTGTAATATATGCTAAAATATTTATTTTAAATGTTTATGAAATTGTATGATAGAACGTTAATGTTAAAAGATATATTGCATGCTAGATTTAAAAGAAAAATGATTTATGCATGTTTAAATTCTATAAAGTGATGAAAATATGAAATGTTAAAGGAAGTGAAGTAATTGTGACTAATACAATGATACGAATATGATGATACGATGATATGTAAGGCCAAGGCTCAGTTGACGGGTGAGAGTGTCGCTGATGTCCCCGTCGCCCAGTACTGTAGTAATATGTAGATGAATCCATCAATCTTCAGCTAATACGAAAGTTACAATTAACTATCTGAATTTAACGAAAGGAAAACATATACGTATATGATGACAATGAATATGTTTATGATGATATGGAAAATGTTCAAGTTTATGCATGATTATGAAATGTTATTTTAAGTAAAAGTATTTTCAATGTTGTATGTGATTGTATAAGTATTATTTGTTATCAAGATTATGGTTTGCTGAGTCATTAGACTCACTAGGTCTGATCGATGCAGGTGAGCATGATATTGATGTTAGTGGAGGTCTTGATGGTTGATCTTACTGGACTGAAGGTGCACATAACCCGAGGACCAGCGCTAATTTTTCCGCATTTATGATTTAAAGTTTATGTTAAAGATTTTTACGACTGTTATTATGCTTTTGAGAGGTTGTTAGATTTAGCTTTATTTTGAGATATTGCTAAGTTAGGATTGGCATCGTTTGACGATTATATGTTTTGAACTATTTCTTTTGGATTTTCAAATATGATTGGATGTTTTATTTTAAAATAGTGCAAAGTTATTTAAAATATTTTAAGTATATATATATATATATGTATCGGCCGAATCTAGTAGGATAGAAAAAAAAATTCTAGTATTTTTTAAGCAAAACGACGTGTAGTGGACGTTTCATTAATTATGCAAAGAAGGTAATTATTTCCAAAGGAAAGTTTTAGGGCTTAAAATTGAGGAAAATCAAAACCAAGGGCATGATTAGAAATTAATTGAAACTTAAGGGACTAATATGCAATTTCTGAAAAATGTAAGGACCAAAAATACAATGTTTGAAATTTAAGGGACCAAAAATCAAAATTCCAAAAATTTAAGGGGTCAAATTGCAAAATTCAAAAATTCTAAGGGACCAAAATACAAATTTCGAAGAATTGAAGGGACAAAATGCTATTAATCGAAAATTATAAGGGGGAAATTGTGAATTTTCCTAGGAACAATAGGGTCCAATCAATAATCTTCATAAAATCTTGGGAAAATAATGATGCAAATTCCTTAAGTTTCAACACGAATAAATCTATAAAAGTTATCTCCGCAGGAAGGATATTTATTTTAGGTGTAGCTATCTTTGCATTGCTGGATTCTGGAGCTACACACTCATTCATATCTGAGACTTTAGTTAAGCGACTGAATATTACACTTGAGGATATGAGATTGGGTTTCAAAGTTTCTATTATTTCCGGCGATCAAATGGTCACTACTAGTATTGTGAAGAACCTGGAGCTTCGTTTATATAAATATGTGGTTCGGGCAGATCTTATTGTACTCTCTATGCCTGAATTCGATATTATACTTGGTTTGGATTGGTTATCAGCGAATGGAGCTTCGATAGATTTTCAACAGAGGACAGTGTCTATTCGACCGCCTAGTGGGAAATCTTTTGTCTTTGAGGCGGTGAGGAACAAGAAAATACCTCACATTATCTCTTGTATGTGTGCAAGGAAACTTATGAGACGAGGATGCCAAGCTTTTCTAGCATATGTCACTACAACACATGCTCCTATCAGTCAGAAGCTAGAGGATGTTGATATTGCCAGAGACTTTCCTAGTGTCTTTCCTAAGTATGTTTCTGGCATTCCACCTGACTGTTAGGTGGAATTTTCTATTGAGTTGATTCAGGGCACTGTACCCATTTTTAAAGTACCTTATCGTCTAGCACCTACTGAAATGAAAGAACTAAAAGATCAAATTCAAGAATTGCTAGACACGGGTTTTATTCGCCCTAGTTGTTCTCCGTGGGGCACACCTGTATTGTTTGTGAAGAAGAAAAATGGTACTATGCGACTCTGTATTGATTATCGAGAGCTGAATAGAGTCACTATCAAGAATAAGTACCTCTACAAAGAATTGAAGACTTATTTGATCAATTGCGAGGAGCATCGATATTCTTGAAGATAAATCTTTTTTCTGGATACCATCAGTTGAAGGTGAAAGAGATGGATGTTCATAAGACAATGTTCAGAACTCATTATGTGCGTTATGAATTTATGGTCATGCCATTTGGTATGATCAATGCGCCAACGATCTTCATGGATCTCATGAATCGTGTATTTGAGCCGCATCTAGAACAATTCGTGATCGTTTTTATTGATGATATTTTGATCTACTCCAAGAACAGAGAAGAGCACAGTCAGCATTTGAGGACATCACTGCAATTACTGCAAGATATGAAGTTGTATGCAAAATTCAGCAAGTGCGAGTTTTGGCTTGAGAGAGCGACGTTCTTAGGCCACATCATTTCTAGAGATGGAGTTGAGGTGGATCCAAGCAAAGTTGAAGCAGTAAAAGAATGGCCAGTACCGAAGAGCGTAACCGAGATCCGAAGTTTCTTGGGTCTAGCTGGCTATTATCGAAAGTTTATTCAGGGATTCTCATCTATTGCGGTACCCATGACCGCCTTGACAAAGAAGAATGCAAAGTTTGTATGGGAATCCGAGTGCCAAGACAACTTTGACAAGTTGAAGCAAGCTTTAATTCCAGTGCCGGTGTTATCTATGTCATCGGGGCAAGGAGAGTATGTTCTGTATAACGACGCTTCAAAACTTGGTTTGGGTGCAGTTCTGATGAAAATGACCGAGTTATAGTCTATGCGTCGAGACAGTTGAAAGTTCACGAGAAAAACTACAGCACTCATGACCTTGAGCTTGCAACAGTAGTTTTTGCATTGAAAATTTGAAGACATTACTTATATGGGGAGAAGTGCAAGATTTTTACCGACCATAAAAGTTTGAAATACTTCTTCACACAAAAAGAGTTGAATATGAGACAACGAATATTACTAGAGTTGGTGAAAGACTATGATTGTAACATTAGCTACCATCCGAGAAAAGCTAATGTAGTAGATGACGCATTGAGTAGGAAGACAACAGTTATTACTCATTTATCACTTCAGAGACCTCTGCAATCCGATATTCAGTGGTTTGAGTTGGCGGTATATGCTAGGGGCGAGGCCCCTAATCTTGCCACCATGACAGTACAATCGACTTTGAAAGATAGGATCTGTGAGGGGCGGTCTACTGACGAGCAATTGAAAAAGTGGAGGTCAAGAGATGAAGCCAAGGGTTGGAAGCTGTATTCTGAAGAAGATTTCATAGTTTGATACCGAGATCGACTATGGGTTCCTAGTGGCAATTCCTTGAAAGAAGTCGTTATGAAAGAATCTCATGATACTCCGTACTCCATTCATCCTGGCAGTACGAAGATGTATAAAGATTTGCAATTATTATATTGGTGGCCGAGTATGAAGCATGATATCCTGCAATTCGTATCTGAATGTTTGACATGTCAACAAGTAAAAGCAGAGCATCAGAGGCTAGCAGGAAAACTTAAGCCACTTCCTATTCCCTAGTGGAAATGGGAAAATATCACTATAGATTTTGTCGTGGGATTACCGAGGACTATCAAGGGATTTAATGCTATATGGATGATAGTGGATCGTTTTACGAAACCAGTGAATTTCCTACCTATCAAAACGACATTCACCATGACATAGTATGCCGATTTGTATATTCGAGAGATAGTGCGTCTTCATGGGATTCCCGTATCTATTGTTTCTGACAGAGATCCGAGGTTTACATCGTCTTTTTGGAAGAGTCTGAATTCAGCGATGAGGACTAAATTGTTATTCAGTACCGCATTCCACCCTCAAACCGATGATCAATCTGAAAGAGTTATTCAAATTTTAGAGGATCTACTGCGAGCATGTGTGATCGATTTTCAAGGAAGTTGGGAGCTTAAATTACCTCTAGTGGAGTTTACCTAAAATTATAGTTACCAATCACCTATAGTGATGGTTCCTTATGAGGCGCTTTATGGAAAGAAATGTAGATCACCCATACATTGGGATGAGATTGGTGAAAGAGGATAATTTGGTCCGGACTTGATCAAACAAACAACAAAGATAATAGTCAAAATTCGAGATAGAATGAAGACTGCACAAAGTCGGCAGAAAAGCTATGCCGACAAGCGACGAATGGAGTTAGAGTTTGCAGTAGGCGACCACGTTTTTGTGAAAATAGCACCTATGAAGGATGTTATGCCATTTGGCAAGAAAAATAAACTTAGTCCAAGATTCATAGGGTCATTTGAGATTTTGGAAAAGATTGGAACACTAGTCCATAAAGTGGCATTGCGACCAATGAGATCTGGAGTACACAATGTGTTCCACATATCTATGCTGCGAAAGTACATGACAACCCTTCACATGTACTAAATCATGAACCACTGCAATTGAATCCAAATATGACATATGAGGAAAGACCCATGCAAATCTTGGCTAGACAAGAAAGAAGACTCTGAAACAAAGTCATACCAATGATCAAAGTCAAATGGCTAAATCACTCGGAGGAAGAAGCCACTTAGGAAACCGAGAGGGACATGAGGAGTCGCTACCCGGAGTTATTCGGTAAGTTCTAATTTCGAGGAAGAAATTTTATTTAAGGAAGAGAGGAATTGTAAGGTCCAAAAATAAAACAACGTAATACAACTGCATGCAAATCTAGGGAAAATGGATAATAGCTAATTAAATGATTTCAATTGCTTAAATTAATTATTTCTTATATGGTTATGAAGTAGTTTTCCACTTAAATGCATAAAACTGTATTTTAAAAGTTATTCGAAATGCGATCGAGGAACGGAGACCGATGGCTGAAAAATGGAAAATATTTTTTATTAAATAATTGTTTTTAATTATTTTAAAATAAGGTTGATGCTAAATGATATTTTTGAAAATAAGGTGTTTTGAGGTAATTTTATACGTCGAGACGTAATTTTTAACGATATTCGATTTCGATGAAAACACGAACTTTTTGACAACTCGGCTAATATTTTCACGAACTTTCCTAAACAAAATATTTTAAAAAATTCACTAATAGACTTAATGGGCCTATTATACTAGACTAATGGGCCCTAACTTGCATACCTATGTATTTACTAAAATAAAAGCCTAAAACCCTTCCCATTAAATTGAAAACACACGCCCCCCACCCCTCAAACACACAAGGACGCTTTTCCTACAACAACAACACATGCACACACACATCTTTGAAGAATAAGGCTTCGGTTTTCACAAGGGTTTCAGTCCTAGGAGTCCACGTCGACGTTCTTTTCATCGTCGCGTTGTTTTCGTGCGTAATATACGCAAAGGCACGCCATAATATTTTTTTCTCATCTATCACACCATAATATGTGTTTGATTATTGTTTGCATGAAAAATATGCTTTTGTTTTGAATTTTTCGTTTTATGCATTATTATGTGAATAAGGTATGATTTTATATCCCAAAAACTTGATATATTATTGCATGAAGGGGCTACCATGTTAATGGATCAAGGAAGGACATTTTTCCACGAGTTTAAGAGTCCTTAGATTGCAAGACATAGGCTGCACATGAACTAGAACCAAGCCAAACGAATTATTGCATGAATTGAGGACAAGGTTTCGGTAAAGGGGTCCAACCAATGCACGGCTCGTCCAGGGCTCGGGACAGGCATGGTTGAGCGCGAGGAAGAGTCGTAGCCACGCTAGTGCTCGAGCACATCGACTGGGGAGGAGTCCATGCAAGCTAGGACTCTTCCCGAAGCCATGCGAGAACAACTTCTGCGCGATGGGTTATGGCTCGGCCAGGGTGGTCAGGGCTGGTCTAGGCTAGGTCTCAGAGAGGTCCGAGTTTGATCCAGAGGTTGAGGGCTCAGGTGGTGGCACGGGCGAGGAGTCCAAGTGGAGCTAGGAGTCTTGTGCGCAAAGGGTAGAACTCGTGCAAGCTTCTTGCTTCGTGCAGGGGGTTACAACGGCTAGGGGCTGGATCATGGCTGGTCATTAGGGTCCATAGGTGGTCTTGGATGGGGCCGGCTCAGGGTGGCTTGGGTGCGGCTCGAGGAAAAACGAGAGATGGCTCAAGGGTTAGGGTTAGGGTTTGATTTTTAGGTTTTAACTGGAAAAGGGTTAGAAGGTGGTTCAACGGAGGTCAATTCATGGTTCATGAGGGTAATTTAAATATAAAAAGTCTATGTTTAAAGTTTGGAAAATTTATATTAAAGTTTGAAATAAATCGGAATTTAAAACGCTCTATGAATTAATAAGTAAAAGATAATTAGAAAGCCTCAAATTTAAGTTAAATAAAAATATGTGAAATTTAATTTAAACTTAAATAATTATTTGGGATGGTGTAGAGTCAATGAAAGCAAGAAAAAGTCAAAATAGAGGAATTTTACGTCTAGGGGTAAAACTGTCATTTTACACCTCAAAAAAGTAAACGTAATGACAGTGCCCGAAATGGTGTAAATATGTTAATAAGTTTATTTTAAACATTTATGGAATTTTATGATGAAACGTTAATGCTAAAAGACGTGATACATGTTTGATTTAAAGGAAAAATGATATATTAATGCATGAATTTTATAAAGTGATGAAAATATGAAATGTTGAAGGAAGTGAATTAATTGTGACTAATACGATGATACGATAATACGATGATATGCAAGTTCAATGCCCAGTTGACGGGTGAGAGTGTCGCTGATGTCCCTGCACCCAGTACTGTGGTAATACGTAGATAGATTCATCGACCTTAAGCTAATATGTAAGTCACAATTAACGATCTGAATTCAACGAAAGGAAAACGTATATGTTTATGATGAAAATGAATATGTATATGATTATATGAAAAATATTTAAGTTTATGCATGTTCATGAAATGTTATTTTAAATAAAAGTATTTTCACTGTTGCATGTGATTGTATACGTACTACTTGCTATTATGGTTATATTTTTCTGAGTCAATAGACTCACTAGGTGTGATCGATGCAGGTGAACATGATGTTGATGTTGTTGAGGGTCTTGATGGTTGATCTAACTGGACTGAAGGTGCACATAACCTGAGGACCAGCATTAGTTTTTCCGCAATTATGATTTTAAGTTAATGTTAGAGATTTTTTCGACTTTTATGATGATTTTGAGTGGTTGGTAGGGTTAGTATATTTTGAATTATTGCTAGGTTAGGATTGACAAACGTTTGACGATTTTGATCTTTTAAACTCTTTCTTTTGAATTTTCAAATATAGTTGGTTGGTTTATTTTTAAAATGGCTTCAAAAATATTTTAAGTATATGTGTATGTATTCGGCTGAGATCTAGTGTAAAAAAAATATTCCAGTACTTTTAAGAAAAACGAGCAGTGGACGTTTCACAATCACTTCTCATGATCAGACAATTGCCCACACCCTGCCATTTGATATTGTTACGACTACCAACCCATGCTGCACCTAATCTTGTTACATCGTTCTTATGTGTGTTGATTGATATACTAGTGATATCTCGGTATGGTGATCCATAATGCTGGCAAAGATTTGATGCCTGTCCCGAGATTCTCGGACAGTGGTCATGATGTGACGGCACAGACAGGGTCACTGATATATTATCTTGGCATTCTTACTCAGCCTGGGCTAGGCTGGGAGCCCGAACTTGTATGAGTATGTGTTGGTCTAATCTGCTTCCCTAGTTGTTGCATACCCATAGAAGGTTTATATAATAGTACTTTCTTTACCCATACTGGTTCTCCCCCAAGTAGCCCAGGCTCCCAACCTCTTACTCTGCCCAAGTCCGAGGATGACTTGGGCTCTTTCGGGAGATCACTATTCCCTCCTTAAATAGTCGAGCTAGAGTCCTACTAGTCTCAAATGGTTAGATCGGACCTAAGTGGGGGATCAATTATATTTTGAATTTTAGACGGGCTAGGCCCAATGGAAATATGACGTAAGCCCTAGCAGTTGAAAAGACAAATCCGACAGAAGCTGTTTTCCGACTACCCCCACCGTATTTTCTCTACTCCTTTTAAGTTTTAATGTACTTTTTTTAAAATTCCAGACTCTACATATTCTACTTCCGGAGAAAATTCATGTGGCGCATCTAGGTATGAGTCCGTGGTAGTGCTCTTTGACTATGCCCCAGGTTATCCTCTTCCTTGCTCTACTGCTACCTCCGAAAAAGCCACCTCCCCAACCCTTCTATAACAATCTTAAGCCAAAACCCCAAAAATCCAAATAACCTAAACTCTCCCACCTGGTTACTAGGTGATACCTCTGGAAGAGCCCGGGTCATGGATGACCGAGGATATTAAATGGATAGCCCTGATCGTGATAGGGCCGTAACAGGAACTCATTAGCAGCCAGGCAGGTAAGTGTCTGAGACATCATTTCCTCGGTTTGTTAACATCCGGGCATATACCTCGAGCTACCAGCAGCCCGAGCTTCCAAACGAGTTCCCGGGTGATTGACTGTATACCCGGGTTACTTTAGCACTACACTCAAGTGCGTAAGTCTGTGATACTATATCTGTCAGAGCTGCAGGAATTTTGCGCGTCAGAGAAGTTGTCAGAATTAGGGTATGGGTAGCCATATTACCCTAAGTAGTAGGTGGACACTGAAAACAAGGTCATCACGATATTTCTTTCTTATAAATAACAAGTATGTTTTACATTAAAGGGATCTCTTCTCATACTCACGTATATTCCCACATATACATCCATTTTTCTTGCTAACTTAAGTATCGGAGTGGCCACGTCGGACACTCCTTTGATGCCCATTCACGAGTTCATTTCCTTGTTTGCAGGTTACGGTTGAAGCCATAATCATCAAGATATATTCCTTGCTCATTTTTCCGAACAAAACTCTCATACAATTCGATGGATTTCCCCGACCCAGCTCACCCAATTCAACCGGATCACATCATTGGCGCCGTCTATGGGAAACTTGAATTCAAGACGAAAATATGGCTCCTACCAGAAGAACTAATCAAGTTTTCTCGGGTCCCTAGAGATAATCCACTTATCTCTGGTCAAGTTGGTCCTACCCTCACAGAACCTCCACCTATTATTACTTTGTCATCTGAGGAGTTGGCTAGGATTATATCCGACGTCGTGGAGAAGGTCGTAGCAAGGAAGGCTCCTCCTCATCATGGTACACAGCCCGAAGGGGAGCAGGAGGCAAGAGAGGAAGAAGTGAGAATGGAGGAGAGGGTGTCTAGTGCTGGTTCTAAGTCTCCTACTGTGGCCGAGGAGTTGGAGGAGTTGAGGCAGAAGATGAAGATTTTGTAGGGGCAAATGGGAAGCCAGAATAATGCTCGGGTAATCACTAAGGGATGACCTTTTGTTGATGCCATTGTCCGGGAACCTCTCCCTGGGCATTTTAAATCTGTGAAGATCAAGGACTATGATGGAAGTGCTGATTCTGAGGAGAATTTGGCCCGATTTGAAAACATGGCCATGCTACATTGCTATAGGGATAGAACCAAGTGCAAAGTGTTCTTAACTACTTTGATGGACTCGGCCCAGAGGTGGTTTGAAGGATTGTCCCCTCAGATCATACAATCTTTTGAAGATTTTCAAATATGTTCTTACACCACTTCGGCAGCAGCAAGAAGTATAAAAGAACTGATTTCAGTCAATTTGAAGTGAAGCAGATCCCGGAAGAAAGCTTGAGGGCTTACATTTGAAGGTTTAATTGAGTTGCTTTGGATGTTCCTTCCTGTGCTCCCGAGACCAAGAGTACTGCATTTATTTAGGTTCTGCAGGAGGGAGAGTTTTTCGGATCTCTAACCAAGAGAACGCCCGAGGACTTTGAAGATCTTCTGGCCTGGGCGGAGAAACACATCAATATAGAAGAGGCCCAGAAGTAGAAGAGGGAGGCTTTGAGGAGAGAAAAGGGCGACCAGGTGTATAGACCCGAAGAAAGTGGACATAGAAAGATCAACCCTGGGCATTTTTCTCATCATGTGCCTTTAAAAATTGCCTGAGATCGAGATGTTCAAGAATGCAGCGCAGAAAGATCGCAAGATCTGAATTGCACTCTACAACCTGCTAGGCCCGAGGAGAAGGGATAATGTACCCTTCATAAATTTTGTTTTCATAACACAGAGGATTGCCGGATGATGAAGAGAGATTATGTCTTGCCTGCTGTCCCGAGATATAATCCATCAAATAAGAGGCTGATGTTGCCACATTGGGCAACTCAGTAGCCAGGACCCAATGCCCGAGAAGACTCGAGAGATGCCCCTAGTATGAGGAGGAATCAAGAGCCTGAGAAGAAAGCTTCATCCCCTATTTTAGGGGTAATAAAGATGATTTCTGGAGGCTCCACAGACGGAGATTCTAATCGGGCTTGGAAATCCCGGGGTAGGAGGAGTGTTTGGAGGTAGATGGGGCAAGGAGGAGCGAGGTGGTTATCAATTTTGGCTCGTAGGATCTCAAGGGTGTCAGTCTTCCTCATAATGACGCCCTAGTAATCCAAGCCCGAGTGGCCAATTATGATGTTATGAGGGTCTTTGTGGATTCAGGCAGTTCTATTACTGTCATATTCAAGGAAGCCCTAGTGCAGGTTGATTTGCAGGGGTACCAGTTGGAGACAGTAGAGACTGCTCTCTTTGGTTTTGCTGGTCATGCCTTGTATCCGGAAGGAGAGATTGTTCTGCCTTTGACTCTAGGCACCCGGGAATTGAGAAAAATTGTTATGACTACTTTTACGGTTGTAGATGCCCCTTCATCGTATAATATTATTCTGGGGCGACCGGCCATGAATGAGCTGGAAGCCGTAGCATCCACATATCATCAAAAGATCAAACTTCCAGTTGGAAATCAAGTAGGAGAATCCGGGGAGATCATCCCTCTTTTCGGAAATGATGCGGAAGAGGTCCGAGTGGATCAGAAGAAGGCCAGGAGGGAGGATAAGAGAGTAAGTGGTGGTGAGGAGATGTAGAGAGTAGTAGAGAAGGAGGAGGTTCATTTTGTGGTGAAGGAAGAGCAGGAAGTGGTGGAGATTGGGCCAGGCAAAGAGATCCGGGTGGCTCGAGATCTTGACTTATCCACACGGGCTGTTTAAAAGCTAACATTAATGTTTTTGCCTGGTCTCAACAGAAACTGATCGAGATCTCATCCCTGGTGGCTGAGCATAATCTGAACATCCTTCCGGGATCTAAACCTATTAAGCAGAAAAATAAACACTTTGGTCCCGAAAAGAACAAAGTAATTGATGTAACAGTTCGAGAATTGTTGAAGGTCGGCCACATTTGGGAAATACAATTTCCTACCTGGCTCTCAAACGTGGAGGATGTGTGTAGATTTCAGAGATCTCAACAAGGCTTGCCCCAAAGATCATTATCCCTTGCCTCAGATTGATCAGCTGGTGGATTCCACTTCTGGGTATGAACTTCTCAGTTTCATGGGTGCTTATCAGGGGTACCATCAAATTCTCCTGGCAAAAAATGATCAAGATAGGCCAGTTTCATTACCTCGGGAGGCACATTTTGTTATGTGGTCATGCCATTTGGGTTAAAGAATGTCGGGGCTACATATCAGCGTCTGATGAATCGAGTATTTGAGAAGCAGTTGGGGAGGAATTTGGAGGTATATGTTGATGATATATTGGGCAAGTCTCGAGATATTTCTTACTTTATTTCTGATTTGGAAGAGACTTTTGCCACTCTCATGCGTTATGGGATCAAGCTCAACCCAGGCAAGTGCATATTTGACTTGAAGAGTGGTAAATTTTTGGATTTTGTGGTTATTGACCGGTAGATCAAGGTGAATCCTGAGAAGGTCAAGTCAGTGCTAGACATGCCATCCCCTTGATCTGTACAAGAAGTACAAAAGCTAATCGAGAGAATTGCTTCACTTTCCCGGTTCACATCATGATCTGCACATCGAAGCTATCCATTCTTTCTAATCCTAAGGAAGGCTCAACAATTTGGGTGGAATGAGAAATGCGAACGGGCCTTTAAAGATCTTAAGAGTCACTTGGCAGAGCTTCCTGTTTGGTGAAGTCAGAGCCCGAGGAAAAATTGTTTGTCTATTTATCCACCATAGAGTATTCTGTCAGTTCAGTGCTTATAAAGGAATAAGGCTCTGATCAGAAGCATGTGTATTATATCAGTCATGCTCTCAGAGGACCCGAGCTCCGGTATAGTGAAGTAGAAAAAATAGCCCCGGCCCTGATTATGACTGCTCGGAAATTGCGGCCTTATTTTCTGTCGCACCCGATTATTGTGCTTATCAACAGTCCTCTCGGGAGAATTATGACTCATTCGGAGGTGTCTGGTAGAATGATAAAGTGGACAGTTGAGCTGGGAGAGTATGATATTGAATATAGGCCTCGGGTTGCCATCAAAGCACAAGCCCTATCAGAAATTATTCAGCCTGATGAGGAATAGGTACGGAGAGTATTTGTGGATGGGGCGTCGAGTGTAGCTGGATGTGGAGGGGGAGTGTTGATAATAGCCCCCCGGGAGAAAAAATTAAATTGGCCTTGAGAATTGACCCCCGAGTGACCAACAATGAAACAGAATATGAGGTTGTTCTCGCTGGTATACGCGCTGCCCGAGAAGTAGGAGCTTCTCGGATCATTTTATATTCTGATTCACAACTAGTCACTCATCAAATAAAGGGAGTTTATGAGGCTTGACATAATGCTTAAGTATCTAAAGCTCATTAAAGCCCAGACAGAATCTTTTGTGAATTGGAGTATTGAGCAGATCCCCTAGGATAAGAATGGGGAAACAGATGCTTTGACTAAAATGGCCACCTCCTTATCAGAAGTCAATACTCGAGAAGTATTGCATATTAATCAGCTGATTATTTCTATTGAGGAGGAAGTGTTGCCAACTAGAGGATTCATGGATGACACCTCTGATCAAATTCATTGCCCATAATGAATTACCTGAAGATCGAGCTCAGGCTCAGAAGATCAAAAAAACAAGCTCCCAGGTTTGTTCTTTTAAATAACATCTTAACAGGAGATCATACCAGGGACCTTGTTAAAGTGCTTATCTAGGAGAGATGTGGAGTATGTCCTCCGGAAAATACATGAAGGATGTTGTGGGGAGCATCTCGGAGGGACAACATTGGCCGAAAATCAATGCTTACTGGATTCTGTGACCGAGTATAAGCCAAGACCCTTTTCGAGTTGTCCGGGCTTGTGAAAGGTGACAACATCATTCCAACTTTCAGCATAGCCCAGCCACTCTTATGAAACCTATTTGGGCATCTTGTCCCTTCAACCAATGGAGCATATATATTGTGGGACATTTCCTAGTTGCTCGAGCTCAAAAGAAGTTTCTATTGGTAGCAGATGATTATTTCTCCAAATGGGTTGAGGCTGAACCTGGCTAGAATCACTGAGAAGGAGGTGTTGAAGTTTCTGTGGAAGAACATTGTATGCCGATTTGGAGTTCCCAGGAGATTAATTTCAGATAATGGAATGCAGTTTTAAGGAAAGGAGATCACATCATAGTGTCAAGAAATGAAGATCACTCGGTCTTTCACCTATGTAGCTTACCTTCAAGCAAACGAGAAGACAGAGGTAATAAACAGAATTATTGTGCAAGCCTTGAAAACTAGACTGCAGGGCAAAGGAAAAGACTAGGTGGAGGAGTTGCCTAGTGTTCTTTGGGCATACTGGACTACACCTCGAGCACCAACTCAAAAAACTCCTTTCAATTTGGTGTATGGTTCTGAAGCAGTCTTTCATGTGAAAATCAGACAATCTTCTGCCCGGGTAGAATCTTAGTCGGATCATAATGATCAGAGACGGGCAATGGAATTGGATCTGGTGGAGGAGAAAAGAGAGCGGGCTATGATTCGAATTGAAGCTTATCGAGGCCGGGTTATGAAATCATACAACAAGCAAGTTCGAATCCGAGACTTTCAAATAGGCGATCTGGTGATGAAAAAAGTCAATCCAGCTGGAGATGTTGGTAAGTTAGAAGCTCGGTGGGAAGGACCCTTAAAGATAATCCGGAAAGTCATTTCGGGAGCTTTTTATCTAGAGGATGATCAAGGACGCTCTCTCAAACGACCCTGGAATATTTTTCACCTGAAAAAGTATTACGCTTGAAATATACTTATTGTTTGAAGTGATAATGAAATTCTTGTCTTCCCAGAAAGTGTTTGAAATATTATATCTAAATTTGGGAGGTACGATTCCCAGGTTAATCTATAAGCTCCGGGATCCATACCCTGGCCCAGGGCTATGTACCCTGGTTATTCATTAAGTCCAGGGATCCGTACCATGGCTCAGGGCTCCGTACCTTGACCACTCCAAGTCCCGGGATCCATCATACCATGGCCCAGGACTCCGTACCTCGACCACTCCAAGTCCCAGCATCCGTACCCTGGTCCAGGGCTCCGTACCCTGGATATTCATTAAGCTCAGGGCTTCGTACCCTGGCTCAGGGCCTAGTACCTTGACCATTCCAAGTCCTGGGATCCGTACCCTGGTTATTCATTAAGCCCAGGGCTCCGTACCCTGGCTCGGGGCTCCGCACCTCAACCATTCCAAGTCTCAGGATCCGTACCTTGGCCTAGGGATCCGTACCCTGGTTATTCAGTAAACACAGGACTCCGTACCTTGGCTCGGGGATCCGAACCTCGATTATTTACCAAGTAAAGGGACTCATACCCTGGCTCAAGGCTCAGTATCCCGATCACTTATTGAAAATACCGGCTATTTTCCAAAATTTAGAAAAATTCAGAGATTCAACATTCAAAAGCAGTTTATGAACAAGAAGAATCTAATTATTTCTAAGTCCGGGAGACATGAGGCCCTGGCATCTTATCTTAAGACCGGGCAACATGAGGCCCCGACAACTTATCTCATGTCCAAGAGGCATGAATCTCCGATGCTTTTATAATCCAGAATTAATTATCTTTCTATTGAAGTCCAAGCCTGACTGATCGGGACAGTGAGTATGACTCTAGCCCGACTATTTAAGTAGGGAGTGGTGATACCCCTGGAAGAGCCCGAGTCATGGATGACCCGGGATATTAAATGGATAGCCTGGATCGTTATAGGGCCGTATCAGGAACTCATTAGCAACCGGACAGGTAAGTGCCCGACACATCATTTCCCCGGTCTATTAACATTCGGGCATATATCTCGAGCTACCAGCAGCCCGAGCTTCCAGACAAGTTCTCGGGTGATTGACTCTATACCCGGGTTACCTTGATATCAGCACTACACTCAAGTGCTTAAGTATGAGATACTATATATGTTAGAGCTACAGGGATTTGACGTGTCAGAGAAGTTGTCAGAAGCAGGGTATGGGCAGCCATATTACCCTAAGTAGTAGGTGGGAATTGAAAACAATATAATCATGAGATTTCCTTCCTATAAATTGCAGGTATGTTTTACATTAAAGGGATCTCTTCTCATACTCACGTATATTCCCATATATACAGCCATTTTTCCTGCTAACTTAAGCATCGGAGTGGCCACGCCAAACACCTCTCCGGCACCCATTCACGAGTTTATTTCCTAGTTTGTAGGTTACGGTTGAAGCCATAATAATCAAGATATATCTCTTGCTCATTTTCTCAAATAAAACTCTCATACGATTCGTTGGATTGCCCCGACCCAGCTCACCCAATTCAACCGGATCACATCACTATGCCTTGCAGTGCCCTGGAAAAGGGCAAGGGAAAACTCGAAATGGATCCTGAAACCGGTGCCGAGAATAAAGCTTTCTGAAAACTTTTGAATAACACTCATATATTTCTTTCTTGAATTCATAAGATCCTTTCATCTGTTGGGTAACAAACTGTGAATCTGAGTAAATGATGACCCAGGTCACTCATGCTTCACGAGAAACTTTCATCTCGCATAGAACATATTCATATTCAACTTCATTATTTGAAGCTCGAAAATCCAACCTTATCTCAATCTTAATCTTTTCCCCACTTGGATATATTAGAACAACTCCTGAACCACTATCTCCTTGCTGGTTGCACCATCTACAAATATCCTCCACACTTCTTCTTGCCCGAGCTCGGGAAGTCTGACAAAGCTTGAGCTTTAATAGTAGTCCTTGGTTGATAATTAATATCATACTCCCTTAGCTCCATGGTAAATTTTATCACTCTCTCTGAGATATCCAGGTTGGTCATGATTCTTATGAGTGGAATGTTGGTGTAGAAAATAATAAGATAAAACAAGAAGTAAGGTCTTAACTTATCACGGTGATTACTAGGGCCAGGTCTACCTTTTCGAGCTCAGTATATCTCATCTAGGGTCCTTTGAGGGCATGATTGACATAGTACACATGATTCTGATTAGATTCTTCTTCTCGGATAAGGATTGAGCTGACAACATGCTTGGTTGCAGACAGGTAAACCCTTAACATCTTTCCCAGCTCGAGCTTTACCAGGATGGGTAGCCCAACCAACCGACTTTTCAGACCTTGGAAGGCTTGTTAAGATTTATTATCCCATCCAAATATATGGGCATTTATCAGTACTTGAAAGAAGAGATAACTGGATAAGCCGATATATAGCTGAATCGAGGCAGGGCAGTGATATTTCTGTAAACTTATGCCCTTCCTTAACAGATTTAGACGAAGTCATTTTCAGGATAGCTCTTATTTTCTCTAGGTTGACCTCAATACCCCTCTCAGTCACCACGAACGCAATAAATTTTTCACTCTTAACACCAAAAGTACATTTGACTGGATTTAATTTCTCCTCGTATTCTTTAGAGTCGAGGATGTCTCCTCGTGGTCTGGGATGAAACGGGATTTCTCTATAGATTTAACAAAAATATCATCCATGTATACCTCATTATTTCTCCTATCTTATTTCTCAAATATTTTATCTATCAACTACTGATAAGTGGCCCCTGCATTCTTCAATCAAAATGGCATAACCGTATAACAGATTGTACCACTAGAGGTGATGAAGCTAACCTTGTATCGATCATTTTGGGGTAAGGGGATTTGGTGGTACCCGTGATAGTCATCCATAAAATAAAGCAACTTATACCTTGAGGTGGAGTCCACAAACCGATCGATCCGTGGCAAGAGGTAACAATCATTGGGGCAAGCTTTATTCAGGTTTTTGAATTCAACGCACATTCTCTATTTGCTAGTGGCTTTCCAGATCAGGACCACATTTGAGAGCCAAGTAGAGAATTGGATTTCTCATATGTTCCTTGATTTAACCAATTCTTGCACCTGCTCAGCTATTACACTGTCTTTTCAGGCCCAAAATGCCTTCTCTTCTGTATTACAGATCGAGAACCCGGGATAATGTTTAATTTTTGCTCAAAAACATGGACTAGGATCCCGACCAGATCTGAGGAGGCCACCCAAGAATGTACATATTACTCTATAAACAAGCCATTAACTTGGTCTAAGTAGAGGGTTCAAGATCCCAAACAATTTTGGTGGCTTTCCTAGGATGATCGCGAATTAGATCCACTTGTTCCTGCTCTTCCTCCATCACGTCCTGCACCTCCATGATCTAATGCATATCTCCTTGACCCACTATTCTGTTACCCCTCCGTCCTTATCATCTTCTCATCCTCATTGACTGTCTCAGCATAACATTTCCGAGAGGATGGTTGATCTCCTCGGACTTCTCCCACTCTATTTCCCACTCGGAATTTGATTTTTTGATGGTAAGTTGAGGCGACGACCATGAGGGCATTAATGACCGGCCTTCCTAGAATGGTATTATATGAAGAAGATGCAGTGACCACTGTGAAACTTTTCATGATCGAATTTCTCAGGTCCTCAATTCAATCTGTCAAGGGAAGCACTCTCTCCTCTCGAGTACATAGTATTACCAGCAAAACCAAAAAGAGCAGTCTCCATTGGCTCCAGCTTGTAACCCTTTAAATCCATTTGTTCAAAGGCTTCCTGAAATATGACATTAATCGAACTGACTAAATCCACGAATACTCTCCCCTTACATCGTAGTTGGAAATCTTGGCCGGGATGACTAAGGTGTCATTGTGAGGTAAGCTGGTCTCTTTCAAATCTTGGGGGCAAAAATTGATTTATTGGTTCATCTCCTCAGCTTGCATTGTCCACTTCCAAACTTTATTGCCAACTCCAGACCTTCTGAGCCCGGTTAGAGTTACCATCTGTAGGTTATCCATAAATCATTTTTATCACTCCAAATGTAGGGGATTTTCCAAGGCTCGGGTCAACTCGGACCGTGTCTCCCTGAGAGGACTTATCATGATTTCCCGGTCTTGATTGACAACCTTGGATGTTGGCACGGATGATGGGATTGGGGTTCTTGGGTATCCATGGAAGTCCTTGATTTTTCTTCATCGATTGACCGAGTTTGATAGGATCTGGTCAAGAATGGACATTTTTTAATCGTTTGCACTCATTGACATCATGGTAATATTGCTATTGAATTGTTGCAAAATTTCATTGCTGCCTGTGAGTCCTGAGATGACCGTGAGGGCTTTGAGACAACCTTATCTTCGTCACAGAGATGTTGTCTGATATTTTGAAATCTTCAAGATCGTATATTGTGAAAATCGCCTGAGAAGTTTCCTCTTTGTATCTGATCCTCGGTTTTTCCTACCCGATCCACTCTTTCTTTCTTCATGTTTGTCTCTGGGCCTATTTCATATTGATATATTTTCTACCCGAGACAGCAGATCTTCAAAATCCTGGAGCAGCTTCTTTTATAGGGACCAAAAGAAATCTCGTTCCCGGAGTCCCTGTGTAAAACTATGATTTTGGTTTCAGGAGCACGTAGTGCTACTTCCAGGTTTGCTTTGATAAACTTGTGGATATATACTTGCAACGACTCATCTCCATTTTGCTTTACCTCAAACAAGCTAAAAGCAGTATTCTATAGCTCTTGCTACTATTGAAGTGATACAAGAAAATGCTCTTGAAATCATCGAAAGAGCGGATACTTTATGGCTCAAGTTTATCAAACCACTGTTGAGTTGAGACCACCAACGTGGTCAAGAAAGCTTTATACTTGATTTTGTCTTCGTAGAAATGTAACTTGACTATGTTTCCGAACCGGCTAGGTGTACCTCTAGGTCAGTGTTCCCGTCATATTCTTTGATTTTGGCTGACTTCTAGTGGACAGACAAGGGTTCGTCCACTATTCGTATGGAGAATGTACAACCTTTTGACTGGATCTGGAAACTCGGGAAGACCCTGTTTGTCCTTCCAACTTCATCACTTTGTTTCTTAAATCTTCCAATATCGTAAGGGCTTTGGAACTTTCATGAGGACTTTCTCCTTTTTTGTCATGTCCTGAGGATGATATTCATCCTCAGATCCTTCCTCTCGGTGCATATGGCTGCTGCTAGAAGGTAATTTCTCTGCTATAGTTTTTTGGCCAGCCGCTACTATCCACTGGGTCAGCTGCTCTAGATCGATAGCAAAACTTTGCTAAGATAGCTGGTTTCCTTGGGGAGCCTCTGAGTCTGTGATCTCCCTTCTGGAAATCATTCTCCCGAACTGATTTTTGAGTGGAAACCATAAATATGTCATCTCTCATGATCAGACAACTGCCCACACCATGTCCTTTGATAATGTTATGACTAACAACCCATACTGCTCCTAATCTTGTCACATCGTCCCTACGTGTGTTGATTGATATACTAGTGATATCTCGGTATGGTGATCCATAATTGTGGGCCCAGAGTCGATGTCTATCCCGAGATTCTCGTGCAGCAGTCATGATGTGAGGGCACAGACATGGTCCCTCATCTATTATCTTGGCCTTCTTACGTAGCCCGGGTTAGGCTGGGAGCTCAGACTTTTATGAGTATGTATTGGTCTAATCTGTTTCCCTACTTGTTGCTTACCCATGGATGATTTATATAATAGTACATTCTTTACTCGAGCTGGTTCACCCCTCGATAGCCCCAGACTCCCGATCTCTTGCTCTGCCCAAGTCCGAGGATAACCCGAGCTCTTTTGAAGCATCAAATAACAAGACTGTATTTTTTTATATCAACTTGTTTGACCTATCAATTAATGGCACAAATATAAATGACGTCAAATTTTTGGTATACTGAAAACAATAAAAATATAATTAAATTTAATAAATTAAATAAATAATCGAGAATATTTTATATAGAAGATGAAACCCATTTATTTGGTATTTGTGATTAGATTACACTTGTGTATTTTTTTAAGGTAAATTGAAATATCAAAAGAGATAATAATCTATAAGCGCTTAAACTCGCGCGCTTTCTAAAAATATGCTCACAGGCCCGTATAAAAATATTAAAATATAATAATTTTTCATCATAACTTTTTGTATATAATTCAAAAACTAATCCGTATAAATGAATATTAAATCACATTATTTTTTATGTTTTATTTATTATTAAAGTTGTGATATTATAATTTTATTTCATTAATTATTTGATAATGTCATGTCACAAAAATTATTACATTTTAACTGTAAAAAAATTGTATGATTTTAACAAAAAATTTCGTACATTTAAACTCATAAAATGTGAATTACATATTATCAAAAGTATTAAAATAGTTTACATCTAAAAAATAAAAGACAAAACGTTATAAACTATTTTGATATTTCAAAGAGAGTTGTATGCAATTTACTCAATAAAATTATATGTAAAAAAGTAGGTTGTAATCGTTTTATCTTATTAAGAGCAGCACCGTTTATATTATTACCAAAATCAATGATTTCAATTAACTGAAAGTTTTCAAATATCATAATTATTTAAATATATTTTATAATAAAATATCATTTTATAATGGAAACATGCAACACAAAAATCCCACCTAATAAAAATAAGGTAAAAATTTGTGTGAAACAGACTGACGAGTTGTATTTTGTGAAACATATCTCTTATTTGGGTCATCCATGAAAAATATTATTTTTTATGCTAAGAGTATTAATTTTTATTGTGAATATCGGTAAGGTTGACCCATCTCACAGATAAAGATTCGTGAAATCGTCTCACAAAAGATCTACTCTAATAATATTAAGTTTGCAGACCCAGATATAATATAACTTTATTACCATGTGTTATTAAAATTAATATATATGTGTGTACATTTTTTAATTAATTTAATAAATGTTTATATAACATAATATCACCAATAATGTTTATTTTCAAACATTCGAAACTAATTTTATATAACATTCTCTAACGTAATCTCTTAAATATATATATATATATATATATATAAATTTCCACAACAGTAAAAGATACTAACAATGGTAATATGCCGAAGCCTCAAAAGCAAACTGATATTTGCTTTCAATTTCAATCTTCGCGTCAAAGAATTTTTATGCTCAGTCTCCATCTTCCAATGGAAACCCACTGTTACTTTCTATATATATAAAAAAAAAAAACACGAACATGTGTTTATATATTATTATAATAAGCAGGGGCATAGTCAAGATTTTGAATCTAAAGAACCGAATTTAATGTTAAACATTTAATTGATAAAAGAATGATCAAATTAGAAATACACGTTTTTCAATCTTTTAGTCTCTTTTAACATATTTATTCGTAATCTTGTTGGATAACTACAAGTTTCGGAGTTTGGCAAACCAACCAGTAATCAAACTGAAGACCTGAACTGAACAGTGATCGGACTGATAGCACAAAACTGATCATAGTATTGAAGAAAACTTATCGGACCAAAATGAATTCATTAGAACTTTAATCATTAATAAGTTTCAAAACTGAAGAACAGAAAAGATTCGGAAATTGACAAACTGATCGAAAGATCAGAACTGAATGTGATATTTGCAGAACTGGTATATCAAGACTGAAATACTCAAATTAAAACTAACAGAGCTTTCAAAACTGAAAGAGCATAGTTAGAACTGATTATCAAATATAGAGCAGCTTAACTGATTTGTCGACCAATTTAACTCATGATGAGTTGATCATGAGCAAATCAGTCGGCGCACAACAGTCGGCGCACAACAGTACTATTGTCAGAAGAATGTCTACATAGAAAAAAGACGATCTAACGCATACTATTCTTAAATGCATTCAATGTTACCGTTGAAATCGAAATCTACAAACTACTAAGGAGCTCAGTTGTGAAAAAGTAACAATTTTACGAGAATATCAGTTACATAACTACTCAAGAACACTCAGTTATCAAGTCAGATTCATTTTAAAGCTTACATGAAGTTTGCAAATCACAATTTCATGCTCACACTTCATTGATTTATCCGTAGCAATCAGGCTATTATTTGAATAATTCAATTATTAACTGATAAGTTTAAAAGAAGCTAAAAGTTTCAATTTAGCAGTGTTTAAATCCAAATTGAAGTGAGTTATTATTACATCTTGTTGTATTAATCAAAATCTTTTAGTAAAAACATATCATTGAGATAGAATGAGTGATGCACGAGCATTTGAAGTCTCCGAACATCCAGAAAAATGATCAAACAGATGCAGCGAATACATGTGCACGTGAATCCATATGATGTGAGCTTGAACCGGTGCTGCCTTGAGTAACCTCCTCGAATATCCATTTTTAGCATTCCTTGGAATGATAAATAACTTCTCCAGCTTTTGGCCTCTACACTTAACCTTTCAAGAACTGATTTGCCCTTCAAATTGATCTGATAACTCATTTGGCTTCAACTACATGAACTGATCTTGGACTCAACTCTTTACATTTGCTTCAAATTATTGGACTTGAAAATTATTTTGGGATGTTTTTTTTTATAAAAAAATTACTAATATTAATTCTTATAATTTATTTGATATCTACTTATAGTTCTATAATTTATATTTTATTGTAAATAAATGTAATTGTAATAAATGCACTGTCATATAATTACTACTTTTTGTAATTAAGTTAATAAAGATAATTTGTGCAAATCGAAAAAAAATGTAAATATGGATTTGGTTTTAATTATTCTAAAATTTTATGTTTAGAAAAAAAAACAAGTTGTATGTTTTCTTTGAATTTGAAAATATTTTCAATGTTTTAAATAAATTTTTTCTTACGTATTTGTAAAATGTTTGGGCCTCATAAAGGAGCCCATTTGTCATGTAAAGCCCATTAGCTTTGTAAAGCCCATGATACTCAATGAATTTAAGCTTCCTTCTCCCAAAACCTGAGCCGCAGATTTCCATTCTCAGTACCTTCTTCAGTTCATCGCAGGCTTTTTAGGGTTCTTAGGCTGCAGGTATTTTACCCCTTTCTGAAATAAATTTGTCTAGGGTCTTGTTTTATGTTCGTTTGTAGTTTACGTCTTGATTTCAAATTTGGATTTTTAAGATATGTTAAAATTGGAATTTTATTCTCACGTGATTTTACTTGTTTCGAAGTGTGGTGTTATCTTCTGATGAATTTTTGTTGATTGACGCTTTAATTTTTGTTTTAGATCTAAAATTAATCATGGATGATGAAGAAAATCAGAACCAAATGAAAGACGAGATCAAGGATGATGTAAGTTTATGTTGAAGGCCTTATTATTTTTAGTGAGAGTTGCTTAATTTTCATCCTGTTTTGTTTCTTTTATACTCTGTTAAAGAATCAGGAGCTTTCATTTTTATGCGGTTATTGGACCTAAGAATCATTCATTGGTAGTCATTAATTATAAGCATTTTGATGAAAGAGATATGGCCTTTTTTTCTTTTCTTTTCCTGGTTTTATATAGATGTGGCCTTTCATGTTTGCTGCTTGTGGACATTACCAAACCTTATAACTCTATTACACATTTGAGATCAATTTATGTTATTCGAAGTGAAATATGTTCTAATATTCATCTCATAATCGATGCGTAGCCATGTGAAAAACTATATAATTTTGATTACAGGGAATTATTTGTTATTTTGTTCTTTAATAATTGCAGATTGCTCCTTTTGATCCCACAAAAAAGAAGAAAAAGAAGAAGACTGTAATTCAAGATCCAGTTGAAGAGGAGTCTGTTGATACTCTGGCTGAGAAAACAGAGAGCTTGTCTGGTACATACCTTTTCCTGTTGCAGAAGTTTTTATAACTATTTTCTTTTTGGAACCCATGTGCTCATATTTGTACTACTTTGTAATGCAGTTTCTGATGGTCTTGAAACTTCATTTGCTGGTCTGAAAAAGAAGAAGAAAAAACCAGTTAGTCATTGTGTTTTCTTCCCTTTCCCCCCTAAAATGATGACTTGTTTGTGACTTCCTTTTGAATTAACCTTATGTTTCACCTTTGTAGGTGCATACTGATCTGGATGATGAACCAGAGAATATTGGGGATGAATTGGATGGTTGGGTTTGTTTGGAATTCTTATGTGATGTTGAATTTGATTTTTGAATTTTCTTATCTGGAAGAATAGTACCTCTTAATTTTTAAAATTTTAGATTTAGAAACAATTGGAGAGGATGAGGAAGGGCAAGGAATTATTCTGCAAAGTTACCCCTGGGAAGGAAGTGATCGTGATTATGAATATGAAGAGGTATTTCCTGTTCACTGCCTTGAGCTTAATAAATTTTTTTCCAAACATTTAGGATCCCTTAAATTAACCGTGGAACTATTCCATGGTTGTGTGATCGCCCTGAGGTTCTGAGAGGAGCCAGGTGTGGCCCGTGCACCTAGGAGGTGTCCGAGGCGCAGCTCTTTAGAAAGGCATGCTGAAATGCATGCCTCCCATGGGGCGCAAGTTGCGGGTGAAGCTCAGTGAGGTGCACTTCAAACTTGCACCTGAAGTGCAGTGAAGCGCGCTTCAAGTATCTCTAGTAAAAAAATGTAAAATCCAATGTTTTACATTAAATAAATCCCAGATCTCCCAGCCCGATATTTGTTTATTGTTAAAAATAGCTTTAAACCAGTACACATTCACCATAAACCGTGATTAACCAGCCTTTCCTAAACCCTAAAACCTTCTGATTAAGCCTCCCTTGCCTAAATCTACAGGTGGCAATTAATTTCCCAAGTCTGCATTTAGTTCCCTACACCCTACAATCAATGCTAATTTATATATACCTCTGTTTTTGCACCGAAGACCTCCAAAAAATATAATTTTGGTGCCTCATCCTTTCATCCGCAAATCAGTAATATTAGTTAACAAAGAGAGCTTTACTGATTTAGTTTAAATTATTTTATATTTATTTCAAAGCATTACCATTTAGCTTTTGATTTATATTATTATCCAATTGCACGTGAAGTATAATTTTTTGTTGCTATTAATATTAACTAAGGTTCCATGACACCATTGCCCTAAATAATTATGAATTATTCAGTGTTTTACTATTATTGTTAATTTTGTGGTTGATAGAACTATTTCTTTTTATGGTAAATAGTGGGGCGAAGAGGATGGTTTTTACATTTTTAATTTTGCGGACCTTTATAAATTATGGGGTAGTTTTTCCGGCCAAGTTCATTCGATATATGCTATGTTTTATAGCTTTTCAGTTTGCAGATTGCTGTGAATTGTATGAGTAAGTATGGAAAAGTAAGAACATGGAAAGTAGTATTAAAGTACAGTGTGCAAAGTTTTGCATGTATGTACTATGTCCATACCATAATCTTTTTCTGGGAAATGTCCCCTGACATTTAACAACCTGCAGAAATTGACGACTTATTTTTTGTTTAAAAAACATTATGATTTAAAGGGAAAGATGATGAGCTATGATAATTGTTTGGTAGGTGGCCTCGGAGCTTTGTGCTTCTTGATTAATTTAATTGTGGACAATAATGTCGTGTTGTGATCTTTTCTTCTTTTTGTCTAGCTTGTGTTAGTCTGAGATTTGATCGACTGTTTAGTCTGATGCTTTGTTTTTGAATTAAACTATGCATTCTCAATTGTGTCCAAGTATGGAATAAAAAACTTTGGCCTTTGGGACATAGTTTGGAATGTTAATATACAACTATAAGTTTCTCAACGATCTCATTTTAGTTCCAGCATTAAGCTGTGTTGTAACAAGTTATACAATTACAGTTTCAAGTACCGGGGGAAGATTCTTGTGATGCTAGAGTCTTACTGCTTAGGGCATATTCTACCTGGTTTTGTTCACCTAGAACTCTCTTCACTGGGAATGCAGATGGGCCTTTTAATGTTAGTTGCACGCTCATGTATGACCCAATGGCATTATATTCTTGTTATGTAATCTGTGATTTCACATGATGTTTTATATTATAAAAATTAAGATCTTGTATGATGTCCTTACTGTATTATTTAAATTTATTTTGTTAATGTCTGATCTTCCTATAGTATGCATTTTACTGCATCATTGATTATTTCTCTTTAGGTAGTTTCTGGAGATGCTTATTTTTATATTACCTTGTGTAGCTTCTTGGGCGAGTTTTTAACATCCTCCGAGAAAATAATCCTGAACTTGCTGGTGATAGGCGAAGGACTGTCATGAGGCCTCCTCAAGTTCTCCGCGAAGGAACAAAGAAAACCGTTTTTGTCAATTTCATGGATCTCTGCAAAACGTATGTTATTTGTGATCTTGTGGTAAAAACCATTGAATTTCTGACTGGATTATTTGTGGATTTCTGTTTTTGTCTTTTGCTGGTTTTCTTTTGCTGCAAAAGACTGCTTGAATCTTTCAAAGATTAAATAGTTGCATTTTATTGTTTCATTTTATCTATATCTGCTTTGTTATATGTTTAGTAATTTAACACTATATTTTTATTGACAAGGTAGTGCTTTGGGATGTTCAAAAATTTCCTTCCCCTCGTGACATTATTATATGTTAATTGATCATCCCATTTCTCTCTCTTTTATAGGATGCATAGACAGCCGGAGCATGTGATGACTTTCTTGCTGGCTGAAATGGGAACAAGTGGGTCACTGGATGGGCAACAAAGATTGGTGGTCAAGGGGAGGTTTGCACCTAAGAATTTTGAGGGAATCCTCAGGCGTTATATCAGTAAGTTATTACCTTGCTTTCAAATTCAATAGCAGAACATGCCGGAAGTGGATTCAGCTATTAGGTGCTTATTTGTTATTGCCTAATTCTGAAATTTGATCAGTAAGTTTTAGATTCTAAATTTTTGCTTCCTTTTGCATTAGTTCCGGTTAAAAACCATATTACTAGTAGTGCATATGTCATAACTTTCATTATTGGGTGCTTTATTTTCTTGTCTTTTATTTATTGACAATATACTTGAAGAACCACCTAATTTACTCGTCTTGGAACTCTTTTGTTTCTGAATCTTGTGTCCAGATGAATATGTCATATGCAATGGCTGCAAGAGTCCAGATACCATCCTTTCAAAGGAGAACCGTCTCTTCTTTCTCAGATGTGAAAAGGTAGCTGTCAGCTCTCATTTTCCCTTCTATGATTTATGATATGATGAAAAACTTGTGGCAAATTCAACAATCTAAAACCTTTGACTTGGTGAAATGTTGCAACTTTGGGAATTACATCGGCTATAATTTCATGAAGCAATTATTAGTTGACTGCATCACCTGAAGTATTCTGAAGAGTTTGGTGGTCCCATGCAAAATTTAAACTCTTTTCTCGCTTACCCCTTCTACACCCTCTTTCTCCCTCGTCTCTGAAAAGTGGGGAAATTGTACTCCTTGATTGTTTAGCTGGTGTCTTTTTTGTTCTTATAATTTTATGCAATTCCCTCCCCGAGGGTGTTGCAAGGCAATCCATTTTTTATGAAGACCATGTTATTGAAATAGGTTCCAGCATTGCCTGGGTCGAAGGATGCTTTTGAACTATGTATGAGGCCTTTATGGAGAATTCCTGTCTTGGAAAGAAGGCCCTTGAATTCCAAAGGAATTTCTTATTTCTAACTGAATGCACAAATAATGTCGCCAATTCTACGGAGGGCTGTCATTATGTGGGGTGAATATATATATATATATATATATATATATATCGTGTCTAATGTTCCAGTAAGAAATTGGTGCACGACCTCATCTTTGGTTCATTTTCTTGCTTTACTAAATTTGGGCTCAGTTTTCCCTTTTTTACAATATAAGATAGTTTTATACTCCGCTGAATGTAGATAGGCTATTTGCTTTCTAGACATTAAGTAGCAATGTCGAATGTTAATGGATGATATGCACATCTTTGATCTGCATCTTCGAAGAGACTCTTGTGATTTACATGTTAGAGGAGAAAACTGGGGATGGGAAGTAGCTTGCTTTCTATGTAGTTTTCACGCATGATTTGTGCGCATGTGATGTATATATATCCAACTAATAAAATATTTGTGCTATTGTTCAGTGTGGTTCGGGGAGGTCGGTTGCCCCAATCAAAGCTGGTTTTGTTGCTCGTGTTGGTCGTCGGAAAGCTGGAACAGGATGAAGCTTGCTGTTCATCTGTACCTCACTGTTTGTATGCGGGAAGCCACGGATTCATAACTGTGTAGCGGCATGTTAAGTACCGTTCCTTCAGTTTTGCTTCGCAAGACATGTATTTGCACTTTTACCTAAAGAGTTTGTGCTTCTATCCAATGTTGAACAGTTTTGGAGTCAACATTTGAACTAGTCTAGCTTTTTCTAAATTTTAATAAATTCAGAGCATTCTAGTTGAATATATGTATAAAGATAATCTAGATAGTGGATTGAAATTTTCCTAAAAATCGAACTGATTAAATTTTATTTTAAAATATTTTTTTTTTTTAAGACAAACTCTAATCGAAATTTAACCTTTTTTGCATTGGGTTTGACTTGTTTTTGGGTAAGTAATAGATGCAGCGCTGCATGAATTGATGTTTTGAAAAATATTGAAGCAGCGTGGAATGAATAGATGCTTTGAAATTTCTTGATTTAATGGGATCGAAATGATTAAATTGAATCGAAATGTTTTCTAAATTAATAAATTTTGATTTTCCTAATAGTACTATTATTACGCGGGATAATTAATTATTTTCTCTCTATTGTTTTCATTAATTCTAGTTTGCGTTCTTCAAGTTTTTAGTGTACTAGTTATGTTTCCTGTTTTCTATTTTAATCAATTATGCCGTAATTCTCATTTTACCTCTATTTTCTACTTCTATTTACTTTTAATTTTAAAACTTTTTGTAAAAACTTTTTTTAATCGAAGTATGTGGTAGTATTATACTTGTCGAGTCTGTCTAGAGGCATATTGCCTAAATACACAAGGTTATGCAAAGTTTCTAACCTATATACTATACTATAGATCTATTTTAACTTTCTATCCTGACCATAAAATAAAATAATTTTTTTTTTATGAAAATGCTATTGAATCATGTCCACCGAGTTTTACATATTGTTCCTCACAGTCCAATCAGACGATCGCAACTTGATGGTTCCTGATGTCGATTTTTTCAGCAACACTTAGTACAACTTTGTTTAGTTTTCTTATCTCAATGTGTAGTTGATGAATTTATTTTTAAAATAATATATGAGAGAGACAAAAGCTTATAAATTTTTATATGAACATACTAAATATTAATACATTAGTAACATGATATAGAAGAGGAGATAAGGTTTAATTACTTATGGTAGTTGAAATATAATACACAAAAAATATGAAAAATATTACAATGATATTTTTTGAAAGAAAATTGGAGAGGATGGTCGATGCCTCCAAATTTCTTTTGTCTTCTTATTTATAGAAGTTCTATTTGGATTTCGAATTCAGACTTTAGACTTGTAGATTATTTTTTGAATTATTGTTTGTGAGTTGGTGTTGAAAGCGTCTTGTATTGAGTGGTTGGGTGGTCCAATCTTCTGCTAGCTAATGGTCCAACATGTTTTGTTTTTTGTTTTTTTGTTTTTTGTGTGGTGGTGAATCACATCTCACCTGCCTCCTTCCTTTATTTATGTCGAGCAATCTTTTGCTTTTGAGGTCCCAGAGAAAAGTGTTTTCTTTGTGGTCCTCACCACTTGGTTCTGTTTTTGCAATATGAACCTGATTGTTCTTCCAATGCACGACTTTGATTGTATTGTTGGAATGGACATCCTGACAACCAATTGAGCTACTGTTGATTGTTTTCATTGGGTGGTTCGATTTCGATCTGTTAATGGACCCAAGTGGAATTTTATGGCAAGGGTTCCCAAGCTTAAATTCCTTTGATATCTTCTCTGGAAATGTTCCGGATTTTGTTTAGCGGGGATGAGAGTTATCTTATCTATGTTGTTGATGTCTCTAAAAAAGAGCCATCTTTATCTGATATTCATGTTGCTAAAGAGTTCTCGGATGTATTTCCCAATGAGATTCCTGATTTTCCTCCTCATCGAGAAGTCGAATTTAGTATTGATCTTATGCCGATGACTACGCCTATTTCTAAAGCTCTTATCGCATGGCACTCTGGAATTGAAAGAATTGAAAGAACAATTGCAGGATATTCTCGATAAGAGATATATTCGATCGAGTGTATCACATTGGGGAGCTCCAGTTTTATTTGTTCGAAAGAAATATGGTACTATGCGAATGTATATTGATTATAGGCAACTGAATCGGGCTACTGTGAAAAATAAATATCCACTTCCTCGTATTGATGACTTATTTGATCAGCTTCAGGATACTTCTATATACTCAAAGATTGATCTTCGTTCTGGTTATCATCAAGTACGAGTTCGAGAGAAAGCTGTGCCTACTGCTTTCCGTACCAGGTATGGCCATTATGAGCTTTTGGTTATGTCTTTCGGTCTCACTAATGCTCCTCCTGTCTTTATGGATTTAATGAATCGTGACTTTCGAGATTTTCTTGACAGATTCGTCATCGTCTTTATTGATCATATTCTTGCATATTCGAAATCGAAAAAGGAGCATGCTGAACATTTGAGACTGGTATTTCAAACTCTTCGCAATGATCATTTATATGCTAAATTGTCCAAATGTGAATTCTGGATGGACAAAATAGTATTTTTGGGACACGTCATTTCGAGACATGACATATCTGTTGATCCTGCAAAAGTTGAAGCTATATTGAATTGGCTGAGACCAATGAATGTCCCTGAAATCCTGTAGCTTCATGGGTTTAGCTGGTTATTATCGACGTTTTATTGAAGAGTTTTCGAAAATAGCTAAACTTATTACTCAACTGACACAGAAGAATCAGAGATTCATTTGTTCAGATGAATGTGAAGCTAGTTTTATTGAATTGAAGACGAGATTGACCACAACAACTGTGCTTACTATTTTCTCAGGTACCGGAGGATTTGTAATGTGCACAGATGCATATGGCAAAGGTTGGGACTGTGTTCTGATGCAACATAACAAGGTGGTTTCTTATGCGTCTCGTCAATTAAAATTTCATGAAACGCGTTACCCTGTTCATGATCTGGAATTTGCAGCCATTGTGTTTGCTCTGAAGATTTGGCGCCATTATTTATACGGAGAAAAGTTTGTTATTTATTCAGATCATAAGAGTCTGAAATATCTCTTCTCTCAATCTGATTTAAATATGAGACAACGCAGGTGGACAGATCTCCTGAAGAAATTTGATTGTGAGATTCAATACCACCCTGGATCGATGAACGCTACTGCGGATGCCCTTAATCGTAAAGTTCATGACTCTGTTTTAGCCTCTGTTAATGTCGCCAAAGTCCTTGAGGATATATGTACTTCTGGATGGACTTTTCACTCGAATTGGAATTATGTCACCGTCTCAGCACTACAAATTGAGCCTCACCTGATATCTAAAATATGAAAGGCCCAACGAAGCGATGCTCAGATTCAAAATTCTAAGGAACTTGTATCTACAGGACATCATTCGAGCTTTCAGATTGCTTCTGATGGTTCTTTACGACTTAATGATCGGCTGGTAGTCCCTGATAATTTTGATTTTAAATATGTTTTTCTTCGTGAAGCACATTGTAGCAAATACAGTATTCACCCTGGAGATCGAAAAATGTATTTGACATGAGATCTCAATTCTGGTGGAGACGTATGAAGAAGGACATTGCTGAATTTATTTCGAAATACCTTGTCTGCCAGCAAGTGAAAGCCGAGAGAATGAAACCGGGAGGATTACTCCATAGTCTTGAAATCTCAAAATGGAATTGAGAACATATTGCTATGGACTTTGTGACCCATTTACCTCGTTCGAACAAGGGCTGTGATGCTATTTGGGTTATTATCGATCAACTTTCAAAATCTGCATATTTCGATCCGTATGAGCGGACTTATACTTATAAGAAAATAGATCATTTATACATCGAGAATATTGTGAGACTGCACGATGTGCCAGTCTCGATTGTATCAGATTGTGATCCCATATTTGCCTCTAAATTCTGGTGTAGTTTCCTAAAAGCTATGCGTACACGTTTGGCTATGAGTAATGCTTATCATCCTCAAACTGATGGAAAGATTGAGCCTACAATTCAAACATTAGAAGACATGTTACGTGCTAATTGTGATGGATTTTAAAAGCAAGATGCCTTACCATTAGTATAATTTTCTTATAATAATAGCTTCTAAACGAGTATTGGCATAGCACCGTTTGAAGCCTTATATGGAAGATGATGTAGGTCACCGTTATTTTGAGATGAAATTGGTGAAAGACAAATGTCTGGACCTGAAATGATACAGAAAATGAATGACAATGTTCAGTTGATTCGACAGCGAATGAAAGAAGCTGTCAAACTTATAATGCTCCAAATGACTTCTCAAATAATGCAGTTCATGTCCATTGAAATCACTAATATAGAATTTCTTTGCAAGATTATAAATATCATCAACATTAAACAACTTAAAGTTGTCTCATAGTTCCAAAGCAGAGATAAGTTTAAGAAGTTCTACAGCCCCATCATTGAATCTGTTATTGAGTTTTTCAACTTGAAAATCTATTATAGCATGAAATACATCAAAACGATAATGGTGCTCAAATGTAATAGAATCTCTTTGATGGCACGAACATTTTGTAGCAGATTTATAACATGCATTCATATCTGGTATTTCAATGTCATTCTTTTCAAAAACTGATTGCACGATTATTAGAAGAATATCATAACCTTCTGCTCTCAAAGTATGAAGTAAAGCTTTTGTGGTTGAGACAAAATACATTGCATTTAAAATGTCTAAAGACTTATCTTTCAAAGCTCGACAAAGCAAATCGGTTATTCCCATAATCTTGTGCATCAAATATAATATAAATAAGAAATCAAAATTCTCTCAATGCAATCAAAGAACCCATAGATTCCCCCGTATAGAACTCGAAGATGCTTCTTCCACCATGTACTCAAGAACAATAATCTCATATTTGTACATATCTATCATATTGCAAATCGACTCAAAATGAGAATTCCAACACATCATTCCATCTCGCTACAAAGCTCCAATATGATTAAGGCTAGTACCTGTCTCGCGAATACCAATTGCTATCATATTTTCAATTTCAATAGCTTAGGCAGATTGCAACTCAGTATAGCGTTTTGGAGATACTTTAATGAGATTCCAAATAGAATTAACTTTGGAAAAAAATAGCCAAATAGAGCTCTTTTTTTCAGCAGTGGCTAACAACGTCATAAATCTATGTGCAGCTGACCAGTTCAACTGAAAGAGTGAAATCAGTTCAACTGACGAGTCAACTTATTTCTCCAACCCAACTGATGATCAGTTCAGATGACCAGTTCAGAGCATCAGTTAGAATCAATCAGTTGCAGAACACGACAAGCTTATTCAATGGAATCTAGTTGTGCACAAAGGTACAAAAGAAATTGTCCAATCGAAAGACAATAATAGACATTGCATCAGTGTTTAAAGCCAAAACGTTTCAGAATGGTTGTCGGAAAGTACAAGACAAATATTGAGGACACATATTTAAAATGCAACGGATACAATTGAGTCTCACTATAAGTTCAAACTTCGCGCCTATAAATAGCAGATGAAGATCAGTGAAGACAATAGAACAATAAGAGTGTGTGAAGAAGAAGGGCACACTAAAAGCCTTATCAGCTTATAAGATGTAATCAGTCCAATTGTGAGGGAATACTTCAACGTGTTATCAGCTTAGTATAGAAGCTCTTCTCTTCAATGTGTGAGAACACCTTCCCGATGTATTCATTTTTTCAGTTCTCACAGACACTCACACACTATCACTCACATATATAAGAGAGTAGATCTTAAAAGATCAGTTGAGAGAGTCTTGCACAAAGACGTAAAACTTGTGTATATAATATTTGACACACAGACGTTAAACGTGTTGACCGAAAGGTGTTGCCTTCAGTCTAGACTAGAAGTTCAGTTAGTCAGTAGAGTAAGTCCTAAGCTGAGTTGGTTTGTACAAGGTGTTGTATAAATCAAAGTCTTCTAGTGTATCCTACTCGATGAGGTAGAAGGGGTGACATAGGAGCAGTTGAAGTCTTCGAACATTCATAAACATATCTCTTGTGTTTAATTGTTTAATTATTGTTTTCAAACTGATTTGATCAGTTCAGTTCTCACCATAACTGAAGAACTGAACTGATATATGCAAGAACTGATCTCCCTTATATCAGTTAATCAGTTTACACAAGTTAAAAATTTTAAGCTGATTAGCTTTCTTAACGAAGGATTATTTCGAGTATTTTCTGCTTGGTTTATAACCAAACTCGATTTAATTTATCGGTGTTTACATTCTTAGAACACATGTTATTGCAGTTCATTGAGAATATTGTGTTTAAAGCACCTTCAAAGATTCCCGAACCGATCCATCAAAAACCATTAACTATAAATGTTAGATAGCGAGTCTCTTTTCCTTAGAAAAGGAAACATGGGAAGCAAAAAGTCGCATTTTTATTAGGAGAGTACTCCAACCACAGAAATTGTTCAAACCAAAATTTTTGAAATCGTTGATATTGTTCTTTTAATTTGGTTTACGGATATTTTATAACAGGTTGATATGGCCCCCTTAAGATATAATCTTGTGTGATTGCATCTCTTTCATTGGCAGGACATTGCCATATTGATATTCCATCATTAGTTGGAGAATGCTCCTCTCTAGTGGATTGTACTATCTTTTGGTTTAAAAAATGAAAATTTATTTTTTTTTCTTGTCGTCTTGAGCTTCCATTAGAGAAATCAACATATTAGGTACTGAAAAAAGTTATTATTGTGAAGGACTAATTTACCTAACTATCACATGCTTATTTAAAAATAAAAATTTAAACAATTCCAAAGACTTTAAATGATGGTACACCACGATGCTATTAATAAATGATTATTAAAGTACATGAAATCCTTCTTCACCTCTAGTGAAACTAATCGAGTGAAACTTTTCCACCTTTAATGAAATTGAATATCATTAAAATAGTACATATCAAATTTTAACAAATTGTTCCCACAAACCCAACACCAAAACCAATCTTTAACCAATGAATTGAAATGTTCTTGAACTAAATAATTTTTTATGTATCGATTCATTCATCCTGACCAAACGTAAAGAAAAATCATTATTTTATTTGGATTGCTTCGACCAAATGTAAGGAAAGATCAAATTTTAAACTTTTATAATACTCGTTATTTTTATTTTAAATCAAATTTCCAATAATCAAGTTTATTAATACTTTAGTAATAATATCTTATTTAAATAATAATCCTTCCATGTTTCCTATAAATAGTTTGTTAGAACTTGAATCACAGTTCCTAAATCAAACCTTTAAATTGGGGAAAATAATGAGACTGGAGGTGGGATTTGTTATTTTCATATCCGTCTCCCAATTATATCCCCCTTCCACATCTCTTAATCAGGGAATCTACATCCTCGATTCTGCAGGGATTAAACAAATAGACACGAATTTGTTTATGGATATTAGGAGATTTCAAACCCTCATACGTCACCCCTTCTACCCCTTTTTAAGTTCACATCTCTGCTTCAAATACTCTTTAAGTTGATCAATGTGTATTTTTATTATTATTAATTATAGGAGTGGGTACGTAGGTGTGAATAACATCCCCGTATCTGCTCCAATTTGCTACGGAGATCTCCTCAGACTCGTACGCGATAACACTAATATTTGTTGAAGAAGTAACAAATTACTTTGCTTTGTTATTTTATTTTTAAAAATATATATTAGTAAATATTAAAAAGATTCTTAACAGAAAATAATAATAATAAATTATTATTAGAATTTGGAAACAAAACCCATCCGCTGCCGGGGCACAGCAAAGGTGCCGAATTTGCCATGTTATATGGAAGATTTGCTACAACGGAATTACTTGTTATGAGGAGAACTTTTTTTTAATAAATTATTTACTGAAATCTGAGTATCATTTTTTACAATACTGATAACTTAACCTACAATTGTTTTGAATTTTAGTTTATCGAGTTGTTTTTAGACTCTAGGAGGAAGCCATTCTATGATCCCAAACACGTGAAATTAAATAAAATAATTGTGAGGAATTTAAATGAGAGAATCAATTTTTTTTTCATTTATATCGATAACGAAGTATTCTATACATTTTTAAAATATTTAACTTTCTACACAACATTTCTTCTTTACCTCGTCACCTATACCAAACGTTCATTAAAAATGAATTTATAGCCTCTCTGGTTGTGCACTTAATTCACATGTTCCACAAGTACACGTAGCATAAAATATTTTTTTTTTTAATCTTGAATGATCCTTATCATGAGCAATGGATATGTGAAGTGTTCCAAGAACCTCCATGATGTGATCCGGGTAAATCAGATGAGTAAAGTCGGGACAATCTACTGGATAATGATATAAGTGTCGTATTTAGGAAAATAAGCAAAGGAATACAACTTGTGATGAAGTTATTTCTCTGTAATATGGCTTCAACTGTAACATGCAGACAATGAGATGACTCGTGAATGGACGCCGGAGGAGTGTCCGGCGCCGCCACTCCGATTTTAAGTCAGCATGTGAAGAAGAGTAAAATGGATGTATATGTGGTGATATACGTGAGTGCTTGAGAGTTCAAAATTTCTGAATCTATAAATGAGAAATATATCTGCTATTTATAGGAGGAAATCTCATGATTATCTTGCTTTCATTGCCCACCTGCTAAGTATGGTAATGCGGCTGCCCATACCCTACTTCTGATGACTTCTCTGACACGCCAAAACTCATGTCGTTCTGACAGAAATGATTGTCAAGCATAAGGTAGCCCATACTGATACACTCGAGTGTGGTGCGCTTCTCGAGGTAGCCCGGGTAAAAGTTCCCGGGAGCTTGCACGAGAGCCCAGGCTCTTGATTGCCCGGAAGAAAATATCTCGGGCATCCCCATGCCCGGCTGCTGAAGAAAATAATCTGCATATTGACCCTAATTTGGGCTATCCATTTAGTTTCTCGGGTCATCCATGACCCGGGCTCTTATGGGGGTATCACCACCCATCCCTTAAATAGTCGGGCTAGAGTCTTGCTCGCTATCCTGATTAGTAATTTTTGGTCTTCAATAGCAAGAAATCAGTTCAAATTCATAAAAGCATCGGGGGCTTCAAATATCCTAGAGATTGGATGAGGTGCCGGAAGCTTCAGTCTCCCGGGCTTTTAAATAAAACACCGGGGCCTCGTGTCACCCGGACTTTGAATAAGACGTCGGGGCCTCGTGTCTCCCGGACTTTAAAAATATTTTTGTCGTTTTGTCTTCTCGGGCAGTGGAGATGATGTCATGATAACGTATACCCTAGAATTCCAACGGTCCGAAACGTTTCGTATTCCGAGAATATGATAAGTCTGACGTTTCGATATCCGTGCACGTCCTTTCACCTACCTGCACAATTTCCAAGATGTCTCCTGATCGTCTGATTCAACTTTAGATCAACGGTTGAGATTAACTCCTTACTCCGCCTATATATAATAAGCCACCCTCTTCATTTGTCACTTTCTGAAATTCAAATTCTCTCCAGATCTCTCCGACGCACGGCGTTTTCCTCCAATCTCCGACGAACTCCCCGCCCTCGGGCCTTTATCTCTAGTTATTCACGTAAGTTCCTTTTATCCTTCTTAGAAATGTCTAACTCCACCTCCTCAGTTTTTTTCTTACTAACTCATTTTGTATGCTTTTGACCAGGTCGTTCAGATGCTGATCTCGGCATTTGAAGAAGTGGCCTTAGTGGCCAAGAAAGAAGCTGGTAGGGCCCGAGCCACTCATGATCTCTACCGGCAAATACATGAAGAGTTGGCCCGGATAAATGTAGCCCATGAAGAAGAAACTGTCGGCCTCTGGTCTTCCCTGGAAGCGGCCACTCAACAACTGTCCTCTGCTCAAAATGCTCGGGATGACAGCTAGCGCCGGGAAGAAAGCTTGCAGAAGTGGGTTTCCTTCTTGGAGTCCAGAACTCGCAATCTTGAGGATGAAGCCAGCCAACAGCAGCATCGAGCCATTGCTGCCGAGGACAAGCTGGGGGCCCTGCAGCTTACTCAGGAGGAGTGGCGAACCTCTTTCCTCAAATACTCGGAGTTTCAAGCGGGTGTTGAAGATAAATCTGACAACTACTTCATAGTCGGCTTTGAAAAATGTCAGGAGCAGTTTGAGGAGGAGGGTCTCCTCTCTGTAGATAAGGAAGGCTTCTCGGATATCAATAAAGCCATCGACTCCCTTCCCAAGGACGATGCAGCTAATGCGGAGGCCGAGAAGAATACAAAAGGGTAAGCTGGGGAGCAGCCTGCTTCAATAAATTTAGAGTAGGATTGTAATTTTTCTTTTGTTTTTTCCTCTTTTGTTAATCACCTCCTTCGGGTCTTTCCATTAATGAAATCCTTCCTTTTTAAATATTGCATTTTTCCCCATACCCCTTGCATCATAACTTCATAGCCGGGTCTTAGAAAAATTTAATCACGAAATGCTCATGAATGATAAAATAAATTTTCTAAGTGTTGGAGATTAACCGGTCACTTCAAGTAAAGAGTCGGGATGTTGAGCCCTAGGCTAAAATCCCTGTACTTAGTAAAATGATCGAGGTGTAAAACCTCTCAGTCAGGGGGTAAAGAGCTCTGGATTTTTTCAATAACCAGAGTACGAAACCCTGGGCCGGAGATTATGTCCCTAGACTTGTGTATGGTCGAGGTGTGGAGCCCCGAGCTAGGGTGTAGAGCCCTGGGCTTATTAATAACCAAGGTACAGAGCCTTGGGTCGGGGATCATATCCCGGGACTTGTGAATGGTCGAGGTGCGGAGCCCTGAGCCAGGGTGGAGAGCCCTGGGCTTATTAATAACAAAGGTACGGAGCCTTGGGCCGGGGATCATGTACCGGGACTTGTGAATGGCCGAGGTGAGGAGCCCCGAGCCAGGGTGGAGAGCCCTGGGCTTATTAATAACCAAGGTACGGAGCCTTGGGCCGGGGATCATGTCCTGGGACTTGGGAATGGTTGAGGTGTGGTGCCCCGAGCCATGGTGGAGAGCCCTGGGTTTATTAATAACCAAGGTAATGAGCTTTGGGCCAGGGATCATGTCCCGGGACTTATAGATTAACCGGGGGCTTTGTACCTTCCGAGTTTTAGATATAACATTCATAATCATACTTTCTTAGAAGAACGGAACTCTCATTATGTATTCAAACAAATAATTACCTCTTTCAAGCAAAATACTTCTTTAAATGAAATATATTCCATGGTCGCTTGAGATAGCGTCCTTGGGCATCCTCCATATAAAAAGCTTCCGAGCTAACTTTCCGAGTTATTTTAAGAAGTCCTTCCCATCGAGCTTCCAATTTTCCAATCATCTCCGGCTGGATTGACTTTTTTCATCACCAAATCTCCTATCTGAAAGTCTTGGATTCAGACTCGCTTGTTGTATGATTTCATAACCCGGCCTCGGTAAGCTTTCATTCGAATTAGAGCCTGCTCTCTCTTCTCTTCTACTAGATCGAATTCCATTGCCCGCTTTGATCATTGTCATCCGGGTAAGATTCTACCCTGGTAGAAGATTGCCCGATTTCAACTATAAGAACTGCTTCAGAACCATATACCAGATTAAAAGGAGTATCTCGAGTAGGTGCTCGAGGAGTAGTTCTGTATGCCCAGAGAACACTAGGCAATTCCTCCACCCAGTCTTTTACTTTGCCCTGTAGCATAGTTTTCAAGACTTGCACAGTAATTCTGTTCACCACCTCTGTTTTTCCATTTGCTTGAGGATAGGCAACTGAAGTGAAAGACTGAATGATTTTCATTTCTTGGCACCAAGCCGTGATCTCTTTTCCTTGAAACTGCCTCCCATTGTCCGAGATTAGTCTCCTGAGGACTCCAAATCGGCATAAATATTCTTCCATAGAAACTTCAAAAGTTCATGCTCACTAATCCTTGCCAGAGGCTCGACCTCTACCCACTTAGAAAAATAATCAACAGCCACCAACAGAAATTTCTTCTGAGCCCGGGAAACTGGAAAGGAACCAACAATGTCCATGTCCCACTGATAAAGGGGCAAGATGCCCATATAAGCTTCATGAGAGTGGTCAGGCTGTGCTGAAAATTAGACTGATGTTGACAACCCTCACAAGCTCGGACCACTCGGGCAGAGTCTTGGCTAATAGTGGGCCACCAAAATCTGGCAAGCATTGGTTTCTGGGCTAATGTTATTCTTCCTAGATGCCCTCCGCAACACCCTTCATGAATCACCCGGAGGACATAATCCACCTCTCCTATAGATAAGTACTTTAACAGAGGTCCCTGAAATGAAATTATGTATAAGATATTATTTAACAGAACAAACTTGAGAGCTTGTCTTTTGATCTTCTGAGCTCGAGCTTTGTCTTCAGGTAATTCATTACTTACAATAAATTTGATCAGGGGTGTCATCCAAGAATCCTCTGGTGCTGGCAATGTCTCTTCTTCTGGAGAGGATTTGCCAGGAAACATGCAATACTTCTCGGGTACTGACTTTTGATAAAGAGGCGGCCATCTTCGCCAAAGCGTCTGCTTCCTCATTCTCGTCCCAGGGTATCTGCTCATTACTCCAATCCACAAAAGCTTCTGCCTTGGCTTGAATGAGCTTGAGATATTTAAGCATCTTTTCATCCTTAGCTTCATAAATGCCTTTTATCTGCTGAGTGATCAGTTGTGAATCAGAATACAAAATGTTCCGGGAAGCACCAATTTTCCCGGGAAGCTGGAGAATTTGTTGACTCAAGTGTAATAAACAATCTTTATTTTAATATAATTTACTTTTTAATGGTTTCATTTTATTTTATCTATATACCCATGCAATCAGCATAGATAAAGTCCTTGATTATGCTTTAATGCAAATGAATCGTAATTCGATGTTGAAACTCATTTGTAAACACTGCATATTCTAAATTCGTTCCTAGTCGATTCAGCCGTCTAAAATAAGGATAAAGTTTGCTTGAGCTCGAGACTAGCATCTGTGATGTTGTGTACTGCGTTTCTTGGTAAGGGAATAGAGATGTCCAAACATGCAAATGGGTAGTCATATGATGATTATACCGAACAACCCTCCCTCGAACTTTCCAAGTGGTTATCATCATCGAGAGGATAAGTCCGTGGTTATGATTGTACACCATTAGTCCTTATGACCCGGGACAACACTGAGGCTCTATATGCTAGGGTTGTGCTTTGACTCGTTTACCGGCTCCAGGAGAGTCATCAGATGGCGAGGTTGGGTACAGTTGCGACACATATAGGAGCCAGTGCATTGTAGTCAAGGATTCACCGCTCACCTATGGGTGTGGATATCCTATGTGATCTGATAAAATAGCAGTGCGTGGAATCTCTGGCCAGAGTATGAGATGTACGTTAGAGAAGGAGTTCTCCAATAGTACATGCGATGCCACTATTGACATGTATCACATAGTTATCGAATTATTATGCAACCCTCGATGAACCAATGGTTGCAGATTCGATCGGGATATATGAAATGAAGGGATCGTACTGTACGCTAATCATAATCGACTGGTTCTTGCAGGCACTATCAGTGATATCTAGGGAATCATGGGGCGATGCAACTAGACGCTCTTACCATGATTCGATGTGTTTAATCAGAAATATGATTTCTGACATTCTGATGATCAATTGTTGATACATAGAACGGGCAAGCAAAGTTAAGCACGGATAAAGGATTATGTCCTGAATAACAAGGAGTTGTGAACTCACAGCTAGCTGTATCCCTGAACCATTGAGGGTCATACAAGCACTGGATCGTTTGTTCCCGTTGAGAGAATAAATTCAAGGAGTAGAATTTATATTATGATATAGTAAATTCAATGAGTTGAATTTATTATAATTAAATTTTGAGAAAATAAATTCAAGTAGTTGAATTTATAAGATAGTAAATTCAATAAGTTGAATTTATGAATTTATAAAATTTGGGAGAATAAATTCAAGGAGTTGAATTTATAAAATCTGATAATTTAATTTATTAACTCAAAAGCTGGGTTTATTAAATATTTAATTTTGGAGGTGATAAAATTCAAAGAGTTGAATTATAATTTAAATAATAAATTCAAATGTTGAACTTATAATAGATTTAATTTATTAAGCTCAAAAGTTGAGTTTATTAAATATTAAATTAAAATTGGTGGGAAGTATGTTTAATGGGCTTGTAGGAGTACAAGTCCAACATGCTAAATAATTAAAGTTCTTAATGAACTTTGATTAATTAATTAAACTAGTTGGACTAGCCCAATTAATTAATCAAGAACATTAATGTTAATTATATGAATTAGGTCATGGCTTAATTATTAAAAGTAATAATCAAGCAATAACCCTAGCCTCCATCATAATGATTTTCGAAAAATCACGCTCCTCCTCCTTTCCAAATTTCGGCCACTTCTCTTTGGGAAAAGTTTGAGCCGTCTCTCAAACTTTGATCTCCAACGTAAAATCTCTTCTAATTTTTCTAGTGAAAATTAGAAGATGAACAAATCATCTAGTCATGGACCTGATTAGAAGAATAAAGAAAGGAGTTCTTGAAAAAAGATCGTATGGATTTATCAAGAGCTATATCCGCCTATACTAGATTAGTTGGAGCCAAGTGATTTAATTCACCAAATGTATAATATTTTAACGCTCTATGAATGTTTCAATATATAAAACCATACGAGTTCTCAAACAAATATTTTGATTGTCAAAATAAAAATAAAATTTTAAAACTTCCGCTGCATTTTGGGCACGAGAAACTGAGATCCAACAGTGGTATCAGAGCCAGGTTTTTCTAAATCGTATGGTTTTGATATTGAATATTTATTTTTCTAACCACACAAGAAAATTTTTCAGAAAATTGTAGCACCATTAAAATTATTTTTCCACAAAAAAAAATTTGTTTATGCCCGGAACTGTTCCGGGCAGCCCATGCGCGCAGGGCCGCGCAAGGGGGCTCGCAGCGTGCGCGCACGGCGCTGTGCGCGCCGTGCGGAATGTCCGCACGCTGCGCGCGCGGTCGGCGCGCAGCAAGCGCACGGTTGTGGGCACAGGCGCGCAGAGCGTGCCTGGGACTGCCCAAATCGTTCGGGGAGTGCGCGGGCGGCTTTCCGGGAACGTCTCGGGCACTGTTCTGGATAATGGGCTTGAATTATTTGGGCATAGGGTGCGATTTTCTTATTTTTCAAATTTTTGGGTAAAATTGATATTTTTGAAAATTGGTTCAATTTTTCTTTTTGAAAATTAATTTTAGAAAAATTAAAATGTATGTTAGGATATTTTACTTTTTTATTCATTTTGTTAATATTTGATATTATTAAAGTGGGCCTGATTTATGGCCCATTCCCACCCCTTGAGATGTATCCCTTATGTGCCATGACTATGTAAATGTAATTATTAGAAATAGTGGGAGATCAAGACTGAAAGATGGTGGGCCCGATGTACAAGATGAACACATGTAAAATATTGGAAGCTATTGTAATAGTTGCATTTGCATCCCTGCATTCACCTAAGTTTTGGACCTGGATCCATGTTTGGCTCACATGGATCCAATAGTGTTGGCGATCGATCATCCTTATTTATTGTTGAATGTCATATTATGATATATATGCGATATATAGTAGTATGCATGTATGTATATTATTAGATAATATAGTTGCATGGATCCGGCAAACATACAAACTCGTGGCACGCAATTTTAAAAATTAAATGATGAGACAATTTTAAAATTAAAATTCCTCATTTTGAATATGATTCAAAATTCATATCAAACCGTAAAAGTAAAAATTAAAAGAGTTTAATTTTTTCTTGCCTTCCATCAACCGTGGTTGCATGTTGATCGCTACCCGCGGACAGTGTCTGGCTCATATTATTGGGGAGGCCTGGACGCCGGAAAGCCGTGACTTCCACCGGACATATGATGTGAATTGAGTGGAACTCCATGACTTCGGCTCATATTATTGGGGGAACTCATGGCGACCGTCTACTAAAATTCAATATTGATGGGTCGGTTTGACACGCGAAAATAAACGGCGTCATATTATTGGGTCCTTATTAAACGTGAGGCAAAACACGCGGAGGTTGCATATGGATGCAATTGGATTCTACTTTTTAGAAATTATAATTGACTGATATTATTCGGGATTATAATTGGCTAATTGGACTCTACGTGCCTACTAAGGAAATACGATTTCCTTTTTCATCAAAGGGTGGTGAAAATGTCAAAATAGTGGGAGAGAATTTATAAAATAAAAATCCTTATTTTATATCTTAAAATTATTTTAAAATAATCAGCAACCATTATTCTGTTTCCATATCAGTATATTTTCGATTTCGTCACGTAATCAATTTTTGTTATTAACAAGCTAACTGAATCTAATTTTCAAGACTGGTTGGAAAAATTGTTCTAGATTCGGAGAAAATGACATACACACTAAAGTCAGTCCTGCTGAACTGACAAAGCGTGCAAGATGGTAGGACCATAGTATGCAAGCTAAAGTGTAACATGCTCGCTTCTATGTCAACTGAACTGTAGGGACAGTTTGAGGAAATGTTGAATGTTGTTGACATTCGAATACACATGCAAGAGTTGCATGGTACATGAAACTCGTACAGTGATGCAAACCATTTTTAAAAGCTCATGACTACATCCATGCAAGATGGAGCTCTGGCCCATGAGCGTGGTGTACATATGATTCCTAATGAGTTAATTGATGACATCAATTTGTTGTCTTTCTCTTCTTCATTTGACGGGGTTATGGTAAACTTCAATTTGAATAAGATAGAAGATAGCCTTGAAGAGCTAGTCAATACGCTTATAACTTATGATATCACCATAAAACAGGGAATTACTGATTTTCTAATGAGTCTTTCGTCAGACGAAAAATGGCTCACAAGGTAAGAGAAAGAAATGTTCTGCCCCTTACAAGAAAAGCAAACCCAGTAAGAGGCAAACTTTGAAAGACACTTAAAAGGCCTACAAAGCCCGATAAGTTAAAACATATTTATTTCACTGCAAGAAGTCTGGACATAAGAAATTATATGTGCCAGAAATGTTCTGAAAATGATAAGTGAATGTCCAAGTAAACATGATTTCAACAACAAACAAAAGAAAGTTAGATGATCCAAATCCCACACAAATATGTCACGCTAGATTATGTCACATTTCCCAAAGAAGGATGCACAAACTAGTGGGAGAAGGCATGTTTGACTTGTCAGACATAAATTCTCTACCTACTTGTAAATCATGTCTAAAAGGAAAAATGACAAAGACTTCATTCAATGGAAACGTGGAACGTGCGCATGGTCTATTGTATTTGATCCACATAGACATTTGTGGCCCGCTAAGTGTTAGCACAAAATATGGGCAATCCTACTTCATTACCTTTACTGATGACCATTCGAGGTATGAGTATGTTTATGAAACACAAATCTGAAGCATTTGAAAGGTTCAAATAATTCAGATCTGACTTCGATCTGATCGAGATGGAGAATACTTAAGTGCTGAATTTTTTGATTATCTAAAAGAGAATGAGATTCTCTCACAGTGGACTTCACCAGCAACACCACAATTGAATGGTGTTTCTGAACGTCGTAATCGAACCTTGATGGACATGGTTCGATCCATGATGAGATTCACTGAATTGCCTATATCGTTTTGGGGCTTTGCGCTTGAAAATGCGGCAATGTTGTTGAATAATGTCCATAATAAAGCAGTGGATAAAACACCATATGAGATAAAGATGGAAAAAACTCCCAAATATTCTTACATGAGAATATGGATATGTCCTGCTTACGTGAAGCAGCCAGTGGGAGACCAATTTGATAGTAGATCCACTTTGTGCTACTTTGTAGGATATCCAAAGAATTATGTTGGATATTATTTCTATCATCCCAATGAATCAAAAGTGTTTGTTTCAAGAAATGCCACCTTTTTGAAAAGGAATTTCTATTAGATAGAAAAGGCAAGATGATAAAACTTGAAGAAATACAAGATACTCCATCAACTGTAGAAGTTGAATCTAATCCTCAACAACCAGTAGTTGAAGTACAAGCTCCTAGAAGGTCTGATAGGGTTATTAGACCACCTGCAAGATATACGCTTCTTCATGAACAAGGCCGTGATGAGCATTGTGTTGGATGTGATCCAATGAATTTCAAAGAAGCAATATCTGATACTGATTCAACCAAATGGCTTAAAGCCGTGCAGTCTGAAATGGACTCTATGTATTCAAACCAAGTCTAGACATTAGTGGATCCACCCGAGGGAATCGTTCCCATAGGATGCAAATGGATCTACAAAAGAAAGCTTGGGGCGGATGGGAAGGTAGTGACCTTCAAAGTAAGACTGGTTGCAAAATGTTATACTCAAAGAATGAGTTGACTATGAGAACTTTTTCACCAGTTGCTATGTTTAATTCCATTAGAATATTGCTAGCTATAGTAGCATGGTATGACTATGAGATATGACAAATGAATGTAAAGACTGCATTCCTCAATGGAGACATCAAAAAGAAATTTATATGTATCAACCTGAGGGATACATATCAGTAGGAAGTGAGCATAAGGTATGCAAATTTCAAAGATCAATATATGGTCTCAAGCAGGCGCCAAGGAGTTGGAACCTCAGATTTGATAGCACTATCAAAGAGTTTGGTTTTGCTAAGAATCCTGAGGAATCATGCGTGTACAAGAAAGTTAGTGGGAGTGCAGTGACATTCCTAGTACTTTATGTTGATGACATCCTACTCATTGTGAATGATGTAGGATTAGTGCAATCAACTAAAGTATGGTTATCAAGTAAATTCTCCATGATAGACATGGGTGAAACATTCTATGTATTGGGAATACAAATCTATAGAGATAGATCAAAGAGGATGCTGGGGTTCACCCAAGCCACTTATATCGATACCATTTTGAAGCGATTCTCCATGGAAGAGTCCAGGAGAGCATACTTACCAATGTGTCATGGTGTTACTCCATCTAAAGCTTTGTGTCCCAAAACTGATGAAGAGATAGAGATGATGACATGTATTCCATATGCGTCAGCCATTGGTAGTATCATGTATGGTATGATATAGACACATCCTGACGTTGCTTACGCTCTGATTGTTACAAGCAGATATCAGGCGAACCCTGTTCCAATGTATTGGAAGGCCATGAAAGATATCCTTAAGTACTTGAGAAGGACTAAGAACTTGTTCATGGTCTATGGGGATGGAGAATTGAAATTGGAAGACTACACTGATTCTAGCTTCCAATGTGACGTAGATGATTCGAAATCGACCTCTGGTTTTATATTCGTGCTAAATGGTGCGACTGTCTATTGGAAAAATTTCAAGCAAGACATCGTTGCGGATTTCACCACTAAAGCTGAATACATTGTTGAATCTGCTGCAGCAAAAGAGGCAGTTTAGATGAGGAATTTTGTCCAAGAGTTGGGCGTTATTCCCAATGGAGTTGATCCAGTTCCGTTGTACTGAGACAACACTGGTGCCGTTGCGCAAGCAAAGGAACCAAGGTCTCATCAGCGATCCAAATATGTACTGAGGAAGTTCCACATCATATGGGAGATAGTGGGAAGATGAGACATATCAGTCGAAAGAGTCCCCTCTGTAGATAATTTTGCTGATCCACTTACAAAGCCCTTGCCAGGACCATTGTTTGAAAAGCATCACGAAGCAATGGGATTAAAGTTTATGGGTAGTTGGCTCTAGGGCAAGTGGGAGATTGTTAGAGTAGATGTCATGTAAGTCAACTGTTGGCTGGAGAATTTATTGACTCAAGTGTAATAAACAGTCTTTATTTTAATATTGTAACGTCCCGAAAATTTGAAGGTTCACGAGAACCATATGCATGGAAGTTATTAAATTTATTTGGTATTTTATTAAATTGTTTTAAAGTATGTAAATGCATGTTTATTCCCTGAATTTGTGTTTAATTCATGATTTATTTAAAGTTCATGCAATCTAGAATTTTATTTTTATTATGTGTTTATTTATTTAATGCTTTTTATGCATAATTCATGGATGATATGATTTAATTCATGAAATTTTAAATGTTAATGCATTATAGATTTTTAAGTTGTATTTCGCGTTCGAACGAGGAACGGAGGCCGGAGAATTATCAGAAAAATTATTTTATTAGATGATTAATTTTTATTAATTATTGTAAGATGTTTTAAAGGTATTTTTGAAGAAATGGGTTTTTATTGGGTATTTTTACTCGCGGGATTTTATTTTTACGGTACGAAAATTTTATCGAATCAGGGAATTTTTAAGGGTTCGGCTAATATTTTCAAAATTTTTTCAACACGAAATATTTTTCGGAAGTACGTTTGGATTTAATGGGTCTACTTTTAAACTTGTTGGACTTAAAACCCTTATAAAACTTTTAAAATGCAAATTATGGTCCATAAACTAATATTACCTATGTAATTAAGCTACTAAGTATTATTTAACCTAAACCTAAGAGTGTTCAGCCGACACCCTCCTATCCAGCTGCATTCCTCCCTCGAGTTCAGAGCTTTTCTTTGAGGAAAATCTTCGGTGGTCTCTTGTTCTTGCAAAGGAAGCTTTCATCTTCTCGTTTTTGATCATCAACATCATAAGGCACGCTTTGTAACATCCTTCTCGCATCATTCACGCTATATTACTGATGTACATGTATTTATGCACGTAAAACTTTCGATCTAGCACTGTACATGATTTATACATTCGATTTTCAAGTGTTCTTACTATCCTTTGTTTTATACTCATGCTTTCGGGTTTTTAGTGCAAGGGGTTGCTGTTTGTGAATGTTAAGGACAGGAGGGCAGAGCGAGGTTGAGAAGCTGGCGTAAGGTTTGGACAGATTTGGGAAGGGGCCGAGAGGTGTAGGAGGGAAGGGTTTACTCGTTTTGGGGTAGTGTCCTTGGAGAGGCTCGCACGATCGCTGCGTTTGGTCGCACATCAGCTTTGTGCTTCATTTAGGCTTGGTTTAGGAGGTTCATGGAGGTCCTTGGTGAGTCATAAAGGATGACATTTGGTGGTAGAAGGGTGGACCGAAGGAATGAAGGGGTGGAGCCATGTGTTGGATAAATAATGGTGCAAGTGGGGGTGGCCGATTATTGTTGGGGACAGTAGGTTGGCCGAGGATTAGGAGTTTAATGTGAAGGATTTAAGCAGAGACGGATGTATTCTAGGGTTGTACTGGGCTGTAGCCCAGCGCACTTTTTTAATAATTTAGCGACGGTTTTTCATTAGCGACGGTTTTAGTAAAACCGCCGCCGATCTGGATCGGCGACGATTTTAATTGCACCGTCGCTACTAGTGACGGTTTATTCAAACAGTCGCTAATAATAGCGACTGTTTTTTGAAAAACCGTCGCTATTGTTTCAAAAACCGTCGTACATCAATATCTTAGTCCAATCAAGTCCCGTCCATTTACAAGGATGAGACCAAATTTATCCTCTTATCCGCCCCACCTCAATTCTACAAAATTTCTCTCCCAAGTCCCAAGCCCTTTAGCGACAGAATAGAATTGCGGACTCCCGAAGAAATCGAATTGCTCATCGGCAAGGCAACAATCCAGGTAAGAATCGGCTATACATTTTTTATTTTGTTTTTTATAGCTTCTCTGTGTGTGATTTGTGGTTTCTTGATTGTTTGTTGTTGAGTTGTTGAGTGACTATTACTTGTTTATTTGGTTAATAATTATTTTATTCTTGTTTAGGATTATAAATTGAACTATTTCAAAATGGAATATCAATCTGCTGCAAAGAAAGGAAAAACATTGATATCCTCTTTCTTTAAGAAGAGAGATCGTCAAGCTAGTGAAGATACTTCAATTCCTACGGTCCTTACAATGCAACATCAATCCAGTGAAAGTCTTCTATTTCCCAATATCCAAATTCCTTCATGTTCCTCTCCTAGAGACGATCATCAGTCTTCGTCTACTTTTATTGAACGAGATCCAGGAAAAAGAAAACAGATATGTGAATATCATGTTAATGTACGAGATGAGATAAGACGTTCATATCTAAATATGGGGCCTTATCAACCAGATATGTTGGAGTATCCATGTACAAAATTTGGAAGCCAGAATCGTCGTTTTCAGAAAAAATGGTTTCAGAAATTTTATTGGTTGGAGTATTCGCCTTCAACAAATAAGGCATATTGTTTCTATTGTTTTCTTTTCCTGAATGATGTTTATTCATCTAATATCTCGGCATTGGTCAATGAAGGATTTGACAATTGGAAAAGGGTAAACCAAGGAAAAACATGTGCTTTTCTTGCCCATATTGGTTCTGCAGCTTCTTCACCTCATACTATGTGTGAGAGAAGGGCTGAAAATTTGATGAGGCTCTCACAACATATTGATAAAGTGATGCATGCACAATCTAAAGAGGAAAAAGAGAAAAATCGTCTGCGTTTGAGCACCTCAATTGTAGCTGTTCGTTGGCTAGCACTTCAAGGTTGTGCTTTTAGAGGTAACGATGAATCTCTATCTTCATCTAATCGTGGAAATTTTCTTGAATTGGTGAAGGCTTTTGCAAAAATGAATATAGAAATTGATGAAGTTGTGCTTGAGAATGCTCCAAAAAATGCCCAATATATCGCTCCAGAAATTCATAAAGAGATTTTACATATTATGGCCAATAGAGTACGACAGATGGTTCGTGAAGAAGTTGGAGATAAATACTTCTGTATTCTTGTTGATGAAGCCCGAGATATATCTAAACGAGAGCAAATGGCCATTATATTGAGGTTTGTGAACAATCATGGGATTTTGACAGAAAGATTTTTTGCCATCAAAAGTGTTAGTGACACTACCTCAATGAATTTGAAAAATGAGATATCAAATGTTCTTGTTCATCATGATCTCCATGTTAAGAAAATCAGAGGCCAAGGATATGATGGTGCTAGCAATATGCGTGGAGCGTGGAATGGACTTCAAGCATTATTTCTCAAAGATTGTCCCTATGCATACTATGTCCACTGTTTTGCACATCGTTTACAACTGACATTGGTTTCTGCAGCTAAGGATGTTAGTGTTATTTGGGAATTCTTTTCTCATTTGGACAATATTGTTAATATTGTCACTTCTTCTACTAAGCGCATTGCTGAATTACATACTGCACAGAGAAATGAAATTGAGTATATGTTGTCAATTGGAGAACGTGATTCTGGAAGTGGTGCAAACCAGATTGGTAATTTGCAACGAGCAGGAGCTACTCGTTGGAGTTCTCACTATGATTCGGTAAAAAGCTTGATAGATATGTACACTGCAACTTGCAAAGTTTTTGAAGTTCTCAGTGATTATTCTCCAAATGGAAGAGTTAAGGCTGAAGTTCGGGGGATTTACAGAAACATGGCAGCTTTGAATTTGTGTTTATTTTGCACTTAATGCATAAAATTATGAGAACAACAAATACTCTTTGTCAAATTCTTCAAAGAAAATCTCAAGACATTTTGACGGTTATCACATTTGTCACTACTACCAAAACTTGCCTTCAAGAATTTAGAGAATGTGGGTGGAATGAATTTCTTCAGGAAGTTAAAGTTTTTTGCTCAAGAAATGAAATTGATGTACCTGACCTTGATTGTCTATATAAGATTGGACGTTCCTAGCGGCAAACTACAATAGAACATCATTACCACTTTGATGTTTTTAATGCAGCAATATATTTCATTTTGATGGAGTTAAATACTCGGTTCAATGAGTTATCGGTGGAACTTCTTTCTCTTAGTACAGCTTTAGATCCTAAAAATTCATTTGACTCATTTAACAGTGATGATATTTGCAAGCTTGCGAAGAAGTTTTATCCTTGAGATTTCACAGATCAAGAAATTGTTGCTTTGGAGTATGAATTGATACATTATAAACTTGATGTGATGCATAATTTAAAGGTTTCTACACTTGTTGAGTTGTGTCAGCAATTGACCGAGAGTGGACGGTCAAGTGTTTATGTTATGTTGACTAGATTGATTCATCTTGTTTTGACATTACATGTGTCTACTGCCACTACAGGTGTGTTGAGTCTTTAGACTCACTAGGCGTGTGTGATGCAGGTGAGCATATTGATCAGGGGACCGGAGGTGCTGAAGACAGAGTAGACAGGCGGGATGTGCGGTGACACGACCCGAGGACCATTATTTTTCCGCATATTGATTCACATGTTTTGAGAGGAGATGCACATTTTTATATGTTGATGATATTTCGATTTTTACATGCTTACGTTTACGATGATTTTGAATGATGTTAGTTATTTTTATTGCGCTACTTTATTTGGCAATTAAATACGATTATTTTAAATGTTATCATGTAATTGCGAGCTTTTAAAAAAAAATATTTCCGCATTTTTAAAATAAGTATACGTTTCAAATATAATTTACTTTTTAATGGTTTAATTTTAATTTATCTGTTTACCTATGCAATCAGCATAGATAAAGTCCTTGATTATGCTTTAATACAAATGAATCGTAATTCGATGTTGAAACTCATTTGTAAACACTGCATATTCTAAATTCGTTCCAAGTCAATTCAGCTGCCTAAAATAAAGATAAAGGCCGCTTGAGCTCGAGATTAGCATCTGTGATGGTGTGTACTGCGTTTCTTGATAAGGGAATAGAGATGTGCCAAACATGCAGATGGGTAGTCATATGATGATTATACCGAACAACCCTCCCTCGGACTTTCCAAGTGGTTATCATTCATCGAGAGGATAAGTCCGTGGTTATGATTGTACACCATTAGTCCTTATGACCCGGGACAACACTGAGGTTCTATATGCTAGGGCTGTGCTTTGACTCGTTTACCGGCTCCAAGAGAGTCATCAGGTGGCGAGGTTGGGTACAGTTGCGACACATATAGGAGCCAGTGCATTGTAGTCGGGGATTCACCGCTCACCTATGGGTGTGGATATCCTATGTGATCTGATAAAATAATAGTGCGTGGAATCTATGGAAAGTATGAGATGTAGGTAGAGAAAGAGTTCTCCAATAGTACATGCGATGCCACTATTTATATGTATCACATAGTTATCGAATTATTATGCAACCCTCGATGAACCGATGGTTGCAGATCCGATCGGGATATATGAGATGAAGGGACCATATTGTACGCTAATCATAATCGACTGGTTCTTGCAGGCACTATCAGTGATACCTAGGGAATCATGAGGCGATGCTACTAACGCTCTTACCATGATTCGATGGGTTTAATTAGAAATATGATTTCTGACATTCTGATGATCAATTGTTGATACATAGAATGGGACAAGTAAGGATAAGCCCGAATAAATGATTATATCTTGAATCACAAGGAGTTGTGAACCCACAGCTAGCTGTACCCCTGAACCATTGAGGGTCATACAAGCACTAGATCGTTTGTTCCCGTTGAGAGAATAAATTCAAGGAGTTGAATTTATATTATGATATAATAAATTCAAGGAGTTGAATTTATAAGATAGTAAATTCAATAAGTTGAATTTATGAATTTATAAAATTTAGGAGAATAAATTCAAGGAGTTGAATTTATAAAATCTGATAATTTAATTTATTAAACTCAAAAGTTGGGTTTATTAAATATTAAATTTTGAAGGTGATAAAATTCAAGGAGTTGAATTTATAGTTTAAATAATAAACTCAAATGTTGAATTTATAATCGATTTAATTTGTTAAGCTCAAAAGTTGAGTTTTTTAAATATTAAATTAAAATTGGTGGGAAGTATGTTTAATGGGCTTGTAGGAGTACAAGTCCAACATACTAAATAATTAAAGTTCTTAATGGACTTTGATTAATTAATTAAACTAGTTGGACTAGCTCAATTAATTAATCAAGCTCATTAATGTTAATTATGTGAATTAGGTCATGACTTAATTATAAAAAGTAATAATCAAGCCATAACCCTAGCCTCCATCATAGTGATTTTCGAAAAATGACTCACCTCCTCCTCTTCCAAATTTCGGCCACTTCTCTTTGGGAAAAGTTTGAGCCGTCTCTCAAACTTTTATCTCCAACGTAAAATCTCTTCTAATTTTTCTAGTGCAAATTAGAAGATGAACAAATCATCTAGTCGTGGACCTGATTAGAAGAATAAAGAAAGGAGTTCTTGAACAAAGATCGTAGGGATTCATCAAGAGCTATATCCGAATATACCGTATTAGTTGGAGCCAAGTGATTTAATTCACCAAAGGTATAATATTTTAACGCCCTATGAATGTTTGAATATATAAAACCATACGAGTGCTCAAACAAATATTTTGATTGTCAAAATAAAAAGATTGTCAAAATAAAAATAAAATTTTAAAACTTCCGCTGTGTTTTGGGTACGAGAAAACCGAGATCCAACGCCATATTCTCCTAGCTCCACTGTCTACTTGATCATCCTCCCGGATACTTCAGAATGAGTCATAATCCTTCTGAGAGGACTATTAGTAAGCACCATGATTTGATGCGACAGAAAATAAGGTCGCAGTTTCCAGACAGTCATAACCAAAGCCAGGGGTATCTTCTCTACTTCACTGTAACGGAGCTCGGGCCTCTTAGAGCATGGCTGACATAATAGACAGTCTTTTGATCAGAGCTTTCTTCCTTTATCAGTACTGAACTGACAGTATACTCAGTAGTGGAGAGATAGAAAAATAATTTCTCCCCGGATTCTGGATTTACTAGGACAGGAAGATCTGCCAGATGACTTTTAAGATCCCGGTTGTTCACATTTTTCATCCCACCCAAACTGTTGTGCCTTCCGCAGGACCTGGAAAAATGGATTACTTCGATGTGCTAACCGCGGGATATGAACCGAGAAAGAGAAGCAATTCTGCCAGTCAACTTATGAATTTCCCGGACAGACGAGGGGACATCATGTTTAACATTGACTTGACTTTTTCTTGATTCACCTCGATCCCCCGGTCAGTGACTATAAAGCCCAAAAATTTACCACTTTTTACGCCAAAGATGCACTTGGCCGGATTGAGCTTAATTTCATACTGCATCAAAGTGGACAAAAGTCTCTTCTAAGTCGGAGATTAAACCAGAAATCTCCCTGGACTTGCCCAATATGTCATCCACATATACCTCTACATATTTACCCAACTACTTCTCAAACACTTTGTTCATGAGACGCTGATAGGTGGCCCCGGCGTTCTTCAATCCGAAAGGCATGAACACATAGCAGAATGTGCCTCCCGAGGTGATGAAGCTGTCTTTGTCTTGATCGATCTTGGCCAGGGGAATTTGATAATATCCCTGGTAAGCATTAATGAAACTCAGCAGTTCATAGCCAGAGGTGGAATCCACCAACTGATCAATTCTGGGCAGATGATAATGGTCTTTGGGGCAAGCTTTGTTGAGATCCATGAAATCAACACACATCCTCCACTTCCCGTTAGATTTTGGTACCAGCACAACATTCGATAGCCATGTAGGGAATTGAATTTCCCGAATGTAGCCGACCTGTAGCAAATCTCTCACATGTACATCAATTACTTTGTCCTTTTCAGGACCAAAATGTCTCTTCTTCTGCTTCACAGGTTGAGATCTCGGGAGGATGTTCAAATGATGCTCAGCTACCCGGGGAGAGATACCGGGTTAATTCCTGCTGAGAACAGGCAAAAACATTAAGATTAGTTTTCAAACAATTTATTAAACTGACTCGGGTGGACAAGTCAAGGTCTCGAGCCACCCGGATCTCCTTGCCTAGCCCGATCTCCACCACCTCCTGCTCTTTCTCTGCCACAAATTGGACTTCCTTCTTCCCGACCACCCTCTCCACTTCTTCACAACCAGTTGGTCTCTTCCCCTCCTTCCTCACTCTCTTCTGGTCCACCCAGACCGGTTCTACATAACACTTTCGAGAACAAGGTTGATCTCCCCGGACTTCACCCACTTGGCTTCCCACCGAGAACTTAATTTTTTGATGGTAGGTGGATGCTATGACCCTTAGCTCGTTCATGGCTAGCCGCCCCAAGATGATATTATATGATGACGGGCATTCACCACAGTGAAAGTGGTCATCATCGTCTTCTTCAGCTCCCTGGTGCCCAAAGTTAAGGGAATGACAATCTTCCCCTCTGGATAGATAGCATGGCCAGGAAAGCCAAACAGTGTTGTTTCTACTTTCTCCAATTGATATCCCTGCAAATCCATTTGTATGAGGGCCTCCTTGAAAATAACATTGACAGAGCTGCCTGATTCAACGAAAACTCTCATAATATCATAATTTTATACCCTGGTTTGAATTATCAGGGCATCATTGTGAGGAAGATTAACGCCCTTAAGATCCTCCAGGTCAAAACTAATAACTGCCTCGCTCCTCCTCGCCCCTTCCACTTCTATTCAATCTCTTCTGCTCCTTGACTTTCGAGCCCGATTAGAATCACCATCAGTGGAGCCTCCAGATATCATTTTAATTACCCCCAAGACAGAGGGTGAAGACTTCTTCCTCTCGGGCTCTGAATTTCTCCTCCCCCTCGGGGCATTTCTTGAATCTTCCCTGGCACTGGGACCGGTCTGTCGAGCTGCCCAAGGTGGCAATCTTGGCTTCTTGCTTGGTTGATTATGTCCCTGGATAGCTGGTGGGACATAATCTCTCTTTAGCGTTTTGCAGCCCTCTGTGTTGTGGTAACACATCTTGTGAAGGGTACAAAATCCCTTTTTCTCAAGCCTGGTAAATTGTTGAGATGGAAGCAAATCCCTACTACATTCTTGAACCTCCCTGTCCCGGGTAATCTTCAGGGGCACGTGATGAGAAAAGTGCCTCGGGTTACCCCTTCTCTGTCCTCTCTCCTCGGGCTTAGATATTTGGTCTCCCCTCTCTCTCCTCACCGTCTCCCTCTTCCGTTTTTGCGCCTCCTTCATATTAATATACTTTTTTGCCTAGGCCAAAAAATCCTCGAAGTCCCCGGGAGTTTTCTTTGTCAGTGATTTAAAAAATTCACTCCCTCAGCCCCTGAGTGAATGCAGTTGTCTTGGTCTCAGGGGAACATGAAGGGACATTCAAAGCAACTATGAGAAATCTTCGAATATAAGCCCTCAGACTCTCTTCCTGGCTTTGTTTGACTTCAAAAAAGCTAAATGCAGTCTTTTTTTAATTCTTGCTGCTACTAAAATGGTGTAGAAACACCTTCTGAAAATCCTCAAAAGAATGAATACTCTGAGGGGCCAATCCCTCAAACCACCTCTGAGCCGAGTCAACCAGAGTGGTCAAGAATACCTTGCACTTGATTCTGTCAGCATAACAGTGCAACATGGTCGTATTCTCTAACCTAGCCAAATGTTCCTCGGTGTTTGCATTGTCATCATAATCCTTGACTTTGGCAGATTAAAAGTTCACGAGAAGAGGTTCCCGGACGATAGCTTCAGCAAACGGGCATCCTTTGATGATTACTTGAGAATGACTCCGGCCTTCCATCTGTCCCTCCAACACTCTCATCTTATGCCTTAATTCTTGCAACTCCTCCACCACAGCCAGGGACTTGGACCCGACGCTAGATTCTCTTTCTTCCATCCTTGCTTCCTCTTCCCCTACCTCCTCCTCTCTCTTCTGTTCTCCTCCAGGCTGCGTAGCATGATGAGAGGAGTCTCTTCGGGCTACAACTTTCTCCACCGCCTCAGATATGATCCGAGCCAACTCCTCCGAGGATAAAGTAATGACAGTTGGGGGTCATGTGGGTGAAAGACCACCTTGTCTAGAGACAAGTGCATCATCTCTTGGAGCCCGGGAAGTATCTTGGTTGATTCTTCTGCTAGGAGCCACATCAACTTCTTGAGCTCAATTTCCCATAGTCGGGCCAATGATATGATCCGGGTAAATCGGGTGAGCAAAGTCGGGGCAATCTACCAGATAATGATATAAGTGTTGTGTTTAGGAAAGTGAGCAAGGGAATACAACTTGTGATGAAGTTATTCGTCTGTAATATGGCTTCAACTGTAACTTGCGGACAATGAGATGAACTCGTGAATGGGCGCGGAGGAGTGTCCGGCGCCTCCACTCTGATGCTTAAGTCAGCAGGTGTAGAAGAGTAAAATGGATGTATATGTGGTGATATACGTGAGTGCTTGAGAGTAAGATGGATAATCATCGACCTCCTCAATGATAGGTCGAACCATCGGTCTTTGAGAAACCATGGTTACAGGTTTAACGACATTTTCAATTGTTTCCTTAATCATTCGAGTGTCTGTGCACACTATTTCTGGTTTTCCATTCTCCTTGAAGCTGTGAAATTCAATAGGACCAAAGGCGCCATCATAATATCTAACTTCCACAGCATTTGAGTTATATTGATAAGGCTGAGAATTAGCATGTACCACTTCTGCATCATCTCATGCCCACATTAATAGTAGTTGATGCATGGATGATGGTATACAATGATTAATATTGTATCAAATCTCTTCTCATTAAGGCATGAAAACTAGTACTAGAATTAACCACGAAACAAAGATGATTGGGATCTCACAACAATATTTGCCAGCAAGACTCCCAAAATTTTCGTAGACTCCTCAGTAAATGTTGCAACAGGTACTTCTGTAGGAATCAAATCTTCCACACTCTTCCCTAGATTCTGAAGCATCATGTAGGGCAAAATATTAACGACAGATCCATTATCTATCAACTCCCTGGATATCTGCTTTCCATTAATGTGTCATGTGATGTAAATTGGTTCGATATGTTTAGTCATATCAATTATGGGCCTCTTAATAACCAGTATTTTCCTTCATCCACAAGAACTCATGCTTAGTCCTTCACTGTCTCAATTCGAATGGTATATATACCATTCCCAACCCCTAAAGAAACGTCAGACTCACACATTCTCTTATGTTTAAACTCATCAGGTAGCATCAGAGAATATGTTGCACAATCAAATGAAACAAGAATGTGTCCCACTTTTAAAGTGTTTTTTTTATCACACCACTTTCTTCCTCAAATAACAGATCATCCTCCTCATTATCTTCAGTAGCCTTTCTCCACAACATTTTTTTAATATTTTAACAACTATCCGCTTCCATGCGTTTAGCATCCCTCACCCTTCACAACCTCCTCTTTTGTGTCCGGGAAGGAGGTTTTGGATATTTTAGATTCTACACGCGCTGCCACCGTGCACCATGTACTGTCATGGAAGGTACCACAAAACGGGGTTTTCTCTTATCCCTTTGTTGAATCAATGGAAGAAGATTTTTCCAAAGTTCCCTTTGAGTTCATGTTGTTCACTCTCTTTTCATCATTCATTGTATTAATAAATGAATTCCCTCCAAGGTACTGGTTCACCTGCCCTTTGGCCATGGATCCCTCCATCATACCTTGCATTATCCATCTGTCAAATGTCTCCCCCTTGAAGTATTGATGATCTTTTCCTCTAAAAATTTCTATTATTCTATCATTAACTTTGAATATCATCTTACTACGTACCCAAAACTTTCTGACAACACCTTTTGGCCTGAAAATTTTTTCTCAGCTGTGTTCCGCATTATCCCATTGATTAAAACCAACAAATCAATGTCGTTCACATTCACGTTAGCCCTACTAGAGGAAAATGATATTCATTTATTGTCATTGTATTTTTTCCTCGGAGAATTTTAAAAGCAGCTTGTCGATATTTTTTGTAGGACATTCTTAGAAGCCCAACAAGCACCGGTGTTATTTAAGAGTTGTGATGCTTATAGTAATCTCTTTTATTTACCTCTTCTTTGGTTGGAAATGTATTATCTGGATGAAATGTTATAAATTTATTCTTCACTGAGTAGTAGAAATCTACTTTATTTGCATCGAATGTATCAGACACCTAGACTAGATGATTATTATTTCTGGAAGATTCCTCACTCAAGGCTTCCCCTAATCCTCTTAAAAGTAAGAACCTACAATGGTTTTATTTTTTAGGTTTTCTTCATGCAACAACTTCTCATGATCCAATACTTTGGATGTGATCTTTTAAAAATCTTGTAATTTCATCCCTTTGAATTTCTTTCTAAGCTTAAAATGAAGCCATTGATGTGTCATCTTTACATATTCAGATTCAGGAAGAAAAACTTCGCACCTACTTCTCACTTTCGTAAATTTGTAGATGAAATCATTCGCAGATTCCACTTACTTCTGGATCACCCTGGACAATTCTGCTATGCTGATTTCAGGCACTGTCCTAAAAAACCAAAGTATGAAAGTGGTGTTCCATTTTATGCCAATTAATAATAGAATTGCGGGACAATGATGTATATCATGTGAAGGCAGAGCTAGTCAAAAAATTAAAAAACAACCGAATCTTGTAATTAGCAAAATTATCCATGTTTTCTAACTCACTGCATTGGATTTTAAACATCGGCACGTGTTCCACACTAATTGGCCATCATACCATGAGTACAACGTAAAGTATGAGATGCGGTATCCTCGATGTCCTGATCAACAACATCAGGGTATGGTTGTGAACTTCTAGTCAGTTGTTTGGCCTCACCCCTTGGATCATACAACTCTTGAATGACATCACACAATTTCGAAATCCAAGACTAGACTTTGCCTTAACATGTGTGGAGGATACCTTGTCCCCCGGGTAGGGATGTAAACGAACCAAATCGCTCGTGAGCTATTTGAAGCTCGGCTAGGTAAGAAGCTCGTTTGATATCGTTCGTTAAGCATAAGCTAGAGCTCTGTTTCGAGCTTGACAATTTTATCGAGTCGAGCTCGAGCTTAAATATGTCAGGCTCGTAAGCTCGCGAGCTTGTCTTGTTTGTTGGGCCGTGAGTGTATAATAACTCAAGAATTGGAAGAGAACTTGGATTGTACCACATCAATATCTAAGTGAAAAATAATGGACTAAAATGCTGTAAAATAAAAAAAATTCACCCCTTTAAATTCTCGTATCTTAGTCGGTCTTTTGGATAAAAATGATCGACGAGCTCGAAAACGAGCTTGTTTAACGATCTCGAAAATGAGCTTGTTTAACGAGATCGAAAAAGAGCCTGCTTAACGAGCCGAGCTCGAACCCGACTCGTTAAACATGATAAATGAGTTATCAACGAACTGAGATCAAGCTATTCGCGAGCTTAGTAAATTCAAAACGAGCCGAGCTCGAGCCCCATGATAAACACTCGAATCGAGCTCGAGCCTATATATTCTTCAAACGAGCCGAGTTCGAGCCTGATACTGTTCGGTTTGGGTCGGCTATTTTACATTCCTATAGACTGGGGTTAATCCTAGAATTCTGCATTCCTCGCATTCCTCTATATTAAGAGAATTCATAGCAAAAACTTGACTGGTCATTTGTTTATCATTATTGCCAATTTGTTGTTTTGTCCATGAATCATCCTCTCTCTCGTGTTGAGGAGTATATTTACGTTCCCAAGTAGACACAAAAATCGGTGATTAGTCCAAGTGAAGAACTTCACCAACTTGAGAACTTTCGATCCTTGGACATGATCCACTAACTTCTTAGTTTTAGTTTCTTTGAATTTGCCATCCTCTTATGAGTTATTCTCTCCTTTCGAATATCTCCTCCACTCCCTCATTTCTTTCATAGAATCTACCATGGTAGCAATAAAGGGGTTGGTCATTTATTTTAGTTTCACTACGTATACTTTTCTCCATCGACACCACTTTACTCACTGAAACCTCTTGACCATCAGAAAATGCATTTCTGACTTTCACAGCCTGCTCTTTAAACTTGTGTGCAAGTTGCTCGACTAGTCTTCCACCAGCATCAGAATCTGTCATTGTGAACAATGGTCTTCTCCTGTGATTTGGGAATTTTTTTTATGTTTCTCAATACGTTTTGGATGCATATGTGTCTCATTGGTCGTGCAAAAATTTGTTTGCATAGAAAATTGCGTAAACGTGTCAAGCACAAAATTGTGCGAAAGTTATGGATAATTTGACTTCTATGATCAAGAGATGTGGATTCTGATGCGTTTATTGGTTCTAACTTCCTCGATAAGCACAAAACTAAGAATTTTAAAGATGAATTTGACAGAAATTGTAGAAGAAATTCATGAACATCAACTACTTAGATTATGTATTATGAACTTTAATAATATTTTACAACTAACGCTAGAAAAACGGAAAGAATATGCTGAAACAAAGGACATTAAGCTAATGATTGAGGGAATTATAAGGAATTAGAATTATTGAAGATTTGCATGACCTTTTTGCTTTGAATTTGAACTGGTAGTTGATGTAGTTGTCGATAACTTCATTCTGATGATGTAGTCTGTTTTTGTTCATTTTTCCAAGCAATTTAGCCATCTTCCACGATAACTGGTTGTTGATCATTGGTTATACTACAAGAAAAAATGGCTATACTGACATTTTCTTAGTGACGTTTTTAAAATAATGTCGTTATTACATACATATCATGACATTGGTTACACATAAAATTTTTAATAAAAAATATTAAATTAGATATGTTATAATGACGTTTTTAATGAATGCCACTAAAAGTTCTTATTTTTCCCACTCATTTTCAATTTTTTAATCTCTCACTCTCACTCTCACTCTCACCGCCATACATCTCTAAAAAAAATTTCTCTCTCCAACAATCTCATTATCTCACCCCAAATCGGCTTCCTTCCAATCCCTTGCATCATTGCACAACACCACCTTCTGCCACCAGAGCCACCGTGCATCATGGCTCATGACATGTAGCTTCAGTCTAAGCCATGAATCGAAGGATTTGAGCCTCGATTCGGGCGACTCGAAGCCCTAGAGCGAATCTTGTTTCTGCAATTTCTTGTGCCGTCTTGTTCGAGATTTCCAGCCTAGTTCTTGGTGAATCTTTATTAAAGTCGTAATTGTAATTTATAGAAAACGTGTTTTTCCTATTCTTGCACTTCTTCCTTGACTTAGTATAAATAGGCTAGAGTCTTCGGTTGTATTTTTTTGCGGGATTTCTTTTTCACCTCAATAAACGGTTTTCAGCAATGGGAATTTTCCCCACAAAATGGTTCCATCTTTCAGCAAGTTTTCTTCAGTTTTTGACAGTATTTTCACCTGTTGTTGAGCATTAATCTAATTCACGATCGAGCCCAACTTTTCCCTGTTTTTTCTCACGGTTTCAGTGGTGAACAGTGCCTTTCGGCAAATTCCGCCGATGCTCCGCTGTCTGCTCGGATGTATAGGCCTACGACCAACAATTTCATTATTTAAGACTATTGATCGAATCGCAAGATCTTGTCCTCCAACAAATTAACATGGCAGTTGCCAATGTCTTTCGCTAGATTAACTAACATAAAAGATTTTTAAATACATTGTATTATCACCTTTAATATAATTTACTTTTTTGAAATTCTCTAGTTTGTTGAATGGTATTGCTACTGCGTTGCAATTGGATAAATGATCTCAGCTTAAGTGGGGGAATTCCTGACTTCATTCACAACTGGAAAAAATAATAGAACCTTCTCTTTTTCGGAAGATTTGAATTTCTAGTATTTTTTTCTTGGGACTTGCATTTTTTTCCTCCTTTATTTTACTCTCTTAGTCAGCTATTTGGTGCAGATACACCATCTATCCACTGGTGACCATCAAACCTCAACCAATTGAGTTCGATGGATTTTCCTTAAATCAATATGATAAACTAAGTAAAACACATGTTCCTTAATGAAAATAAATGCTTCTTTCGCAACAATTTGATTTGTAAATGTTTCTAATTCTATGAACTGTGTATGCTGAGTTGGAGGAAATGAGGACCCTTAACCTCTTGAGAAAAAATGACAATTGACAATGTTGGAATTTACTGGTGTTGTACATTGAATGCTTATTTGATGGAGATTGGAGGTATGATAACCTACATTGTTTTGGCAATTCAATCCATTTTGATTCTTGAGCACTCCTTAGAACTATTAAAATTCGTCTCATTTTGTTACACTCTTGCTATTGTATCATTTAGATATTAAACTGACTGTTGTGATCATGTTACTCTTTCAATTGTGTTTTCTCCTACCAGAGTGCACTCCTTTTTTTCTTGGAAAAATTAAAAACTATTTATCTGAAAATTAATGAAAAATGACATTCTAAATCTGTATCGACTATATTTTTCTTTCATTCCCATTGACAGGGATGTCAGTTTCAATAAATTAATGGGAGGGATTCAAAATAACATTGCCAGATATCTGAAATTTGTGTTACTATAATGTTCTGCCATTTTTTTTTTACTGAAGTATCATATGTAGAGAAAGAATCTATCCTGATGGAAGTATGATAATATGCTATAAATCAGGCTTTTCTCTTCTTATTTAACCTGGTTCACTTCTTTTCTGGTGCATTTTCTCAACCAGTAATTTTATTCCCAGCCAACACATTTCTAACCAAATGATCTTACTGTTGTAGTTTTTTGACTTGCAACATGCTGAGTGGAAATATACCTGGAACAATCATAAAGGATGGAGGCAACATGTATGTTTTGTATTTTAATAATCACGAGAAAATGTTCTTGGTTTGTTTTATTTCATAAACTAAACAATGTACCCCCTTTCAAATTCTTGGCATGAAATTAACAGTTCTTGCTTTTTATTCTCGATACTTCACATCAACAGTTTTAAATTCAAGTTCTCCATCTAAAGTCATCATTTATGGACACTTGACAGAACAGTGAGTTTCTTTATTTTGTTTTATTTTTTTGTTTTTGGATTCTGAAGGTTTTATGTAGGATGTTCAAATGGAATTAATAAACTTAAAGTGGCTTAGTTGAATAATATTTGTCTTTACTGATAAGAAATTTGTTCAACTCTGTTCCCGTGTTCCTAGAACTCTGAAAAGTTGACAAATGTTTACATTATCATGCTTATTATTTCCAATATATTTAGTTGTTTCTTGCTTTTTTTTTTCTTGTAGTAGGAATAGAATCGTTAACTTGTTCAGAGGCTCATCAAAAGTGAATACACCGTAAGATGCATTTCGGCTACTTATTGTTTTTTGCCTCATTAATGATCAGTAATATGGACTAGTCTGAAATATAACAAGTTGGTAAACTTGAGTTCTCTGTGATGCCAACTCTTCCCATGCTTGACCTTCAACAGAGGCCGAATCCTCCATGTACTAAGGATTTATTTTCGTAATTTGGATTTTGACTTGTTCAGTTAGCTTTGTTCTTTTCTAAATTCTTACTCTAGATATCTAATTTTGCATGCTTTCCTTTGCAGCTGAGTAATGATGAGATGAGACCAGATGCAGGGGCGGAGGCATGAGCCCGGGTGGTCCAATTTTTTTTAAAAAAAATATATATATAAATTTTGTATAATTTTGGAATAATATGATATTAGCTCGGGTAGATCAATTTAAAATATTAAAAGATACTAGAGTTTAAAATTCCAGCCCGGGCAGAGCCATATTTCTGGCTCCGCCCCTGAGATCCAGATGGGAAAAGAATCCGTTTAGGAATCTCGAGTAATATTATTTACGATCTTACAGACTGTAATGCTTTTCTTCACAACAAAGGAAAAAGCGCCGTGAATTTGAGGTTTTGGAAACATTGTTCATATATTATAGTCAATTGCTCTTTGTAACTTTGTTTTTTATGCATGATGCGTGATTCAAGATATCACGATATTTCTTTCGAAAGTAGTTGATGTCTGCATGTGTTGCGCATACATATCTAAGAGTTGTGTGTGAGAACCTATTTTTTTGTCTTTTGATATGATGTTTGATCTTTTGAAATGATTATTATTCACTTTTTATTTTTATACTTTTATTTTATTTCTAAACATATAAAATATGATGTTCCAAGATGTTGCTAAGCAAATTTAGTTGTTTTTTGTATTGTAGCAACAATGTATTTATTCATCGACTTGAATGTATCGCAGTGAACAGTTTCAGCAATTATATATTATTACCTTGATTTATATTATTTTGATTCATTTTACGTTCTTTAAAAGTTTTAATATTATTTTATGTTAAAATATCATATGTATGAATTGATTGTGAAAAAAAGAATTAGAATATTGTTTAAAAATTTTGAAGTTAAGGCATTTTAAAGTGTCCTTATTGTCCTTATAAACTGATATATGGATATTTTTCAGTGTCTTTGTAAATAGATTAAGGAGGCATCTATCATTGTCATTATATATAGTAATAGAAGACATTCAATTGTGTCCATATTAATATAAAACAAAGGCACTTATAAATGTCCTCATTAACACAAAAGGAGGCATTTGTAAGTGTCTTCATTACATGTCTTTAGTGACACTTTGCAATGTCTTTGTATCTTTAAATCGAGGCATTTATGATGTCGGTTTTAGTATTATATACTGACACTACATAATGTCACTAACCTTTAGCCGACACGAGAATAGACGACATTGTTTTCAGGTGTCACTAGAAGATAAATGTCACTATATTCTTAATATAATGACATTTTTGAATGCCACTAAAAGGCTATATTCTTGTAGTAACTTTCTTAACATGCGGGGGCCAGACTTTCCAACCTCCTGAATACTCTAACTCGATGGGCTTTTTTCATAGGCTTTCAGGATTTGGGCCTAACAATATTTTTAAAAAAACAATTTTAAATAAATAAATTTGAAAATATAAAAATAAATTATATATTTTTATTGAATTAAACTTTTATTTATGCGTACGTTACAAATTTTTCATTATGCATTTTTAAAAATATATTCAAATAAATAGTAATTATGATAAAAATTAATTTTTAATTAAATGAATTTCACTTAATCAACGCAAATCTTGAGTTAAAAATCATGTTTAATTGAAAATAGATTTAAAAACATTTACAAAATTTAAAAAATAACTATTTTCTATTTTTATCAATTTAGTTATTTACATAATTTTTTGAGCATTTTAAGATCTAAAATTTAATGTGATTTTTAATAACATATGAAAATATTTTTAAAGTTTATTAGTGATAAGTAGTTTTAAAAACTTTGCAAAAGAAAATTATTACAAGAAAATGCATTTTGAAGAAAATATTTAAATTCATGGTTATATACATGGCTATAAAAAAACACGAAGCGTGAAAGCGGGAAGAAGTGGTAAGATTAATTCAATCTTTTAAAGTTTAAATAAATTTAGTATAAGTTTACTGTTAAGATTGAAATTTGGACCTAACTCAACCCCAAAAACTAGCTCAAGGGAGAAGATTGTCCAAGCCATATATACAACTCTAATGTTATTTATCCAACCGATGTGAGACAATTAGCACACCCCTCTCAGGCCCAGGAATGAACATCTGGAACGCATCTGAAGCATTGAGTTTACAAATGACCCAATTATGGATAGAACGGGTGACCTAATTATAGGCGGTCCAAGACATAACGGTGAAACCTGGCTCTGATACCATGTTAAGATTGGAGCTTGGACCAAACTCAACCCCAAAAACTAGCTCAAGCTAGCTCAAGGGGAAAAGATTGTCCAAACCCATATACACAATTCCAAAGTTATTTATTCAACCGACGTGGGACAATTAACATTTATACATAAAAAGACTTTTAGTTTTTATTATAATTTTAATTATATAAGTCAACCAATATTCAATAGATTAAAGAACATACACACAAAATTTAAGAATAATGGCAGACATTTTAGATTTTTTTTATTAATATTAAAGAACATTTAGGTAATTCTTTTGTTTAAAAATTTTATGTTATCAAGTATTTTATATTTCATATTTAAAATTTTATGGTTAACTTTTATCCAAAATTAGTAAAAGTTAACTTTAATTTTTTTTAAAAATAAATTAAAATTCAACTTAAAATTTTATCTAAAAAACTCCCGCTTAATTGTATTTATTTAATCATATTTTTCGCACTTGATTGCATTTAATCACATAAAACATACTTTTACAGAACATGGCATGATTCGAATGCAAGAGTCCAGCTGCTTCCAAAATCCAACCTTTTTCAGTGTAAAAGATCCCTTGTGGTGGATCCAAATTGGTTGATACACATTTACAGAACTTGTAAGCTCCATCAGATACTCTGCAAGGGCACAGATCTCAGCAGTCGGCTCCTTCAAAATATAATCCAAACAAATATAGCTGTCACAGCCCTACATCACATGAAATTTACACCAAGATCAAATTTGACACCATGGCTCAGTCCACATTTCTGTGACACTGTTACGGACTTAAATATTGATATATGGCTTAAACCAAAATTGGCCCCTTGGAAGATATAGACCCGAGGAAAGGGTCATTAAATGTAAGGAAAAGAACGATTCTGTTTTCAGACATTTTTCTTAATCTTGTTGGGTGAGAATATTGGCAGTGGCTAGGGGAAGCAATTTAATTGCTTGTACAGAGAATACATCTCTGGGAAATACCTTCATTTATTTCAATTAACACAATATCATATATTACAACATTATCGTTTGTGTTTGATCGATCATTATTCCTGCTATATATTTCTTCATCTGTGTGGCAAGTAACCATCATCTAACACACTCAAATGAAGTGTTGGGGTCATTCCATCTTGGCTTTAAAAAGTTCAAAAAAATCACACCCTTTGTTCTTCCGAGGACGACTTAATTATTCTCTTTTATTTCAGATATTCAAAGCACAGTTTCTAATATCCATTTAACTCAATTTTTTACCTATCCGACCTACCGAAACAAATTTGCCTTCTTCTAGTTGTCACATATTTCCGCCCAGTGTGTTTTTTCATAAAATGTTCAACTGAGGAAAAAAAGGTGAAAGATGAACGAGAAGAAACACCAAGACCCAAAATATCTCGGCTATTATAAATTCATCCAGCTCCGCCTATTTCCATTGTTGCCTCAAATTATGTAGAGATATATCATATATATGCATGTATTAAGAGAAAAGTCTCACCGAAAAAATATTCAGGAACAAACTACATTGCATCGAGAACTCTAATCCCTGCACCTTTGTCCCATTCCTCTGGTGAGGCAGCATCTGCCATAATCTTTTCCTGTCCACGCCAAAGTATCTGGATCATAACATATTATGTTAGTCAACAAGCCAGGATAAATTACAGTAATTTTTTAACAATGAAATTGTCAGCATCTCACCTTATCTATGACTCCAAATTCTTTAGCTTTAGTAGCATCCATATAAAACGGTCTTCTCATCACCTTGAATACAGTTTCTTCTGACTGGTTGCAAAACAGATGATGTATCGATTCATTTTTGCCGGCATAAACGAAAATAAAATTTCCTGTGTCAACTTACATTTCCAGTGTGCTTAGCTATAAGGCTAACAAGAGTGTCCCTGTTTATTATCACCTAAACAAGGAATTCGGTCAGTCACTTTCAGAGAAAAAAGTGGATAGTATCTACTGTTGCATATAATAGAGAAAAAATTGTTAAGTTTCACCTGATTGAAAAATTGGGAAATAAAAGTAGAGAGACAAAATGATAAGGAGATCGGTGAAGAGGGGAGGGAAAGTATTATCCATGGCAATTGACATACAAAGTTTTAGTTAAAATGCTTCACAAAACCTTTCTGCATGTTTCTCTCTATACTGCATTCCTCGAACACGTGAATAATTCCCCAAAGTGTTGTTTCACATGCAGTATGAGTGTAATTGATCTCATAGCAAGAAAGTTTATAAAATTTTAAGAGGAATGTTCTGGATATATAATTTTATAAGAGGAAATTGCGGTATGATATTGAAGAGTTTCCTTTAAAATGAAAAATGACGGCAGAGATCAAGTTACCTCTTTTGCACGAATGATAACATCACTGGCTGGCATTAATCCAGCTGATGGAACACGAGGTTGTTGAATCATAGCTGAAACAGAACAATTATCCCGTGAACACATTACAAAGAGGCAAAAAAATAAATCCGAGTCATTAGCTCAATTATGCAACATTTTACAACAAACCTTTAGAATGTGGCATCATAAAGCGTTGCCCTTTGGTTCCAGCAGCAAGTAAAAGGCAGGCATGACCTATAGCGGCTCCAACACCAACCGTGTGGATCTGCGTTCAGGATTAGAACTTAAGGGGATAGTGAAACACATAGTGAATGCTAAATATCATCTAAAGGAAGTTAAGAGCACATACATATGCATATTTGAAACAAGGCAAAGGAACAAACATTGCACACCAGATTTCATCATATAGCTAGAACAACAATATGTTTTTCTTTTCAAACAAATATCCAATAATTGAATTAACACACACACACCAAAAATAAATTTCCTGATCGCCAAGTTAAAATGCTACTCCTGGCAGCGGGAGCATGATACGCACCCATTTATATTCACAGCCAGAACTAGGAAAACAAGTAAAAAAACATATAAACTGCTCCGTCTACTTGTATCACAATCTTATAACTAACTGCTGATTCACAGATCCTGAAAAAACAAGATATGCAATACGAAACAGAAGTCGATATGATCAACCCTAAATAAAGGAAGACCCTTTTACGGAACAATTTCCATACCACCTTGCAACAAGTTTTACACTCCACACATGATTATTTTTGTATTTTCAAATTTTGTGACTTAAGCAGCTGAATCGTGATTGCTAGGACTAATGACAATAACAAGAGACTTGCACGAGAAATAGCCAAAAAAGATATTGTCTGAAATATGTCAGAGAGATATATACATAATAACTTTAATAAGGCGCCCACATATTATTAACAAGGTGGACTTTAGATGAAACAACATTGGCTTAAGTCACAAAATATAATGTTTTTTGGGATAGCATAGCTGAAACAGATAACAATAATATCGATTATCAAATAAAAAATACAGCTGAAAAACTGGATTTCTATTCGACAATTTTCCTCTAATATTAGGATCTCGGTGGGCATGAATATAACGAGAGGTAGATTTTAATGTCTATTGAAGGTTTTTATCACAACCAATTTTCCCTCAAAAAGTCCAATCCTAGCAGCACTTAATTCTCAAATCAATTATTCAGGATATCTTCATAAACATCAGGAGTTTATTGTATGGCTCAGTATTTGAATAATACTTTCATGGATCTCTAACCAATTAGTACATATCGCAAACATTCTATTTAATAAGCTCAGACGTAAATATGTAGTGCAACAAACCAGGTGGTCAATATAGCATGTACAGTACATAAACCAATCACCCTAACACGAACAAACAGTAAGTAGTCACACAGAAAACCTCACCTCATTCTTCAACTGCATCATAGCATCATAAATTGCAAAACCTTCCGACTCCATACCAACCTTGCATTGAAATCATCACATATTAGATAACATTAGCCTTTCAACTGGGTGTGAACATGGTGGAATTTGGCTAAGCAGGTTAAAACGTTAAAGGCAGAAAAATCAACCAAAGAAAAAATGATAAACTGAACAATGGGATAAGCAAAGAAAACCAAACAAGAAATGATATGATTATTAAAAAAAAAGTAAGGGCTTGAATGCAGATATTTATGACTGATCCCTCTAAACAGAACAAGAAAAAGCATTGTGTGACCACCACTAGTGATGAAAATAGAGTACGAATCAAAAAGTAATTCCAACGAATGAGAAATATAAACGATAACTTTCTAGAAAGTCGAAAGAGAGCAAAATTGAAAAACACAAAAGAAATGCAACTGAAAATTTATGCACAATGACAAAAATAATAAGTGAGTTGAAAGAATGTTAGAACAAGCTGTGGTTGGCAGTTTGCTGAAGCCCGTTAGTAAGCTGATCACACAATTGGAGCTTAAGCTTCAATTTTTCATCAACGATCAAGATTGAGATAATGCTACAATCATTTGGCAAAGACTGAAGTTATTGAACTGAGATCAATACAAAATTGTCTAGCCACAGTAAGAATAATACCATCAACGAAAATATCGTATACTTTGAGCAGAGGTTAGAAATGTGGGGCGAGTGAGAGAGAAACTATAAGGATCATTCGATTGTCAAATTCAAAACAATTTGATTACAGTAAATTACAAATCTCAAGGCTCTCACCGTTTCACCATCATCACGAGTTGTTCCAGTGGAGTTTATGTAAAGGTAAATAGGCTCTTTAGGATCCATCCATTGAAGGTACATCAACTCAGCTACAACTAGCTCTGTAACAGCCGGAACCAACTGAAAAAGAAAAATATTACTTCAAAATTGTGAGAAATCAGAAACTGCTTCCACCCCAAGAAAAGTCGAGACCAAAATTTCAATTGTCTTGTGTCGTCAAAAAATCCAAAGTTGTGTAATGTTAACAACATAACAAATGCAAAATATTTCTAAAAAAAGTCGTATAACATAATATACAAGTTAATCATAATTAAAATTATGAACAATAACTTCTACAAGGTGGTTGTATTAAAACTATAGATGCCAAAGGATAATATATATGAGTTGTGGATGGAGAATAAATGTTTCTAACCCAGTAGGGCAAGGTGGAAGCTGGATTAAAGCCCAGGCCAGGCAATGAACTTCTTCGCAACAAAACATAATTTCGCAATACTAACTTACCCTGTTTAGGCAACAAAACATAATTTCGCAATATTAACTTACCCTGTTTAGTATAGGGTCAGCAAACCTCCAGCAAACTTATCAGAAGGTAGAGAATAGTAATCACAACACTCAAGAAAAATCACAATCACACCATAAAGCATGGCCAAGAAAAGCTAAACTACGGGTTTGGGTCATCATTCATACTGGATGTCTCGTGTGTATAACAGCAAGAAAACTTTTGTCCTAATTCTATGAGTTCTTTAATAATCTATAACAAGTTGCCAGTTCAAATTCAGATAGACCATTTGCAAAAAGGAAAGCTGATCCACCCACCGGCATGCCAATATACACAATTCTTCCATGGAGCAACAATGAAGGCAAGTCAGGTGGAGGTCTTCTTGGCCTATGCTCATTGTATGAAACGGATCTCTCCACCTATTTCAAGCAACAAGATGATTGCAGGTACAAAAAAGTGCAGTATCAAGCAATAGTTCATTACCCTTTAAGAATACACTGATGATATAAAACTATAAAAGCAAAAATAAACCAATGATTTCTACTTTTTAATCATGTTCAAAATCATAAACTCTTGCTTTGAAATGGAAAGTGATTCCAATTGATTCCCAACAATGGAGCAATTAAATTTTTCTATTATCTACTATATGAAATTTCAAGTCAGTTCCTCTTACTAGTTTCCAAGTAATCCCGTGAGTTTATGAGAAAAGAGCTGACGTATTAGGACATTTTAAACAGGAGCCACATTAGGCATGCTTAGTACCCGCCCTCGATTCAGTCAAATCAATGAAATTTCATGAATCTTTAGTGACTCTACATTAAATGCCACAACAGACTTTTATAAAATCTTTAAGTACGAAATTCAACCCTTGTTAATTGACTCTAAAATGTTCAAGGTCAATCCATTAAAAGAATACTCGATCGTCCAGCACTATACACAAAACATTCATTCAGCACTATACACAAAACATTCATTCAGCACTATAATTACAAATCTTTAAACAATCAGGTTCGTGGAGATAGAATCGAAGTAGGGAGAGCGTACCTGGGCAGGTGTAGCCATGAGCTGTGGGGAGTCAAAAATGTCCAAGAAGGGCGGCGTATCGGAGTCTCTGGGCCTATTGAGTAGGGTTTCGGGAGAAGCGGCAGCCACAGAAGCAAGCTTGGACAGGAAAGGATCCTTAGGGTTGAGCGGAGGCAAGCGAATCTTGGAGGCGCTGATTGCCCTGAAACTACATCGTTTCAGAGACGATGAACAGGGAAAGGAGGAGGAGGAGGAGGAGGAAGCCATCGGAGCTCCCAAACAGTTGGCCATGGATAGCATGTATGCACTCTGTGTTTGATGGATGGATCGAGCGACTGTCTCCGTCGAGTGAAAATGTTTGTTAGTCAAAATATACAATTTCTATACTAAAAATTGCACAAACATAAAAAAACTTTTTTTATTCTCAGTTTATTAAAATTAAATGTCCCATTTTGGACATTAATTGTGTGATTAGATGAATCACCCAAAGAACAATTATATTAAAACATCCATAAAATTATATTACATTTTCGGTTTTATAAAATTTATATTATTAGTCTTGTAACTTATATTTTTTTTTTTTTATGAATGTTCATTTTTACTCGAATAATTTGTATGTTTTTTTTTTTTCATTTATAATCTTGTTTTTTAATTTAAGTTCTTTGCGTCTTTCGATATAAATAATAATAATTTTTTTAAAAAATACAAATAAGTAAAAAAATTAGAAAAAAATATTAAATTTACTAGACAAAAAATAAAAAAATTCACTGTAACATCAATAAATATTGAAGAAAAAAACAAACAAAACTTTCCAAAATTTGGAACCAAATCACATTTCATTGTGTGAATGTGTATAAAAATTCATAGAAGGTAATAGGCTTTTTTTAAAAAAATATTATAAATTAATAAAATCATTATAAAAATGTTGCAAATAGAAAAACTTAATAAAAGTAGTATAATCCGTATTACACTGCAACGGATTCATAATTATTTATAAAAAAATTAAAAAAAAATAAAATAAGGAGGTCACAGATGCCGATCATTCATTCGGTATTTTCCTCGGCGATTTGTTGGTTGTCCTCGGCATTTCAATTTGTTGGGTCATCGGTGCATATTCTTCCGTTTTCGGTATTTTTATTTGCGCAACATCATTATTTTCGTTTGTTGGTAATAATTCTCGTCAGTTTGTTATGCTCATATTTTTTTTGTTATAGAGACATGTCAAGTATTATTTTATTTTCTTATTTTTGAATTAATATTGTTTTATGTTGTATTTTTTGTAAGAATGTTTAACATTGATAGGTTATTATATTGTTCGCTGATTAATCATTTATTTCATACGACCAAATCTTAAGAGGTAACGTTATTATTTTTGTTCATTATATTTATTATTGTTCGTTTATTGACTGAACTAAATTTGATTGTCTGAATTTACTTACTACAACAATTTATATTATTAAAATTACTTTAAAGTATTAATAATAACAAAAATAAAATTGTTTTATTAAATACTTTTTATTAGTTGAATAATATTCTTTAATATTATTTTCATATAATATTTTTTTAGTAAAAAAAATTATATGTTACTGTCTTCTTGCACAATGTGGGGACCCGGACGCTAATCAGTTATTAATCGTCATCAGGATCAATATACTAATCAAGTAATTAGGGTCATAAAATTTTTTTCTTTTTAATGCGGAATGTAGTGAAATCAAACTAATATACAACTCAGTATAAAATAAAGTACAAGTCCTGTACCGTCTACAAATCAGTAAAAACTAAGGTTCAACATCTAATTATCAAGTGTCAAAACCCTATATACATCAAAGTCCGAAGTCTCCACTCTATCACGATCTCTCCTCATCTCCTGGACCCTGATCCTGTCCCACCTGTTGTCATGTACACATACAAACAAGACAACAGTCGGATAATTCCGGTGAGAATATAATCCCAGTATAAATCAACGAAACATGCAATCATATAAACAAATATAAAGCATGTAACAGATAACAACAATATGTATCAAAATCTGAAACATAATCAATATCAGACTGTCGACAATACTTGTAACTCTACAATTCAGACTAGACTCAATCCTAGTCTAGGGATCCCAGTTTCCAGAAGTTGGCATTCCCATATCGACCAACAGTAATAGAAAAGACTCCAGTTCTATCCACGTCGATAGGGTATCGATCACCAGTAATAGAAGAAGCTCTGATTCTATCCACATCGATATAGTATCGATCACCAGTAATAGAAGAAACTCCGATTCTATCCACATCGATATGATATCGATCATCAGTAATAGAAGAGTTACGATTCTATCCACATCGATACAGTACCGATCACCAGTAATAGAAGAAGCCATATTTCTATCCACATCGATAGCCAATCATCCAGTGACAGACTTTGACACTATCGCCCATACACTATCTTGTGACATCGTGCAATGTGCCCGTGGCGATCCCGCCACTATCAGGCACTTCTGTCAGAAGATTACTCGTCTAGTACCTGCTATCTATAAATCAAGAGAACAAGTACATCAATCAAATCAATGCAAATATCAATGCAATAAAGTAAAGTATGTAATTTAGGGAAACTCAAGTCTAAACCGACTTAAGTCGATCTCCCGATGCCACATTGACTTATACCTTTCGTTTGTAGTCTCGGTCTGAAGCAATATCAATTCTGAACTCAAGAGTGTCTCTGTAAATCTGAAACGACATATTGAGAATCATAATATCAATATTCCATTCTCAATTCAACATTGAATCTGATTAATCCGGATTTAATTCAAATCACGGCATAACGGCACAATCTCAGTATCCCCGTCAATACCATATCAACAGACATCAATTACAAATCATAACTCATATCCGATACAATTTGTAATCCATCCATAATCCAAATCTGTCCGATTTCAGATCAATATAATCAGAAAATCATAAAAATTCCATAATCAGTCCGTTTCTTAATCTGACTTCGATTCTACTATGTTTAGCATGCCAAGAACGTCATATATGAATTCTATTCAATTCCGACAATATCATAATTTCAAGACATGTCAAAACGTAGTAAAACTTACGTCAAGTTGTAGCCTGCGTTGATAGGAACACAGTACCGTAGTCAGATTCAAAATCAGACGGACGGATTGTACACAATCGCGATTCCACGATTTCAAAGACAATTTTGACAACGTTTCCTTCGCTTTCCCTTTTCTGATGCTTAAAACGTATATGTTGATATATATATATATATATATATATATATATATATATATATATACACATACACGTACATGCAACAAGGCAAATGGCTCACTCTACGTGCAACACGTCTCGCGCATATGCGCGACCCTCCTCCGCGCATATGCGCGAGGCGATAAGCCCTGGCGCGTGTCTACACGGCATCTCGCGCATATGCGCGCCCTTACTCGGCGCATATGCGCGAGACCAATATTCAAAAATGCCAACTATCGGGTTATCTCGCGCATATGCGCGAATCTAAGTCGCGTATGTGCGCCCAACTCTCTGGACCTCTCGCGCATGTGCGCGTATTGAGGTCGCGCATGTGCGCCCAATGCTCGGTCTCTCATTATGGCTTCCGCACAGCTCGCGCATATGCGCGCCTACTCTTCGCGCATATGCGCGAGACCTTCGGTCCTCGCACCAACGATTCCCACATAAAATCTCCTTTTGTGTCTCGGTTAGCCCCTCTCATAATCGTCTCGATTAAAATCAATAATCGTAATTTAACACGATATTAAATCTCGGACATTACATTTCTCCCCCTCTAAGATACGATTTCGTCCTCGAAATCACAGATCGTCAAATCATATCATTAAGAAGGCATGTAATTAAAACCGAATAAATATTTACATCAGTGAAACAATGCTGGGAATTCTTGTCTCATATCTGATTCAGTTTCCCAAGTAGCTTCTTCAATGCCATGACGAGTCCATTGAACTTTCACAAGAGGAATCGTCTTTGTTCTGAGCTGTTTTTCTTTACGATCGATAATCCGAATCGGTTGCTCGACATAACTCAATGTCTCATCCAGCTCAGTCTCGTCTGATTGAATAACGTGAGAATCATCAGGGAGATATTTCCGCAGCATAGATACATGAAAAACATCATGTATCCCCGATAATGAAGGCGGCAAGGCCAGTCGATAGGCACGATCTCCTATATTTTCGAAAATCTCAAAAGGACCAACATATCGTGGAGACAATTTCCCTTTCTTACCAAATCTAACCACACCTCTGAATGGAGAAATCTTCAAAAATACTCGATCTCCAGTCTCAAATACCAACGGTCTACGTCGAAGGTTGGCATATTTGGCTTGTCGGTCCTGTGCTGCCTTCATTTTCTTCTGAATTAGTTTCACTTTTTCAGTCATGTCTCTGATCATGTCAGGTCCAGTCTCAGGAACTTCAGAGATATCATCCCAATAAAGAGGGGATCGACATTTTTTTTCCGTACAACGCTTCGAATGGTGCCATCTCAATACTCGTTTGATAGCTGTTGTTGTACGAAAATTCACAAAGCGGCAATGTATATTGCCAGTTTGTGCTAAAATCAAGCACTATAGCTCTTAGCATATCTTCCAATGTCTGAATCGTCCGTTCTGACTGTCCATCAGTCTGTGGATGATATGCGGTACTCAGATATAACTTCGTACCTAGAGCTTGCTGCAAACTCTGCCAGAAGTGCGAAGTAAACCGAGGATCACGGTCTGAAACAATCGACTTCGGCACTCCGTGCAATCTGACCACTTCTCTAACATAAATATCGGTCATCTGGTCATATCTATATGTCATTTTGTATGGAATAAAACATGCAGATTTGGTCAATCGATCAATCACAACCCAAATCGCATCACAACTTCGGGAGGACCTCGGTAACTGTGTCACAAAATCCATGGAAATGTGATCCCATTTCCATTTAGGAATCGACAAACTCTGTAACAATCCTCATGGTTTCTTCCTCTCAGCTTTCACCTGTTGGCAGTTCAGACACTTGGCTACAAATTCAGTAACATCTGATTTCATTTGCTTCCACCAATATTGTGTCTTCAAATCATTATACATTTTCCTGCCCCCATGATGAATGCTAAAACGACTGTTGTGCGCTTCTGCTAGTATTTGTTGTCTTAAATCCGAAACATTCGGTCACAACAAGACGATTATTCACATACAAAATACCATTTTGAACCTGATATTCCGATCGATGTCCATCTCTGACCATAGCAATCGACTTCTGTATATTCTGATCAACTTTCTGAGCTGCTTTAATTCTCAAAATCAGCTCTGGTTCAGCTTGAATCGCATATAATCTTAGAGGCTGACAGTTTGTTTCAAAGGCTAATCCAGACAAACAGCAGTCTTCAATCAAATTCGAAACACCCATAGTCGATAAGGATAAAGAACATACCTTTCGACTTAGTGCATCAGCTGCTGCATTAGACTTTCCTGGATAGTATTTGATTTCACAATCGAAATCTTTAAGCAAATCAAGCCATCTTCGCTGCCTCATATTCAATTCGGACTGTGAAAACAGATATTTCAAGCTTTTGTGATCAGAATAGATCTCAAACTTCTCACCGTACAGATAATGTCGTCATATCTTCAATACAAAGACGATGGCTGCCAATTCAAGATCATGAATTGGATAATGAGATTCATGGGGTTTCAGCTGTCTCGAGGCATACGCAATCACATGCCCCCACTGCATCAAAACACAACCCAATCCGCGGTGAGATGCATCACAATAAACAACAAAATCACCAGTACCTGACGGGATAGTCAACACTGGAGCACTGGTCAATCTTTTCTTCAATTCGAGAAAACTGGTCTCACATTCCTCAGACCAAACAAATGGAGCATTCTTTTGAGTCAATTGTGTAATTGGTTTGGCAATACTGGAAAAATATTTGATGAATCGACGGTAATATCCTGCCAAACCCATAAAGCTGCGTATCTCTGGTACAGATGTCGGTCTCGGCCAAGAAATCACTGCCTCAACCTTACTGGGATCAACGGATATCCCGTCTCCGGATATAATATGCCCCAGAAATACCACCTGTTTCAACCAGAACTCGCATTTCGACAGTTTAGCATACAGTTTTTATGCCCTTAAAATTCTCAACACAATTCTTAAATGCTCAGCATGCTCCATCACATTCTTTGAATATATCAAAATATCATCGATGAAAATAATCACAAAATCATCGAGATATTTCTGAAAGACACGGTTCATTAATCCCATAAATACGGCTGGTGCATTCGTCAAACCAAATGGCATGACAATAAATTCATAGTGTCCATACCTAGTTCTGAATGTTGTCTTTGAGACATCAGAATCCATGACTCTCAGTTGATGGTATCCAAATCTGAGATCGATCTTGGAATACACCGAAGAACCTTGCAATTGATCAAATAAATCATCAATACGAGGCAATGGATATTTATTCTTTACCGTTGCCTTGTTCAGTTGCCGGTAGTCGATACAAAGTCTCATGGAACCGTCTTTCTTTCTCACGAACAGTACTGGAGCGCCCCAAGGAGAAACACTCGGTCTGATATATCCCTTGGCCAGTAAATCCTCCAACTGTTCTTTCAACTCTTTCAACTCAATCGGTGCCATCCTGTACGGAGTCCTCGAAATCGGGACTGTTCCTGGCATCAACTCAATGCTGAAGTCTATCTCTCGAATCGGAGGCAATCCAGGAATCTCATCTGGAAAGACATCAGCAAACTCACACACCACTGGCAAGTCCGCCAATGATGGGCTTGACTTCAGTAAATCAACTGAATATACCAGGAATCCCTCCACTCCTTTCTGCAATAATCGAGTCATATTTATTGCAGATATCAAAGGAATTCTAGCTCGAGAACCCTTACCGTAAAATTTCCACTCCTCAGCCATTTCAGGTCTGAATCGAACAATCTTGTGGAAATAATCGACTGTAGCCCTGTACTTGATCAACGTATCGATACCGATAATACAATCAAAGTCAGATATCCCAAGCACAATACAGTCTAACTCAATTTCATGCCCATCATACTGCAGAATACACGATCTAACAGATTTCACTGATATCAAACCCGTCCCCAAAGGAGAAGAGACAGACACTACCGCAGATAATGACTCAATAGGCAAAGAATGCATCAAAGCAAATCGCTCAGATATAAATGTATGGGATGCACCAGTATCAATCACTACATAAGCAGGATAACTAGAAATAAAACAGTTACCTGCAACAACATCATCAGGTGCATCCTGTGCCTGCTCCTCAGTCAAAGCAAACACTCGGGCCTGCTGTCTAGGAGGCTGGCTCGCTGTCTGGCTCCCTCCTGGCCTCGGCTGTGACTGGGTAGGTGGTGCTGGCCTGGAAGGAAATGAACGGCAGAAGATCGTCTCCCTGTCTGAGCCACTGATCTAGATGACTCAGCGGCCTGGGATCCCTGGGCACTTCGCTGTGGACACACTCGGGCAAAGTGTCCATGCTGTTTACAAATGTGGCAGTTGCCGAACACTCCTCGGCACTATTCAGTGGGATGCTTCCCTCCAAGTATTGCAAATAGGTCCAGTATAGCTCTGGCTCTGTCGAGGACTCCCAGAGCTAGAAGAACTGCTTCCGGACTTCTTGAACTGCTTCCCTCTAGCCTTCAAGAAGTCCTTCTTCCTACTACTGCTGCTTTCATATCGAGAAGATGGTGGAGACATCTGTGATCTTGGTGCTGCAGGTACAAATGAAGCCTCTCTCTGTCTCATCAAACCGGATTCGGCTCCCTTGGTTCGGTTCAAGGCATCAGTAAAGTTGTTTGGCCTCCCGGTATTCACCAAGGTAAAGATTTCAGGATTTAGGCCATTTATGAACTGGTCCGCAACGGCCTCATCATGTTCAGCTACGTGGGGAGCAAATCGGAGAAGTGTAGAGAATTTGGCCACATATTCCTCAATGTTTAACTGGCCCTGCCTCAAGTTTGCAAACTCGGCTCCCTTGTCCTTTCTAAACGACACTGGAAAGAACCTTTGATAAAATTCAGTTCTAAAGACATTCCAGGTGATAGTCGTACCTCGTTGTTCCAAGGCCCGCTTTGTGGTAATCCACCAGTTCTTTGCCACATCATGTAACTGGTGCCCTATCAGTTTCACCCTTCGCTCGTCAGTATACTCTAAAGATTCGAACATCATCTCAATATCATCTAACCAACTCTCGCATTCCACTGAATTCTCAGTACCCTTCAGAGTTGGTGGATGGAACGACTGAAATCTCTTTAACAAGGTCTCAATTGGAGTGGCTGTAACGTCCATTGGAGGATTTGAAGTACTACCCTGTTCAGGTACTCTTCTCGGAGGCATATCTGATAATCAAAAGGATTAGTAATCCCAATACACAAATATGTTTCAGTCCTCCTCCGATCATCTTACTGCTGATCCAGAATCGGTGCTGATCCCATTCTCAATAACACATGTTTTCAAATCAAGTCAGATAAACAGATAAACATGCATTATAAAGCAGTAAATCATGCTAACAATCAAAAGCAGGAAAGAAAACCTCAATCTACCCCGCTCACTAGCTCCTATCTCAGTCTCAAGGATCTATCGCTCTGATACCACCTGTTGTGGGGACCCGGACACTAATCAGTTCTTAATCGTCATCAGGATCAATATACTAATCAAGTAATTAGGGTCATAAAATTTTTTTCTTTTAAATGCGGAATGTAGTGAAATCAAACTAATATACAACTCAGTATAAAATAAAGTACAAGTCCTGTACCGTCTACAAATCAGTAAAAACTAAGGTTCAACATCTAATTATCAAGTGCCAAAACCCTATATACATCAAAGTCCAAAGTCTCCACTCTATCACGATCTCTCCTCATCTCCTGGACCCTGATCATGTCCCACCTGTTGTCATGTACACATACAAACAAGACAACAGCCGGATAATTCCGGTGAAAATATAATCCCAGTATAAATCAACGAAACATGCAATCATATAAACAAATATAAAGCATGTAACAGATAACAGCAATATGTATCAAAATCTGAAACATAATCAATATCAGACTGTCGACAATACTTGTAACTCTACAATTCAGACTAGACTCAATCCTAGTCTAGGGATCCCGGTTTCCAGAAGTTAGCATCCCCATATCGACCAACAGTAATAGAAAAGACTCCAGTTCTATCCACGTCGATAGGGTATCGATCATCAGTAATAGAAGAAGCTCTGATTCTATCCACATCGATATAGTATCGATCACCAGTAATAGAAGAAACTCCGATTCTATCCACATCGATATGATATTGATCATCAGTAATAGAAGAGTTACGATTCTATCCACATCGATACAGTACCGATCACCAGTAATAGAAGAAGCCACATTTCTATCCACATCGATAGCCAATCATCCGGTGACAGACTTTGGCACTATCGCCCATACACTATCTTGTGACATCGTGCAATGTGCCCGTGGCGATCCCGCCACTATCAGGCACTTCTGTCACAAGATTACTCGTCTAGTACCTGCTATCTATAAATCAAGAGAACAAGTACATCAATCAAATCAATGCAAATATCAATGCAATAAATTAAAGTATGTGATTTAGGGAAACTCAAGTCTAAACCGACTTAAGTCGATCTCCCGATACCACATTGACTTATACATTTCGTTTGTAGTCTCCGTCTGAAGCAATATCAATTCTGAACTCAAGAGTGTCTCTGTAAATCTGAAACGACATATTTCTCTGTAAATCTGAAACGACATATTGAGAATCATAATATCAATATTCCATTCTCAATTCAACATTGAATCTGATTAATCCGAATTTAATTCAAATCACGACATAATGACACAATCTCAGTATCCCCGTCAATACCATATCAACAGACATCAATTACAAATCATAACTCATATCCGATACAATTTGTAATCCATCCATAATCCAAATCTGTCCGATTTCAGATCAATATAATCAGAAAATCATAACAATTCCATAATCAGTCCGTTTCTTAATCTGACTTCGATTCTACTATGTCTAGCATGCCAAGAACGTCATATATGAATTCTATTCAATTCTGACAATATCATAATTTCAAGACATGTCAAAACGTAGTAAAACTTACGTCAAGTTGTAGCCTGCGTTGATAGGAACACAGTACCGTAGTCAGATTCAAAATCAGACGGACGGATTGTACACAATCGTGACTCCACGATTTCAAAGACAATTTTGACAACGTTTCCTTCGCTTTCCCTTTTCTGATGCTTAAAACGTATATGTTGATATATATATATATATATACATACACGTACATGCAACAAGGCAAATGGCTCACTCTACGTGCAACACATCTCGCGCATATGCGCGACCCTCCTCCGCGCATATGCGCGAGGCGATAAGCCCTGGCGCGTGTCTACACGGCATCTCGCGCATATGCGCGCCCTTACTCGGCGCATATGCGCGAGACCAATGTTCAAAAATGCCAACTCTCGGGTTATCTCGCGCATATGCGCGAATCTAAGTCGCGCATGTGCGCCCAACTCTCTGGACCTCTCGCGCATGTGCGCGTATTGAGGTCGCGCATGTGCGCCCAATGCTCGGTCTCTCATTATGGCTTCCGCACAGCTCGCGCATATGCACGCCTACTCTTCGCGCATATGCGCGAGACCTTCGGTCCTCGCACCAACGATTCCCACATAAAATCTCCTTTTGTGTCTCGGTTAGCCCCTCTCATAATCGTCTCGATTAAAATCAATAATCGTAATTTAACACGATATTAAATCTCGGGCATTACACACAATCTTTGTACATGATACGCTGTCGGGTCAAATTTATGTTATAAAATTTATTGATTGATAATTTGTATAAATGGTAGTCAAAATTTTTTATTAATCGCTCGTAATAAATTTTTTTATTAATCGCTCGTAATAAATTATTTTTATAAAAGATTTTTCAAGTAAATGTATTTGACAACTCCCAATTTTTCATATATGTTGAATAATAAAGGTATTTTAATATAAGTTGAATAATATTCTTTAATATTATATGTTAATGTTATTTAGTAAAAGTATTTGAAACCTCCGATTTTTTTTTTATAATATTTTTGATAATTTTTGTAATTTATTGAAGATATTAAACATCGTTCGCTGATTGAATTACAAATTCCATACAACATTTGAAAAGGTAATTTCATTAATTTTTTATATTTTAGTTGTATTTTTTATATTGTATTAATGTAATTGTAATTTTGTTCAGTTGCATTATACTATTAATTATAATTTTGTTCGGTGCAGACATGGATACTGTGAGGGCCTTACTTTACGTAGGTGGCTACGTCATTATTGAAGATGATAGGGTTGGATATAGTATCCCCGCGACCATGCCCGTTAAAATCTCTCGGTCTACTACATTTTCCCAACTGGTGAATTATGTGCATCGCAAGTTGGAGATCGACCAATCAAAACTCTGCATCAAATTGTCAACGAAATATTGTTATAGCTCGTTGTCTCGTTATATTGAAGAGTATGTCTATATCACAGATGATGATAGTCTACAATTTATATTCGAGTTGCCGACACTGGATTGCATGTACTTGTATGTTGATTCATCGCCAGTATTACAGAACGTAAGTGATTCGATTTTGATGCAGTCATGCCGGTAATAATGCAAGGTTTGAGAACAGTAGGTTTAAATGAAGCAGACCTTCTATGTATCACATCGATGAACAGTCAGTTCAGACATATTCTGAGATCGACACTGGTCCTTGGGATCACCATATCACAGGTCTAACATATTATGTAGGCAATGGTCTAGCAAAACGGTCAGATAAAGATGTGCACCTTTAATCTGAGAAGATGTAGGCGTAAAACCCAACCAAGTAGCGCAGCGCTGTTGTAAAGTATGTTTGTTGTACGCGGTATATACACCAGTGATGGGCATGCCATCAATATTCAACCCCCAAATAAGGGCAACGTCATGTAGGGTGATTGTTGTCTCGCCCACTGTAAGGTGAAATGTGTGTATCTCACGTGGCAATCTCTCAACAATGGCTGTAAGAAAATGATTATCATAATTTTTAATAGGACCACACTGAATGACACCATAGAAGCCAATGCGTGCAAGACATAGGCGGACACGGAGGTGAATCCCAGCATTAAGCAATCTCCTAAGACATTTGTAGACCGGCGTGGCGGAATTAGTACATCCATGTTCTCAGCGTTGATATTATTTGATATGTGTCTACCCCGCAAATACAACACATTATCCGTATTTTCAGCCATCTTGCAAAAAAAAATCATTAGTTAACAAATATTATATTTTTTATCAAAAAAATTTAACTACATATTTTAAATTAAACGAAATTTATTTGAAATTTTCGGATCGAAAAAATAAAACGTATTTGTTGATGACAAATTGGTAATAAAACTAATTAATGTAGATTAAATAACTTTTTTAAAAATTAATAATACTTCATAATACGTAACATTTAATTATAATAAATACATTCGTAATATTATACTTATAATAAATACATTATTAATAAGAATAAGGACAATTCTATCATAATCTGGAAGATTTACTATATGTTATTAAATAATATATACATGTCAATTTTTTTATTTTATTATTAATTTTAGTTTGGTTATTAGCTAATTCCTGTCACTAATAATTATTTTTGCAACTAGATCATTTTTTATTAAAATATATCACTCATTAACATAAATCAAAAGGCATATAAAAAACAAATTGAGAATAATTTTTAAAATTTCACGTAATTCTAACCTCCGTAATTTATAATACAATTAATATTATAATTATACATATAATATACATAAAATTTCACGTAAATATAAAATCCGTAATTTATATACATATTCTAATTCCAATAATACAATTAATATTATAATTATTGTAATTAAATTAAGTATAATTATTATTATTACTTAAAACTACTAGGATGCGTTCATGAAGTGCTCGGTGATGCAAAAATTCTAAATTACAATATTATAATTTCAATAATACAATTAATATTATAACTATTGTTATTACTTAAAAATGATATAATTAACGAACAATAATAAATATAATAAACAAAAAAAATATCGTTACCTCTTAATATTCTGAAAAAATACCGAAGACTTACGCTAAAAAATAAATGGAAAATTCTGAAGACCGGTGCTGGAAAGAGTGCTCGATGCTCGGTGATCGAAAGAAATTTGCTCCTAAGGCCTTTGCTCGGTTTCGGTGACAAAACTGAGGAGCACACACCGCATTTAAATAACCGAAAAGAAGTCATGGATTCTAAAAGAATTTGTGACACACTGTCACGGATTCTTAGAATAAATTCTTTTAGAATCCGTGACTTCGTTGTCACGGATTGTAAAAATGACTTCGTTGACATACTTAATTTTTTTTAAAATGATTGAATCTGGGTTCTAATTTTCGGATTGTAATCTTTTTACAAACCTCCAAATTTTATAATATTTTAATATATACTTTTTAAAATTATATTATTTCTAAAAAAAGCCCAAGGTAATCCTGCCAGTTCATAGAAGCGTGATTCTCAGCATCCCCGATGTGGGAAAAAATTAAAAAAAAAAAGAAAAAAGAAAAGAAAAGAATCAAAAGGCAACGCCAATCTAATACACTGCAAAAGAAAACCGATTTAATGGGTTTTCTGGAAAGCAAATGCATCGAATTGTTATCTAAATTAATAAATTTTTATTGTCGTTGTATTAGTTAGTATGTAATTATTATTATTTTATATATTTGTTTTTAAATTTTTGGAAGTTGATTATTTTGTATCTCTCAATTTTTGTAGTGTACTAGTTATTCTGCACACGGGATGCATGTGCGTACAGTCTTTTTTATCATTATCGATGGACTAAAGTGAAATTTGACAAATTATGAAGGGACTAAATTGATATTTGAATTTTTTAAATAAATAATAAATAAAATTGTGTATTGAATTTTTTTAAAAAAATAATAAACAAAAGTGTAATATTAGTATCATATAAGGGTAAAGTTGGAAAAAAAAGTTGGTGTCTTCCTAAGTGGTTACTATCATGCCCTCAATCTTAATAAAATAGAATAGATTATATAAATATTGATATAATAATTGCCTCTAAAAAGTGTTTGAGCTGATGGAGTAGCTCAAGATTTAATCGATAATTAGGAGTTTGATTCCTCTTGTCTTATTGGAAAATTTGTCACACAGAATTTGTTTAGTTTAGTTTATTTAGTTAACGTGATTTGAATGATATTATTTTAATATGAGGTTTGTTTAGTGCACAACGAAAAATTGAAAATGCGGATTCTCTATTTATATATAATAAACATATATTTGATTAAATAAAGTTAGCATTTAATAAAAATGTCATAATTAAATTAAGAGGGTGCATTTCACATGCCTAAAAGAAGTCTATTACGAGGCCTACCGCCTGCCCGTGGTTGATTAACCAAAGAAAAGTGGGATATAAAGGCAGCAATGAAGACATTTTAGCAACCATTTATTTTTTAAAAAATATATATGTATGCCAATGAAAGCATTTATTAAATTTGTTTAAGGTAATGTGTGGAAAAACTTATTTTAAGTGTTTTTTAAAATTTATATATAATTTTCAAATATTTCAGAAGCATTTATTATTCCACCCCTGTATCCGTTTCACAACTATTTCAATAAGATATTTAAATTGAAGCCTCTTACTTTTTAGAGACACTGTAGGAAGGCTCAAATATAACTCATGTTGTTGGACAATAGGAATAGTCAATATGTTCTTAATCAAGTCCACGAGCAACGGATTGGTATTGGGACTAAAGAATATGGCAGAATTATCATAGTTAATGAGTTTCCCAGATGCTCTCTCATAAATAGACAAACATTCTTTGACACGTGCTCCTTCCTCCATAGTTGCTCTGAAGAAGACCAGACTATCATCTGCAAAAAACAAGTGAGACACTGATGGACTAGCAAACACAATTTTGACCCTTTAAATAACCCTTTGGCTTCATATGCATCAATGAGAGTAGATAAGCCGCGTGCACATAAGACAAACAAGTAACGTGAGAGATGATCCCTCCGCCGCAAACCTCGACCTAGCTTAATGGGTCCAAATATTTCCTGATTTATTCGAAAGAAATATAAGACAAATGTAACACAATTCATCACATTTGCTATCCAGTTATAGTCAAACCTCAATCGTGCCATTATCTTCTCCAGAAAATCCCATTCAACCCTATCATAAGCCTTGCTCATATCTAGATTGTGAGGGCTGCATAACCACTTCGACCAGTCTTTCTGTTCCTTAGCCAGTGCAAGATCTCAAAACCCACGATGATATTTTTAGTAATCAAACGTCTGGGGATGAAAGCACTCTGAGAATTCCCAATAATTTTTCAAAGAACAGGTCTGAATCGATTAGTGATGGCTCGAGAGACAATTTTGAAAAAGACATTACAGAGGCTGATCGGTATGAAATCTTTTACCAATTGTGGCTTTTTATCTTAGGAATGAGTGTAACAAGTGTCTCATTCCAAGGCTCTAATGAATCCCCCTCATTTAGTACTTGGAGAACTACATTTGTAACATCCTAACCGACTACGTCCCGGAATTTTTGAAAAAAAACTGTAGATAGTCCATCTGGGCCAGGGGCTTTATCCAGATGCATGTCAAAGATGACGCGTCTAACCTCCATTTCTATAAAAGGGGCACACAGAGGCCGGTTCATCTGAGCATTCACTTTAGGAACAATTGTTTCAAGAACACGTTCAATCTCATCCTCGAAATGGTTGGAAGCTTTGAATAAATTTTCAAAATAATCCATCACAATCTTTGATATCTTTCTATCCCCTGCACACCAATCACCATGGCTTGAGACCAATCCGGGAATGGAGTTCTGTCTTCGACGAGCAAAGGCTTTGGAATGGAAGTACATTGTATTGCGATCTTCATCCTTAAGCCAAGATGTTCTATTTCTTTGTCTCCAATACATTTCCTCTTTCGAGGCAAGTTCCTCGACTTCTGTTTCTAATATTTTGATCTGATATGATCTGATTGATAGCTCCATTGGCACTTTTTTGGAGCATATCCAATTTTTCTCTTTGTGATCGTTGTCGCCTAGGGATCTTTCAAAGTTTGTTGTTATCCCATTGGATTAGAGCCTTTTTACACAAATTCATGCGCTTCAGCAGAGAAGAACATTGATATCTTGGTCCCCATCCACCCTCAATCACCTCTTTACATTCATCCTCCATTAACCAACCTTTTACAAACTTGAAAATCGACCAGCAAATTCTATTACTTTCTCGGGTATGAGTTTGTTCCCCATGCAGTTTCATACATATTGGTCTGTGATCTGAGTGGAAATAGCTTAAAGAGGTCGCACTAGCTGCAGGAAAAAGTAGGCGCCAATTCAAGTCACCCACAAAACGATCCAGATGCTCAAATGTAACATTGTTGGGATCTCTTCTATTTACCCATGTAAAGAACTCACCATTACAGTGAAGATCCTTAAGTTCACATACCTCGAGTGCATCCCGAAAAGCTTGCATTTGAGATCAAGCCATTCTAATGCCTCCCATCTTCTCATTATCAAAACATATTTCGTTAAAATCTCTTCCTACTAACCAAGGTAGTTTGTGGAATTCTGGAATACCTCTAAGCCGATGCAATAGTTCCCTTGAGAAATGGCGAAGAGGAGTTTCGGGATGGCCATAAAAGCCAGTGAAACGCCACTCATTCTCTGCTTCCTGAACAATACAATCGATATGCCCATGCGAATATGATTTTATCGACATGTGAGCTGGATCCTTCTGAAGTAATGCTAATCCACCACTCCTGCTCGACAATTCAGTATGAAACATCTTGAGAATCCCAACTTATATTTCCACCATCTGCAATGAGTCTCTCTCATTTTGGTTTCATTAAAAAATAAGAGATCGGTTTTCTTTTTGGCGACCTAATTCACGGAATGCCAGTGGTTCCCAAGCCCTCGGGTCTTCCAAATTATAATATTCATAAGGATCGCAACCACCGCCGCTATATTGGTAGATTCTGAAATCTCCTCACCACTCTTCACCCTTTTCTTTATTGGGCTTTTATAAACCTGCTCTATATAATCTCCAACAATCGGTAGAGCTCTCTTGATCCCTGAGTTAGCAATGGGCACCGAGACTTCCTTTACCTCCCTGCTCTTTTCTCTAGCCTTACGCTTCCACTGCTTCGATCCATGGCTTTATCTTGGCTCAGCTTCATTCCATCACTCCGTACCTCAAATGCCTTCAATCCCAAGGAAGTCATTGGAGGTCGAATTTGCTCCAAAGTAAGGATAGGGGCTAGAGATTTTGAATCAGCCAGGGATGCCCGATATTCTACATTATTCTGGACCTGACATAGATCATTTTTATTTATTGTTGTGTGGTTGGGATCCTCACTGGACATAAAGGAAGTTCCACCCGTTACCTTCTTGATCAAGTTCCGATCCTCTGGTTTTTTTTGAGACATCATGTGGGTTTGTTTTGTTGCTAGTATTTTCAGACCGAGCCTCACTGCCCCGAGAGTTCCTTCCTCCGCCTAAATGAGACGAGGCCTGCATCCTATTACCATGTGTGAGATTCACCTTATCTGCCAGTATATTAACACACTCCCGACAAGAATGCCCTAGTCTCCCACATGCGTAGCAAAAGTCCGGTAGTTGTTCATAAGTCAATAAGATAATTACATCCTATTCATCCCTCATAGTATTAATACAGATACACTTTCTCAGCTGATGTGTAATATTGATACGAACCCGTATTCTGGCGAAGCGCCCCAAGAAAGCACCATTTTCGCACTTGTCCAGTTCCACAACCGTGCCTATCTGCCGACCCAAGTTCAATAGAATATTCTCGTACATGAGCGCTAGAGGAATATTATGAAGTTGTACCGAGATAGTGGACTCGTCTAACGACATAGATCGTGGAGTATTCCATCCAGTAGGTTCCTTAAAAATGATAAGGTTTCTCGAGAAATTCCATGGGCCTTCTGCCAAAATTCGAGCCCTATCACGAAGAAAATTTAACTAAAAAACAAACGTGTTATCACCTTTGGCTTCTATGGCAATTCGTCGTTTTGTCTGAAGAATTCGAGACATCTGTTTGACATAATACTTCTCTATTAATGGCCTTTGACGATAGAACTTTTGCCACCAAGCACCGTGATAGACGTTCCTCCCCGATTTGGATGTCTGCTTCGTCGAGATTAACAGTGTAACGCCCCAGATTCGACGACTGTCCTCACTGTATTAAGACTGGTCTTTCCAGCGTGCTTATGTCATCACTCACACGCATCCTGGGAAACTTCCAGGAGTTCTTGATACAGTAAGGACAGTCGTCGAATCTGGGGCGTTACAAACAGTTAACGTCCCATTTCATCTGGATCCATAGTGTGGAGAAAGTAGAATCAACGCACAAATCAAAGAATGAAAGTGCGGCTCAAACCTGGAGATACAAGAGGCCAGCCCTAATGGCTAGAGAATTTCTCGATTCTTGTTCGTAACCACTAAGATAAGACAAAAACTTGTGTGGGACGATTTTACTGGTTATATTTTGTGAGACATATATCTTATTCAGGTCATCCATGAAAAAATATTACTTTTTATGCTAAAAGTATTACTTTTTATTGTGAATATCGGTAGGATTGACCCATCTCACAGATAAAAATTCGTGAGACTGTCTCACAAAAGATCTACTCATAAGATAATCAATATTTTAAATATCAAGATAACATGTTTAGATACGATAGAGGATATTAGGATTACTTTTTGTTTATTATAGTACAAATATTATAGTCGGTCCCAAAATCGAACAGCTCATTTGTATATTTAAGCAAACGATTCGATGATGTAAATTGAATTTACATTTTTGTAAATAAACTGTATGTATAATTGCTTTACTATTCATTAGTTGTTTAAAACTAAAAAATATGATGTTGTTTAAAACTAAAAAATATATCATAAACCAAATAATTTTAATAAATACACACATTTAAGTATCATAACTCATATTTAAGACTCATTGTAACTCTGAAATCAATGGCTCCCATTATAGTTGAAAATTATAATTTTCAAAATTCAAATCGGTTGTAGCTTGTAACCACAAATTTATTAAACCTTGATCATCAACCATAGAAACAAAATCATTAAAAAAATGCTCAAAGGCCTTTTTCCGAATCGGTGAAATAGATATATGTTTGACCAATTGTTATGAATCCGATTTTCTCAATCAATATTTTTTCGAATCTGACTATCATAGATTGCAGGTTATCATAAAAATTTACTCGGTGTGTATTGAAAAATAACGAGGACAAAATTCAATATCATAAAAAAATATTAAAAATACCACAAACACTAAAATCAATAAAAATCATATAATACGAATGATTACAAGAACTAAGCTGATTTATTTGGTGGGAAAGCAACAAAAATCATTATAAAACAAAATTTTAGAAATCTTTCCATAAAAAAGTGAAATATTACAAAAATCCATTAATTAAAAGAAGAAAAGTTTGACTAAAGGACAACATACTTCCCACCTCGTCTCATCTCCAAATGCCATGTTCACAAGAATTGATATTCCAGTCTTTTCCCACCGTCATCTCTCTATGACCAAATACATATGAATGCATAAAACTAAAAACAACTATTCGATCTTTTCTTGATATTTTCTTTTTGTCTTTCTTGCTGCGGATTCGGATTCTTCGTTTTGTTCTTTCGTTTTTCAACCTTATAGTTTCAGAAGGTTTTCTTGGTTTTCAATCATCGAGCAGGAGATTTCATCTTTGGAAGAAACACAAAACCTCCATTAAAGGTGAGAGCTTTTGCTGATCAATACTCTGTTTTCCTCCTTCCACTTGATTCGAAATCTGAGATTTTAAAAACAAAATTTTTTGGGTTTGAATTATTACAGCTAAATAAATAATGGAATCTCTTACATATCGTTGTGATTTTGTTGAAATTATTCTCTTAATCTTGATCTGAGGTATGTATGAATGGGCGGTGGAGAGGTCTCTTTCAGTGTGTGAAATTTGAAAATCTTGAAGATGAAGATAGTAGCAGTCCCCCAAGCCCACATCTTTTCTTAAAATTTAATTTTTTTCCCCTTGAAATTTAATTTTTTTTCCTTTGAGAATATATTATATATATATATATATATATTTTTTTTTTAATTAAATTTTATGGTACTTCATTTTCCTGGCTTTATGAGCTAGCTATATGGGCCATATGATTTTTGCAATTTTCATCGATTTCTTGGAGCAACTTTTTTCAGGGCTAAAATAAAAAAAAAAGGGTTAATTCAGAATTTGTGTCCTTGTACTATAGTTACTCTGGCATTTTCTACTTTCTAATTAGAATTAGTTTTAACTCATTGTTTTAGGAAACACCAAAACTCGTCTCAATGATTAATTTTGTGAAAAATATTTCAATCCGATTTTTTTTTTTTTTTTTGTAAATATAGAACGATTCGATCCATATTATATATTGCAAAAAAATTATTTTATTAATTATTAATTTAAAAAAAAAGAAAGAACTAACCCGATGCGTGGATGTAGCTGGAAGTCTGTAGTTAGAACAGAAGTGCTAATCTTGAAGGTAGACGCGCTTTAGGGATGAGGTAGTTAGCACGTTCGGTTTAATGATTTATTTAAAGTATCGGAGTGAATTTTTTTTTTCCTGAAAATATATTTTGAGAAGTAACTTAGAATGAATATGACATGTTTTTGGTTAAGTTTTCGAAGGAAATATTATTTTTTATTGTAAATACGTATGTTTGTGTGGATGGATGTGCTGTATGATTTAATCTTTTTAAATGTTAATTGTTATGTGATTTGTTTAAATTAAAAATATTTTTTAAGTGTGTTGAAAAGGTTTTTTAATTATACATTATGCGTTTAGATTTATGTCAATAAAATAAATAAGGAGAAGAGAAGTACTTAAAATATTTTAATCCGTCAATAGAAATGGCGGAGGATCGATTTTTTATTATTTTTTATTTATTATATATTTTAAAAATGAGGTGGTGGTTAGTCTTGAAATATACCGGGGGTGGTAGGCTGGCTGTTAAATGGCCTGCCTAATGCATAAGTTAATTTAATCACGGGATGAAATTCTCAGCTTCATTTTGTGTTACATTTCGTACTGATGTGTTACAATCAATTTTTTTTGGCATTTTGGGTTCCTCACGTTTTAATGAAAGTTAACGGTTCGTACCGATGTGTTGCAATCAAAAATTTTCTTGCACAACAATGAAAATTAAGTGCCAATTATATCATATATATTTAAGTAGCTGAATATAAGAATATGAAAGGAAAGGAAAAACATGTTATAGGACAAATTCATAATTCTAATATTGATGTGTTTGGTTGGTATTCTGAAAGATAAAAACATCTATGGCTTCCTCTTTGATATGATTTTTCTATGCTACAACCGAAGTGTTTTCTCACTGTAAGATATGGCGAAATTTTAGTATTTTGATCGTTAACACATGATGTCAGCTTTCATTAAAATGTGAGGAACTCACATGATCTAATTCTCATTGGAGGATTGACTAAACTTGTTTGATTCTATTATTACTATAGTAACAACAGTAGTTACAAATATAACGATTATAGTTAGTTCTAATTTGGTAATAAATTCATGAATCACCACTTATCAGAAATTTAGTTTATTATTTTTGGAAAGTTATTTCTAGCATATTTTTGGTTTGAAGAATCTTAACTGTGTGCGGGCCTCGTCATTTTCTTGCCACAAATTAAAATTCTATCGAATTTCTTGGCCAGTTGGCAGGCGATAAATTCAGTCGCGATTCTGCTGGTGTGAAGATGGTTTCCATGTTATTTTTATCCTTTTGCTTCAATGTTGTCATTGAGAACCATATGAATGGAATCCAAATAAATCTTAGATGTGTTGAATATTTTTTTGTCAACTCTTGGAGTGCTTGTGCTGATACCTTCAAGAAAAATCGTTACCATTGTTATGGAAATGTTCAAGGCTGTAAATCCAAGAGCAGGACTCAAACCCAATCAGCTAGTTTTGTAAGTTGTCAAGCCTCCTAGATTAAGTAGTTACTCCACAATTTCACACGGAGCCGACTTACCTTTGCAACTCATGCACCTCAATCAAGTTTATAATGCAGACATGGAGCAATTTATCGGTATTTGACCCGATGGTAGCGATTTCTCAAGTCATTCATTCCACTGCATTGATTCTCAATGCGAGAACCATTGCAAGACTATAAACATGAGAGGAGAGGCCAGATCCAAAAACTTCATAAGCGAGAGACTAGAGAAGATGGTCTAAATAAAAATCAACCTTCTAGATTGGCGAGACTCCAAAACTTCGCTGTCACTTCACAATTTAGCGTGAAGCTGATATGGCGACATAAGAATAACTTCTAATGATTAACTAATTGGTATTTCTTTTTATGACTCAAGTGTATTAATTTTCTTTTCGCTTTTTTTTTTTTTTTTGGATTTTTACTCACTTTTATATAATGGTATTTACTTGGCCAAAAATCTTGTTCTGCTAATCTGTTCGATCAAGAAATATTTGCTGCTATCATCTTGAAGTCAATGTTCTGCATGTTATCTTCTTTTGTTTGTACTTTTGATGTGATCTTTGGCACCTGATTCCAGATGAAATCGAGTAAAATAAAGAGGATGGATTCAAAAAAGTCTCACTCCTGGTGGTGGGATAGCCATGTCAGTCCCAAGAACTCGAAATGGCTGCAGGAAAACCTTGAAGGTAAAATATTTCAAGACTCATTGCTCTACGTTCTCGACATAAAAATATCGGATAAAGTTATATCACACCGCAAGGAGATGCATTTATATATGTGATCAACCAGTTTGTTAACAATGGAACATTAATTTTGTGTCGTTAGGTCTCGAGTTCGATCACATCATCTATAATATATTTAAAAATTTGTCATCACTTGTATTTGGCTCTCTACTAGGGAAAATAATGTTAGTAATTTACTTGGACAATCTTATTTATGTTTATTTGTTAATGATAATATTAATTTTTTAACATAGTTCTCCTGGTGGATTTTGTATAATTGATAGAAAGGTTGTTTATTTCAGAAATGGATCAACACGTGAAACGGATGCTGAAACTCATAGAAGAGGATGGGGATTCGTTTGCCAAAAAGGCCGAAATGTATTATCAGAAAAGACCAGAGTTAATCATTTTAGTTGAGGAGTTATATAGAATGTATCGTTCGTTGGCGGAGCGGTATGATAATGTGACTGGTGAACTCAGAAAAAACATTCCGTTAGATCTTCAATCGCAGGGCTCTGGAATATCTGAGGCAGGATCCGAACCAAGGTTAAGTCGTCGTAAATCTGGTCCGCCGCGTGCTGCTGGATTTGACTTCTTTCTTGGAAGTGGTGGAAGTGGCTCGGACTTGTATAGTAAAGAAGGAGACGAGTCGTCTACTTTGGACTCAGAGTCGGAATCAGAAGATTCTTCTGTGAACAACTACTCGAGCATACAGAGTAATGATGATGAACAGGGACTGCGGAGGAAGATTGTCGAGCTCGAGGTCGAGCTTCGTGAGATAAAACAGAAGTCTCAGATGCAACGGGAGGAACGCGATGAAAATTCAGATTTTTCTGCTGAACTGGGAACATCATATGAAGATCTGAAGGCAGCAAATGAAAAGATTCGCAGATCAGGAGAAGAAATTACCCACTTGAAACTTGAGCTTCAAAAGTACGAATGTATGAGCGATTCAAATAATTTTCTTTCCGAGGATGATATGAAGCGGAAAAATCCAAGTGTCTTGGATTCCATTACAGAAATCGAAGAAATTATCGATAGACAAAAGAACGAGGTTTTGGATCAAGACAACAAGATTCAAACGCTCGAGGAAGGCCTTAGAATCACAGAAGAGAAGCTTCATTTGGCAGAGGAGGAAGTTTCAAACTTGAGGCAAGAACTAATCAACAAGGATGGCTCAATTCAGAATTTGCAAGATCAGCTCAAAACAGCATCTAAAGATGTATCTGGCTGGAAAACCAAACTCGAGAAAGAGCAAAGGGAGGTCTCAAAGATACTAGATCGAATAGCGAGGTACAAAAACAATCTTTCTGATCGTGATCAAGAAATACGGGGACTGAAAGAAGCTATATCCAATGCCAATAAGAGCTTATCTGAAGAAAACGATCAACTTCAAGCACAAATAACTAGAATTTTGAAGGAGAGAACTTATTTGGAGGATAATCTAAAAGAAATGGATTTACGTTGCCAGTTCTTGGAAGAAGACATGAGACGAGTCAAGTTTGAAAAGGACGAGTTGCAAGTTATGTTTGAAGCTCAAATTTGCCAGTGGAAAGCCGACATTACAAAGAAAGACGAACAACTGGAAGAACTAAACAGAATTCTTGAAATACTTAAGCTTGAAAAGAACACGCTGATGGCTGAAAAAGATGATTTGAATTCAAAGGTTGCAGCACTGGCAGAAGAGATTCATTCGAAAGAAGATTATGTCGACCAAATCAAGAATGAGTTGAATAAACTTCAAATGGAGCATGTTGAATTGATATCTGGAGCTGAGGAGGCACGTAACACTGTGAAGGAGATAAGCATGAAAGTTGAGGAACTCGGAACCGAGGTGGAGAGACAAAAAGGAATCATTCTTGAAGGTGCTGAGAGAAAACGAGAGGCGATACGACAGCTTTGTTTCTCCCTCGAGCATTACCGGAGTGGGTATCATGAACTTCGAATGGCTGTTGTTGGGCACAAACGACTCCCGGTAAAAGTATCGTGATGCTGCATTATCTTTTCTACTTCGAGTATCGTTTTGTTCTGATCCACTGGTGAGTTGAGGTCTCATCTATACATCCGTAGTTGGTTTGCAATAGATGAGGTTTGGTCTTACTTGTATAGTTGGTTGTGCAATTTCTGATTTTGATAGAATAAACAGCACAACAATGTGCACCAAAGATATTCTTTGTGGTTTTGTTTTGTGTAGTTTTTGAGAGGAGAAGCCAAAGTTTATTTATGAAATTTTAATATCAAGACGAAATGAAATCAAGAATTATTATTATTATTATTATTATTATTATCATCATCATCATCATCATCTAATTAATTAAATTTAATGTAGATACATGTCACGTCCCCGACCCCTAATCAAGAGGCAAATTTATGTCTATTGCTTCTAAGGGTGTGTGTGTGTGTGTCTATATATATATATATATAGTTGGAGTACTTTCTCGCACTCACAATGGAAATTTAAAAAATTTAGTATGGACATTAAAAAAGAGTGCGTAGAATTGTTTACTTTTTCATGTAACTAACTATGTACACCAAACCAATCCGAGATTAGCGGAGTTGGTCTTTCTTATAAATTACTATGGATGAATCTTCTTTCTTTTGATCGTCTAATTTATTTCACGATATTAGATTCATTGTTTTGATTGTACTAGAGATATTAAACAATTTTGCATCGAGATTGGATTGTCAGAATTTCAGAGATAATGTGGCCGTAGAATTTTTCTTGTGAAAATTCAAGGTGGTCAAAATTTTGAATGGAGGATAAGGGAGAGAATTTTTCTGTGTGCAAAAACTGTTTCCTTTCATATAACCAACCCTTGATGAAATTTTTATCGACTTCTATTAGGAATCATAATCCTAATCTCATTAGAATTCTTATTTTCATTAATTAATGAAAATTCTTATGTTGTATATATCATGCAGGGTCAACTTTTGATAACGCGTGATTTTATATATATATATATATATATATTATATATTAGTACATCAATATATATATACACACATGTACATGTATATATATATGTAAAATTAAATAACGATTATTTAATTTTTTAATTAACTTATTAATAAAAAAATTAAACTCCTCTAGAATATTGTGTGAGAATCTTGTACATATTAGTAGTCAATACTACAAACATTATTATTTAATTAGTAAATTGTAAATTTACTAAATATACAATTTACTAATTAAATAATTGTGAACTCATTATAGCTACAATCTACGATCAGACAGCGCCAGTGTATCAATGATATAAATCTTGTTCATATAATCAAAATTGAAAATTTCGAAGATCAAATTTCCACTGATCCATTTTTTTCAGTTGTTAGTTTTGTGAACTCTTTCACCAAAATAGACAATTTATCTCTCCTTACTCAATTAGCAGTTAAGTTAACTTCCACTTCTTCCATCATATGAAATCAACTCATACTCTTTTATAAGTATTTTGTTCGATCTCCATCAAACTACAGTCACCAAATTCAACTCCTTAAACTTGAATGTCTCAATGGAAACACCGAATCCAATACTTGTGACCATCAATGGTTCGAAGATATATCTAATCGTGGGTTCACAACTTCATGTGATTCAGAATAACCTTTATTATTATTCCGGCTTATCCTAATTTGCCATATTCTTTTCATCAACATCTTGATCAAGAATGTCAGAACTAAATTCTGATTGCATCAATTGGATCGTGGTAAAAATTTCTAGTAAAATCGCCTCATGATCTTCTAGGTATTACTGATAATGCCTGCAAGAATCTTAAATTATGGTTAGCGTACTTTAGGTCCCTTCAACTCATATTTATAGATTGAATTTGCAACCATTGGTACATCGAGAGTTGCAAATGAATTCGATAACTATGTGACATATCTTTGAGTAATAATATTGACATCGTATGTATAACTAGAAAAATACATTTCTCTAAAGCACTTATCATGCTCTGGCCATATACTCCTTGCACTATTAACTAATCAGATCACATATGATATCTTCTCTCATAGGTGAACAGTAAATCTCCGACTACAATGCATTTCCTCCTACGTATTTCGAAACTACATCCAACCTTGTCACTTGATAACTCTCAATAGAGTCGGTAAACAAGTCAAAGTGCCACTCCAGTACGCAGAGTCTGTGTTGTCCCGAATCAAAGGACTAATGATGTACAACCATAACTGCGGTCTATTCCACTCTATAAGTGATAACCACTTAGACAGTTCTAGGGAGGGTAGTTCAATGCATCATCATATGATCACACATCTATATGAATGAACATCTTCATGCCTTTACCAATGAAACACGGGTTTACATCACATATGCTAGCTCTCAAGCTCAAGCGACCTTTATTCTTATTTTAGACGGTTGATTCGACTAGAAACTTGTTTAAAATATATGATATCTTAATAATAAGTTTTGTGATCTTATATTGTGAGGCAGATCTCATGATACCTATAATATATTCAAGGGTTTTATTGATGCAACTTGCATAGTATATAAATGAAGTAAATGCCATAATTGGATAAAATCATAAAATATTATTAAAATAAAGATTATTTTTACATAAGAGTCAATAAAGTCCAAGCCACAAGTTGTCTAGCTAGGTACCCACTCTAACAATCTCTCACTTGCCCTTCAGCCAACTATCCATCGATTTTAGACCCATTGTTTCACTATGCTTCTCAAACAGTGGTCTTGGCAGGGGCTTTGTCAGTGGATCAGCAATGTTATCTATAGAGGCGACTCACACAACTGATATGTCTCATTTTCCCACAATCTCATGGATTATGTGGAACTTCCTGTGCTAGTGCCTTCGAAGGCATTTCGAACACTATATTCTCCAATGAGCTGCAATAGCTCGTGTTCTAAGAATATTAACACCGATGAATTAAATCGAGTTTGGTTAAAACCAAGCGGAAGAAACTCGAAGTAATCCTTCGTGAATAAAACTGTTATATTATAAAACGTTTTAACTTATGTAATCTGAATAACCGAAAAAAGGGTAGATTAGTTATTACATTCATCAGTTTAGTTATGGTGACAACTAAACTGACGAATACTCCAACTGATCCAAACAGTTTGAAAACTGCAGTTAATCAGTTAAATACACAAGATATGTTTATGGATGTTCGGAAACTTCAAATGCTCCTACGTCACACCTTCTACCGCCTTGGGTAGGATCCACTAGAAGATTTTGATTTATACAAACACTTGTACAAACTCACTCAGCTAGGACTTACTACTACTGCCTAAACTGAACTCCTAACTACGACTGAAGGCAGCACCTTCCAGCCAACATTTTTTTAACATCTATGTGTCAAAGACTACATACACAAGTTTAACATCTTTGTGCAAGACTTTATTTGAGTGGTTGACAGAAATTTATGTGTAAGAACTTAACCAGAATGTTCTCACACACAGAGAGAAAAATGCTTCTAACTAAGCAGATAACACGTTAAAGTGCCCCTCTAGGCTGATTGCTTCTGAAAGCGGATGTTCAATGTGTGTGCCCTTTCTTTTCTCTCTTGAAGAAGCTTTTGTTTTTGTATATCGTTCCTTTTCTTCAGCTTCTTCTTGTTCTGTCTTTATTGAGTCTTCACTGATCTCCTCTTTATATAGGCGGGAAAACTGAACGTACAGTGAGACTCATTTATTGTATCTATTGCATCTTTAATTTGTTTCTTGGAATTTGTGTCTCGACTTTTCGACTGCCCTTCTGAAACATTTTGTATTTAATGCTCTGATGCAACGTCTATTATTGTCCTTTGACTAGACAATGGCTTTGTACCTTCATGCATAGCTGGAATACACTGAAAGAGTTTGTCTTCATCTCCAACTGAAACATTCTGACTGATGCTTCAAACTGGTCAGCTGAACTGATCATTCAGTTGGGCTGGTGAAATCAGTTGGCTCGTCAATTGAACTGATTTCACTCTCGTTCAGTTGGACTGATCAAGTGGATTTCTTCATCAGTTGAACACTCCTTCGGCTGGCCAGGCTTTTGAGGTTCTCCTGCTGAACTACCTATCAACTGGACAATCAGCTGGACTGCTCAATTGACGTAATCAGTTAGACTGATTCAGTTTGTGATCAGTTAGGTCATCAGCTTGCGATGTAAACAGCTCGTGAGTGAACCTAGCTTCTGCATACTAAGGTGGATTATTAGTAACACAAATTAACAAGTTTTGTTATCATCAAAATCAAGATTGCAAACTTGAAAAGTTCCAACAATCTCCCCTTTTTTATGATTACAAAAACCTGAGCAGTTAAGCGCAATATATTCAGTTCAAAGGTTAGTATATTCAAATATCGTTAAAAGCTTCCCCTTTATAACTGAATTTAAAGAAATTTTGAAAACAAACAAAAACTCCTCTTCAAAACTGAATTGAAAACCTTTCAAGAGAGATAATCAGAATTAAGAAAATACTTTTCAGTTGATGAAAAGGAAAAAAATTTCTCAACAACTGAATTTTAAAACTGATTGACAATAACTTCAGTTTGAGAGAAAAATAAAAAACTCCTCCTCAGAAACTGAATAAAAAACCCGTATCTGAAAGATAATATAATCATTCATTCAGAGATTATAATCATTCAAGCAATGTAGACAAGAGATCTGGAAATATCCATTCAATCACAACGAAACACAGCTGAACAAATATGATGTTTATTTAAATAAATTTCCTTGTATTTACATTTGAGTAAATACATCAATTGAACAAGAAAAATTACTACAACAGTAGCATATTTTAAACGATATCAGATATCAGTTGGTTTATGCGACAGAACTGGATATACTATCAACTTGTTGCTTGACTGCTTGAAATGCTGCATTGGTTGTGAGTTCAATTTGCTAGAGAAACGAGTTAAACTGCTTGAACTTGACTTCTTCGCAGACTAACTGGTCGAGTAGACTCTGACTAGGCACAACTGGAATACAGCTGGTGATTTAATCAGCCAACGTTCCAGCATGGATGAGTTTTGTCTGAAGAATAGCTGACTTGGTAGGTTTGCAGCTGAAAACTTGTTCAACGAGCAATTTAGCTGTGCATCTTTGCAGATGATTCTCAGTCCGATGCAGGCTGATTAAAATCCCGAAGTTATGAATCTAGAGAAGTGGCTACAACGTTAGTTGGAGAACCAATCCTTTCAACTCTTTACTAAAGAGTGACATATAAATATTTTCAAATAGTTTTGAAAATAGTATGAAATAATTTTAAATAGCTTTTAACACTGTTTTAAAGTACAAAATTTTGAAACACAGTTTTCTTCAAATGTTCTTCTTAGAACAACCTGCTCTGATACCAATTGAAGGATCGAGTGTGATAGTGCCTTCGAAGGAATTTTGAACACTATTTTCTCCAATGAGCTGCAATAACTCGTGTTCTAAGAATATTAACACCGATGAATTAAATCGAGTTTGGTTAAAACCAAGCAGAAAAAACTCGAAGTAGTCCTTCGTGAAGAAAACTGTTATATTAGAATACGTTTTAACTTATGTAATTTGAATACCGAAAAAGGGTAGATTAGTTTTTGCATTCATCAGTTTAGTTATGGTGCCAACTGAACTCACGGATACTCCAACTGATCCAAACAGTTTGAAAACAGCAGTTAAACGGTTAAATACACAAGATATTTTTATGGATGTTCAGGAGACTTCAAATGCTCTTACGTCACCCCTTCTTCCGCCTCGGGTAGGATCCACTAGAAGACTTTGATTTATACAAACACTTGTACAAATCTACTCACCTAGGACTTACACTACTGCCTAAACTGAACTCCTAGCTACGATTGAAGGTAGCACCTTCCAGCCAACACTTCTTTAACGTCTATGTGTCAAAGACTACATACACAAGTTTAACGTCTTTGTGCAAGACTGTATTTGAGTGGTTGAGAGAAATTTATGTGTGAGAAATGAACAAGAATGTTCTCACACACAAAGGGAAAAAGGCTTATAAACTAAGCAAATAACACGTTAAAATGTCCCTCTGGGATGATTGCTTCTGAAAGCGGATGTGCAATGTGCGTGCCATTTCTTTTCTCTCTTGAAGAAGCTTTTGTTTTTGTATATCGTTCTTTTTCTTCCGCTTTTTCTTGTTCTATCTTTATTGAGTCTTCACTGATCTTATTTTTATATAGGCGGGAAAACTGAACGTACAGTGAGACTCATTTATTGTATCCGTTGCATCTTGAATTTGTTTCTTGGACTTTGTGTCTCGACTTTTCGACCGCCCTTCTGAAACATTTTGTATTTAATGCTCTGATGCAACGTCCATTATTGTCTTTTGACTTGACAATGGCTTTATACCTTCATGCATAGCTGAAATCCACTGAAAGAGTTTGTCTTCATCTCCAACTGAAACATTCTGACTGATGCTTGGAACTGGTAAGCGGAACTGGTCTTCAGTTGGGCTGGTGAAATCAGTTGGCTCGTCAGTGGAACTGATTTCACTCTCGTTCAGTTGGACTGATCAGCTGGGTTTCTTCATCAGTTGAAACACTCCTTCGGCTGGCCAGGCTTCTGAGGTTCTCATGCTGAACCACCTATCAACTGGATAATCAGCTGGACTGCTCAATTGACGTAATCAGTTAGACTGATTCAATTTGTGATCAGTTAGGTCTTCAGCTTGCGATGTAAACAGCTGGTGAGTGAACCTAGCCTCTGCATACTAAGGTGGATTATTAGTAACACAAATTAACAAGTTTTGTTATCATCAAAATCAAGATTGCGAACTTGAAAAATTCCAACAGTTTGGATTGCTGATGAGACCTTGGTTCCTTTGCTTGCACAATGGCACGAGTGTTGTCGCAGTAGACCGGGATTGGATCAACTGTTTGAGGAATGACACCCAATTCTTGAATGAAATTCCTCATCCAAACACCATCTTTTGATGCGGCTGATTCAACTATGTATTCGGCATCAGTAGTTGAATCCGTTGTGGTGTCTTGCTTGGAAATATTCTAAAAAACAGCACCACCATTGAGCTTGAATTCAAATCCAGATGTTGATTTCGAATCATCAACATTTGATTGGAAGCTAGAATCAGTATAGCTTTTCAATTTTAATTATCCACCCCCGTAAACCAGAGACAAATTTTTAGTTCTTCTTAACTACTTAAGAATGTCCTTCACGATTGTTCAATGCAATTGACCAAGATTCTATTGATATCTGCTTGCAACACTCAGTGCAAATGCCATATCAGATCGAGTAGATATCATACCTTACATAATACTGTCTATAGCAGACGTATATGGAATGCGGTAATGGTTTCTATCTCATTATCAGTCTTAGGGAACATAGATAGATTCACACCATGACACATTGGGAGATATTCTCTCTTAGACTTCTCCATAGTGAATCTCCTCAGTATGGTATCGATATAAGTGGATTGAGTGAGCCCTAACATCTTTTTTAATATATCCATATATATATGTATTCTGAATACATATGATGCTTCTCATATTCTTCATGGAGAATTTACTAGCTAAATATACTTCAGTTGACTGAAACATCCCTACATCATTCCTAATTAGTAGTATGTCATTAACATAAAGTACTAGGAATGTCAATGTACTTCTACTAATCTTCTTGTATACATATGATTCATCAGGGTTTTTAACAAATCAAACTATTTGATAGTGTTGTCAAATCTGATGTTCTAGTTCTTTGATGCCTATTTGAGCTCATAGATGGATCTTTGAAGTTTGCATATTTTTTGCTCACTTCCTACTTATGTGAATCCTTAAGGTTGAGACATGTAAATCTCTTTCTTAATGTTACCTTTAAGGAACGTTCTCTTCACATTCATCTGTCATATTTCATAGTCATATCATGCTGCTATAGCTAGCAATATCTTAATGAATTTGAACATTGCACTGGAGAAAATGTTTCTTCATAGTCAATACATTGACTTTAAGTATATTTTTTTGCTACCAATCTATCTTTGAAGGTCAATATATTCTCATTCATCCCAAGTTTTCTTTTGTAAATCCATTGGCTTCCTATGGGAACAATTACCCCATGTGAATCTACCAAGTACCATACTTAGTTTGAATATATGGATTCCATCTCAGACTGCACGACTTCAAGCCATTTAGATGAATCGACATCAGACAATGATTCTTTGAAGTTTATTGGATCACATATAGGAATGAGCTCATCTTGGCCTTTTTCAATAAGCAGGCTCATCCTCTTAGGTGGCCTTGAGACCCTTTCGGATATCCTAGGAGCTTGTGTTTCTTCAACTGACTGTTGGGGTGTGTTTTCTACTGTTTCAAAAATGAGTGATTACCGAATATCTTCGAGATCTAAGTTTTTCCTTTTCTATCTAATAGGAACTCCTCCAAGAAGGTGACATTCCTTTAAACAAACATTTTTGCTTAACTGGAATCATAGAAATAATATCCAACAGAATTCTTTGGATATCCCACAAAAGTAGTAAAAATTGACTCTACTATCTAATATTTTTCCTACTTGCCCACTTCAAAAAAGTAGTACATCCCCATATTTTTAATAAAGAATATTTGAGTGGTTTCTCATCTATATCTTATATAAAGTTTTGTCTACTGTCTTTGTATGGACTTGGTTCAACAACATTGCAGTAGTTTCAAGCGCAAATCCCGAAAAAGATTGCGGCAATTCAGTGAATCCCATCATAGATCGAACCATGTCCATCAATGTTCGATTAGGACATTTTGACACAACATTCAACTAGCGTGTGGCAAGGGGAGAACACTATGAGAGAATCTCATTCTCTTTAAGGTGGTCTTGAAACTCAGTACTTGAGTATTCTCCGCTTCGATTAGATCGAATTGTTTTAATACTCTTTCCTAATTATTTATTTACTTCAGCTCTGAATTATTTGAATATTTCAAAGGCTTCAAACTTGTATTTCATTAAATATACATACCCCTATCTCGAGAAGCCATCAGTAAAGGTAATGAAGTAGGATTAGTCATATCTCGTGCTAACACTTAGAGGGTCACACACATCTCTATGAATCAAATCTAGTAGATAATGTGCATGTTCCACTTTCCCTAGGAAATGAGTTTTGGTAATATTTTCTTTCAGACATGACTCCCTTGTCTCAAAAGAGTTAATTTCTGAAATGTCAAACATGCCCTCTCCTACTAGCTTGTGTATCATTTTTTAGAAAATAAGTCATAGCATAGCGTGCCACAAGTACGCTTGATTTAGAATATCTTGTTTTCTTTTGTTTGTTGTTGAAATCGTCTTTACTTTTACATTCACTTATCATTGCTAAAATATTTCTGACCCAGATAATTTCTAATGTCCAGACTTCATGCAGTGAAACAAACATGTTCAAACTTATCGGGCTTCGTGGTCCCGTTAAGTATCATTTGGAAATTGTCTTTTATTGGGCTTGTTTTTTTTTTTTTTTGTAAGAGGTTGAACATTTATTTATCTTATCTTGTGAGTATTTTTCGTCTCTGACGAGAAGCCTACTAGAAAAACAACATTTTCCTTCTTTATGGCAGTTTCGTAAGCTGTAAGCACATTGACTAGCTCTTCAAGGCTAGTCTCTATCTTATTCATGTTGAAGTTCACCATGAACCTATCAAATGAGTAAAAAACAACAAGATGATGTCATCAAATAACTCTTTAGGAATAATCAATCCAAGGCTCGCCACCTTTTCAAGAAGATCAATCATAAGTACATCATGAAAGGCCGGATCCCCATCTTGCATGTGTGTAGTCATGAGCTCCTTGAAAGTAGTGTGCATCACTGTACGAGTTTCAACTTCATACAACTCTTGTATGTGCATTCGAACGTCAGCAGTATACCTTATTTCCTCAAAATTGTCACGCCCCGAGACCGAGGCGTCGGTGACATCCGAAATTTTTTATAAATTTACATGAAAACAATTAAGCCTCGTAGAAAATAGCCAAACACCAGTCTTTTCATAAATAAATATTGTCTTTACAATGACAACAAAATGAAAATTACATCAGAATTGTGGAAGCGAAATAAATACAAAGTCTTGAGTCTAGATTTTTAGCTATGATCACCAGCCCCAGAACGTCGTCTGTTCTTCCTCATTCTTATCTGGGGAGATATGTAAGGGATGAGTGCTTTGAGAAACACTCAGCAAGTGGGGGCCGATTGATTACCACATATACATATAAGGATAATTTAAAACATCTTTTAACAAACTTCCAAAACTTATTATATCAAACATTAACTGAATCAGACTCAAAAGGTGAAACAGAACTTATCAGAACAATTTGGTTATAACCACTAACCACCATTAGCTTTCCCTTGGTGTATTTCAACAGCTAACTAACCTTGGGTGTCACCACCAGATCCAACAATCTCCACCTTGACTCCAAGGTTGGCGGTCCCCTCTCTGTTGTTCGTTTAGTTCCAAGCTACTGCCTTTACCAAGTTCATGCAATGCATGAACTTGCTCTGTGGCAGTGGTTTGGTCATCATATCTGGTGGGCTATCCTTTGTATCTATCTTCTCCATTTGGACATCTCTCTTTGATATAGCATCATTTACAAAATGCAGCCTTACATCGATGTGATTGGACCTTTCATGGTACACCTGGTGCTTAGAATGATGTATCGCACTTTGGTTGTCGCAATGCACCACAACCTTATCCTGCTTCACACCCAACTCAGACACCATTCCTTTTAGCCAAAGTGCTTCCTTGATCCCTTAAGAAAGAGCTATGTATTCAGATTCTGTTGTTGACAGTGCTACCACAGATTTTGAGTTAGCTTTCCAACTAACTGATGTTCCATACATAGTGAATGTGAAACCTGAAAGGGATTTTCTTGTGTCTATGTTTCCAAGCAAAGTCTGAGTCTACATACCCCACTATGGGATTTTCCAGGCTACATCCTTTCTCAAACATTAATCCAATGTTTGCGGACCCCTTCAAGTATTTGAACACTCCTTTAATGCATGCCAATGAGCTTCACCTGGATTAGCCATCTATCTTGACACCACACTCATGCTATAGGACATATTTGGTCTGCTGCAAACCATTCATACATTATACTTCCAACTCCACTGGCATAAGGGGTGTGTGACATTTCCCTTATTTGTTCTTCATTAGCAGGGGATTGTTCTTTGGACAGTTTTAGGGACTGAGGCAGGGGTATTCCAACTGGTTTGGATTCATGCATGTTGAATCTTCGGAGGACTTTGTAAATGTATGAGTTTTGGCACATAAAAAGTTTGTTTCCTTTTCTATCTCTTAAAATTTCCATCCCTAAGATTCGTTTGGCTTCTCCTAGCCGCTTCATGTCAAACTATGAACTCAGGAGTTGTTTAACAACTTCCATGTTGGCCTTGCTTGTGCTGGCAACTAACATATCATCAACATACAATAGGAGATAAGTTTTAATCTCGTTTTCTTGCTTGTAGATGTACACACAGTTGTCATAGCTACATCTTCTGAAGTTATTGTTAAATATAAACTCATCAAATCTCTTATACCATTGCCTTGGACTTTGCTTAAGTCCATAAAGAGACTTTGAAAGTAGGCACACCTTTCCACTGGTTTATGGGGTGGCATAGCCTTCAGGTTGGTTCATATAGATAGTTTCTTCCAGTTCCCCATGTAAGAAAGCAGTCTTGGCATCAATCTGTTCAAGTTCAAGGTTTAATTGTATTGTCAATGCTAGGATCAATCTGATGGATGAGTGTTTAACCACGGGAGAGAATATTTCATTGAAATCTACTCCTTGTTGTTGTTAGAAGCCTTTTGCAACTAGGCGTGCTTTGTATCTAGTCTTTTCTTCACCAGACATGCCTTCCTTAACTTTATATATCCATTTACATCCGACCACTCTTTGATTCTTGGATCTGTCAACTAACTTCCAGGTTTTGTTTGTGTACAAGGATGTCATTTCTTCATTCATGGCCTTAATCCACCTTTGTTTGTCTTTCCCTGATATAGCTTCTTTATATGAATTCGGTTCATCATGTTCCAGTTGTTCTGCCACAAACAATGCATAGAAGATCATATCGCCTTGACCAAACTTATCAGGGGGTCTAATTTCCCTTCTTTGTCTGTCTCTTGCTAGATTGTAGGATCCCAGATCATGGTCAGTCAGATATGTTTGGTCTTCTTGATCCAAATTTTGGTCTTGTTTTGTCTCATTCTCAAGGGTTGTGGTATCTTTTGGTGGCTCCACCTCGAATTGTACATCATCTGTAGTCAGTTCATTTTGTCCAGGGCTGCTGGCTTTTTTCTTGTATCCCATTCTGGACTCATCAAAGGTTATGTCTCTAGTATAGAAACACTTGGTACCCGTACTTTCTAGGTTCCAGACTTTGTAACCTTTTACTCCTTCAAGATAGCCAATGAAGATGCACCTTCTTGCTCTTGGTTCCAACTTATCTTGTTTGACGTGTGCATAGGCTAGGCACCCAAATACTCTTAGTTTTGAATAATCTGCTGGTATTTTATTCCGGATTTCCATAGGTATTTTGAAACCGATGGCACTGGATGGGCATCTGTTTATTAAGTAACAAGCAGTGGTAATGGCTTCTCCCCAGAAGGCCTTTGGGAGTCCAGCATTTAGCATCATGCATCTAACTCTTTCAAGAAAAGTGCGATTCATTCTTTCAGCCAAGCCATTCTGTTGAGGAGTGCCGGGTACTGTTAAGTGCCTTGTGATCCCCTTTGATATGCACAGGTCGTTGAAATATTGTGACATATATTATAGTCCATTTTCTATTCTAATGTACTTTAGCTTCAAGTCTAGTTTGTTTTTAATCAAAATGAGCAACTCTCTAAACTTGGTCAGTGCCTCATATTTAGCTTTAAGCACAAATACCCAGACCTTTCTTGTGAAATCATCGACAATTGACATAAAATATCTTCCTCCAGCATGTGTTGGATTTTGATGGACCCCATAAATCTGAGTGCACGTATTCAAACGGTCTGGATGTGTTATGAGTTCCCTTTGTGAACCTCACTCTTTTCGCTTTTCCAAGGATCAAGATTCACACTGGTCTAGGTTGAGAATCTGGTCTCCACAGAGCAAGTTTTGCTTGGATAGATGAATTAGTCCTTGCTCACTGACGTGTCCTATCCTGAGATGCCACAATTTTGATGCATCACTGGTGGTTTGTGCCATAGCGGAGATGCCACTGTGGTGCCTTGTAGTATGTACAGTGAGTTTTTTTTGTGCTCTTTCATGATCACTAATGACCCTTTTAGTATTGTGAGCATGCCATTTACAGAATTAAAACTATAACCATTTAAGTCAAGTGTCCCCAAAGACAGGGACAAATTTCACTTCAGTTAGCAATCTCTCCATTCCATCATGCATTTTGAGTCTTATGGTACCAATGCCCCTCACTTTGCATGATAAATCGTTTCCCAGCAGCACCAAACCTTCTTCTACTTCGGTAAATGTCTCAAACCAAGATCTGGTGGGGTACATGTGGAATGAACACCCTGAATCAAGGATCCAATCGCTGCAAGGGCTCTAATCTGTGACTGCCAGTACTTCTGTTGAGTCATAGCCATCACATACCATCGCAGCTTCAGCACCTTCCCTTGATTTGTCTTGCCAGTTCTTCTTCCTTTCGGGGCAATTCCTTTTGTAGTGTCCCTCCTTATGAAATTGAAAACATCTATATTTATTTCTGCTTTTGGATCTTGAGTGGTTTCTTTCATTTCTGAAGGGCCTCTTATCAGTTCTCCCACGTATTGCAAGGCCTTATCTTTGCATATGTCCAATGGATTGGATCTCCTTTTGTAATTATTTTTGGTTTGCACAGCTGATTGAACTTCTTCAAGAGAGATATTTGTTCTCTACCATATAGCATGGCATCGCGGATATTTTCGTATGAGCTTGGGAGGGAGTTTAAAAATATCCGGGCCTTGTCTTCATCCTCCAACTTCACATCTATATTCTCAAGATCATCGAGGATCTTAATAAATTCATCTATTTGAGTTGAAATCCTTTTATCGTCTGTGATCTTGAAAGAATGTAGACGTTGCTTCATGTACAGTCTGTTGGCAAGAGACTTCGTCATGTATAAGTTTTCCAGATTGTTCCACATGGCTGCCGCAGAGGGTTTTTTTTGAAACTTCCCTTGGGGGTTTATCACCGAGGCATAGTATGATGGCACTTTGTGCTTTGGCAAGAATTTGTATCTTCTCCTTTGAATCATCTGGGATCGCATCTTCTCTATTTAGTGCTTCTATCAGCCCCTATTGGATTAGTATGGCTTTCATCTTGATTCTCCACAGCCCAAAGTCATTGTTTCCAGAGAACTTCTCGATATCAAGTTTCATCGAACTCATCTTCTTGATCTTCGTGGTTATGGTTTCGTTCCTGCCCGTTTCCCGCGGACGACAGCCGCTTGTTAAGTTTTATCGATCACGATTTACACCGCACTCAACTCGTTCAAACGAAACCAAGAATTATAGCATGCAAGATAGAAAATACAAGATAGGATTACGTGGTTCGGCGCTGAAATGCCTACATCCACGGGAGAACACGCCAATCGCCTTTATTAATCAACTCAACAAGTGAAAGTTACAAAGTGCAAGAAAATAATAGCCAAGTAATTGAATCACAAATGAATATATTTTTCTCTCAAATGCTCTCAATCCTTATCTTCCTATCCATGCAACCTCTCGGCTGTTGAGCTAATTTTTCAATCATGGAGCTGTCTGTCAGTCCTTCTGTGTCTCTCTTCCAGCCCTATATGGTGGGAGTCACCACCAGATCCAACAGAGTTTTCCAATATTCACTACGGTAGATGGTGGGAAAGTTCTCATAAGAAACAATTTGTATTTGAAGGGATTGGTTCCATTAGAATCAAAGTAGAGGATGGTACTAACAAAACTTAGGTTTTTTCCAAAATTAAAAAGAAATTTATTTTCTCTTGGAAATATCAATCTACTTCATCCTTTATTAGCCAAAGGATGAAGTTCTTACTATAACAATGGGTGCAATATAATAGTGTTTGTGATACCTCTTGTCTCACATGACAAAAATTAAAGATTTAAAATGAGTTTATAATGAGCTACGATGGATTTCTATAGCAACTTGGGTTAATCATTTTGGTAAATCGAGAACGAGTATGAAATTGTTGCTATAGATGGCCATTGTGCAGTCACGCAAGTACGAGCCCAGGCTCGAGGCATGACAGAATTGTATCAGAGCCGATCATTGGCAAAGAACACCGAGAAATAAGTGTTATGCGGCGCAAAGTGCTACGTGCATGGGAGCTCCACCCCTTGAACCTACGGGGAAAAATGCTACATGACGGGGGGCAACTTCTTGAACCCGTAAGAGCCACCTCTAGATTCTCGGTGCTTGTGGATCGAAGGGTCAGGCCGCGATTAGGACGTCGCGTTCTGAATGATGGGTGATTGTGATACCTAGTGTCCCACATGACAAAAATTAAAAATCTAAAATGAGTTTAAAATGAGCTACAATAGATTTCTATAGCAACTTGAATTAATCATTTTCGTAAAGCGAGGACGAATACGAAATAGTTGCTATAGGGGCCCATTGTGCAGTCACGCATATGTGAGCCCGGGCTCGGGGCGTGACAATGATGATGAAAGTTTTGCGGTAGAATGACTTACACATTCCAAAATAACAAGTTCTAACTTTGCAGCTCTTTCTGTTACAACGGTAGAAGACAAAACGAAATTATGACATATGATCATAGAACATATAAGTGAAGAGTAGTTATCCTGGATTTATATCCGTGAGACAGATTGATCCGGTTTATACCTGGAATGTATGGGTCGAGTCGAGTAAGAGATTTATCTTATTAAATTGATCCGTAAGACAGTCTCATAAGAATTTTTATAACAAGTGAAAGGTTTTGATCAAACTATGTGAACCAAGAGTCTTGACTGATGATCAGATAAGTAAGCTAGATTTTGTGAGCATCGTCTGATTGGGAAACAAACTCACTTAGAATTTAGCAAGGCTGATCGGATATCTGGAGTTATCTAGGACTGTAGGACAACTTATGGTGGAGCTACATATTTAATTATGTTTATTAATTACTTATCTATAGGGTATGACTTGATGAAACATCTAAACACTATTTTCCAGTTAATAATTCATTGTATTAAATTATTAAAAATCTCGTTTTAATTTTTGACCCATCATTTTTAATTATTTCTATAAATCTAATAATTTATTTATATATTCTGTTTGATTTACTGTGAATTGAATAAATTATTTAAAACTTAGTTGAAATTCAAATTGGTTTAAATGTATTAATAAATATATAAATGGATATTCGATGAAATAGAATAAATAAAAATATTCTAAATATTTTACTTTTAGGATAAAATCAAAGCACAATAAACATATATAACTTAATAATATTGAGACCATGAAATTTTGATATTTTAGAAATATACCAATTAATCGATAAATTAATTAATTATTCCAAATATTACTTTTTTTAATTTGAGAAATATAAATTTAATTACATAAAAACAATTATGTTTCACTACTATCTGTATCATATTTCTTGAGTTGTTATAAAAAAATATAAAATTTATTGTGTATTTGTATATATATATTTTTATAAAAAGAAGTAAGTATTGTTCATTGTTTTCAATGACTAAATAGCTTTGATTATATTGTCAAATCAAATAAATTTCACAATATAATATCTGTAATTTTATAAAATTAATAATTTATAGACAAAAACTTGTGTGAGACGGTATCACGAATCGTATTTTGTGAGACAGATCTCTTATATGAAAAAGTATTACTTTTTATTGTGAATATCGGTAAGGTTGACTCGTCTCACAGATAAAGATTCGTGAGACAGTCTCACAAGAGACATACTCTAATTTATCATACCGTCGTCACTATAAATTTATAAAAGATTCTGCTGGAAAGATATTTTATTAATTTATCGAAATTATGAATTAACCAAATTGATCCAAGTCTAGATCGAAAAAAAAAGTTATTTAAAAAAAATTATTAATCTATAAAATATTAATATATAGAGATTTTACCACGTATAGGTGGGAGGTTATTTTTATTTGACAAGATAATATCATTTAATGCAAAGTTTGAGTAATCCCACAGATTTGAGTAATCCATGATTAGAGGATTGGTTGTTGGGTTTAGGTAGGAGTGCCCATCCATTCGTAGTAGGTAAACAGTCTATTTCTTCTAACGTTGCATTTACATACATCATCAATGACATTTGACCTTGTATGATTGCAATTGTTTTTTTCTTCTATAAAAATTTATATACACTAATTTTTTTTTATAGAAAAACTAATTTTTACCTAAAAAATGAATTAAATGATAATCCAATTTGATTAATTTACAAATGGTCAAGTGCCCTTTATTTATAGTCCTTCCTTCCCATATATTTAGGTTTATTTTTTTGAGTAGTTCTATTGTGAGACGGTCTCACGAATCTTTATCTGTGAGAGGAGTCAATCATATCGATATTCACAATAAAAAATAATACTCTTAGCATAAAAAGTAATATTTTTTCATGGATGACTCAAATAAAAGATATGTCTCACAAAATACGACCCGTGAGATCGTCTCACATAAGTTTTTGCTTTTTTTTTTCGTCTATCCTATATATACTGTCCAATTTTCATATTTAATATTATTTTCTCTAATCTTTTATCAATCTAGCCTTATTTAATTTGATTTTGTTAGTTATTGATTTATTTACTAAAACATTCATAAAAAAGGAGTAAAATGAAGAATTTCTTTGTAAATTTTATTTTTTCAATTATTTTCTTAATTTCTATGAAATACATACAAGTCTAAACACATGAGACTGAGGGAATACAATTTTTTGGGTTTCGCATATCACTTTGAGTTTAAGAATCCGTTTGGTCGGAGAAAATCAATGGATTAAAATCATATTTTTTTAAAATAAAATTACAATTTTCTTCAAAATTATAATGTTTGGTTACAAAAACTATTTTAAAAACAGGGGCTTCGTAATTTCGTATGTCTAAAAAATTTGTCGACGTTAATCATGTGTAATGTTAATGAATTCAGAATATGACGTGTTGGAAAAAAACGAGTTTAAATACATTATAATAAAAATTAACGAGAAATAAAATTTGAAATTTGAAATTCTAAAAATTCAATGCCTTCAATTTAAGAGTCTCAACAGAGAGTAGAGTAATAAGAGTTCACTGCTTCACAGTTGTTGTTTTATCATAGTAAATAAGAGAATCCGTTTGATTGGAGAAACTCAGTTACGACGGAGCTCTAGGCGCTAGATTTCATACGACTTCTGACTTCTCAGGGAAACCCCACTCTTAAGAAATCATGCTCGGCGTTTTGCGAATTGTGTTGTTCACGTCATTACCTCTTTTGCTTGTTCGTCTCATTCCATTTTTGTTTGGGAGTGTGAAAATTTTTCTTTTTATTGATTTTTTGATAGACATTTCCTTTTTTCTTCATTTCTAATTCAACCTCTCAATTTGTTCATGTACCAATTTAATCCCTAAAGTTTTTTAAAGTTATCCTGGAATAGTCTTCAACGTTAATTCTGACAACACTTAAATCTCACGTATTTTATTCTATCCTAAAATAAAATCCTAGTAACTATTATTTTCATTTTATCCATTCGATTTCTTGTTGATTCCTCCATTCGATCTGTGGAGGAATTAGAGAAAATTTAATTATGAAATGAAAATAAGATTCTATGGGTTTTAGTTTGAGGGTGGAATAAAATACGTTAAATTCACGTGTTCGAACTGTTAATTGTTGATGGACGACTTAAAATTGAGGACTATTGGTAATTTTAAAAAATTAAGGGATTGAATCCGTACATGAGTAAATTCTGGAACTAAATCATGAATAGAGCCAAAATATGAGTATGTCTCTTGTGAGATGGTCTCACAAATCTTTATCTGTGAGACTGATCAACCCTATTAATATTCACAATAAAAAGTAATAATCTAAGCATAAAAATTAATATTTTTTCATGTATGACTCAAATAAGAGACACGTCTCACAAAATACGACTTGTGAGACCGTCTCACACAACTTTTTATTCAATATAAAGACCATTTATGTTTTATCATCCCCTCAATTAGGCAAAAATTTACGTGAAACGGTCTCACGGGTCGTATTCTGTGAGACTAATATCTTATTTGGGTTATCCATGAAAAAGTATTACTTTATGCTAAGAGTATTACTTTTTATTGTGAATATCGGTAGGTTGACCTGTCTCACAGATAAAATTCGTGAGACTATCTTACAAAAGACATACACCCTCAATTATATGTTTCTCAAGCTATATTTTGTTTCTTTGAAAAGATTCATGTAACTTTTTGATACACATTGCGACCAACATGATATATGAAAACAAAATTTAAATTATTTAAGATGTGTAAACGATGAATTTCATATATCTGAGAAAATTGACAAAAATACAAATAAATCCTTGGTTTATTTCACGAAGATAAATTCAATTTATAAAACAATATATTATTGATTCATCTATCAATTAGTATTTTTGAGAAATTTATATTTTTGATATTGTATATTTGTTATTTTATAGTTTTGATAAAGTTTTAGTCACGTGGAAAAATAATAATAAGTCGGATTTAAACCTGACCTCATATTTATAAAATAAAAATTAAAAATATGATAAAATTTTTGCCTCACCAAACCTTCAAACCTACCCCCACAACTTTCCGCCGTTCAACCCACCTATCTGTTGTAATGTTATCATCCACGGCGCCCGTTAACTTTGACGCCGTCAAACTCGCCAACCTCACTCCACCTAACTCACTCTTTGTTCTTCTTCGTCCTGTGTTGTATTTATAAATCCACAGCACTTAATCATGCATGTCAACTAAAAGAGTTTGTGTTTTCTTCTGAATTCCTCTTTTGTTTGAGCTTTTGGGCTTTCCAACATGGATCTCCTCTTCCTTGAGAAATCCCTCATCAGTGTTTTCTTGGCCATTGTTGTCGCCACAGTCATTTCCAAGCTGCGTGGAAAGAAGTTCCGGCTGCCTCCAGGCCCCATCCCAGTACCCGTATTTGGAAACTGGCTTCAAGTTGGAGATGACTTGAACCACAGAAATCTGTCCGATTATGCCAAGAAATTTGGCGACATATTCATGCTTCGAATGGGGCAGCGTAATCTTGTGGTTGTCTCCTCTCCTGAGTGGGCGAAGGAGGTTCTTCACACGCAGGGCGTTGAATTTGGGTCTCGCACCAGGTGTTTGGTCTTTTCTTAGGTGTTAGCTGTTTGTTTTTCGAATATTTATTATATTTTTGCAGGGGAGAATAAATTTTTTCTTTTTTGAAAACGACAGTTTGCACAAAAATTTACTGGTCATATATTGATTCAGTTAGATTCTGAAATCAATGTTCCTGTTTAATCTCCATGAGCAGGAACGTCGTGTTCGACATTTTTACTGGAAAAGGGCAGGACATGGTGTTCACAGTATATGGCGAGCACTGGCGCAAGATGCGGAGGATAATGACAGTACCCTTTTTCACAAACAAGGTTGTGCAACAGTACCGCCATGGCTGGGAAGCCGAAGCTGCGGCTGTAGTCGAAGACGTGAAGAAGAATCCCGAGTCAGCGACTAACGGGATCGTGTTGAGGAGGCGACTGCAATTGATGATGTACAACAATATGTTCAGGATTCTGTTCGATAGGAGGTTTGAGAGTGAGGATGATCCTCTGTTTATGAAGCTTAGAACATTGAACGGCGAGAGGAGTCGATTGGCGCAGAGCTTTGAGTATAATTACGGCGATTTCATACCAATTCTGAGGCCTTTCTTGAGAGGGTATCTTAAGATTTGCAAGGAAGTCAAGGACAGGCGGTTGCAGTTGTTCAAGGATTACTTCGTTGATGAGAGGAAGTAAGTTTCACATACAGAAACGTAACAGAAAACACGAGTGGAAAGGTATTAAATTTGTGAATTTTGCTTAACTGCAGGAAGCTAGCTACCACAAAGCCAACGAACAATGATGGCCTTAAATGCGCCATCGATCACATTCTTGAAGCTCAACAGAAAGGAGAAATCAACGAGGATAATGTCCTTTACATAGTCGAAAACATCAATGTTGCTGGTAAATTTCTCTGTCAATGCAAATTTTATTTACCTTAACTAAACAACTCTTTCTAGTTAACGATTCGTGTCACTAAGGTCTATGCCACTGATACAATTGCTACAGGACTACAACTTCTTATTATTCTATCTTTGTTTTTGTACAACGATCATCTCCTTATACAAGGTGAGGTATATTAGGCTAAATATGCTGCGGAACATTTTCTCCAAAAAATTTCAAATAAATGGCATCCAAGAAATATCCGGATTTCATATTTGATAAATTTTCTATTTTTTGGGAGGAGCCCACTTCATGTTATAGAGTGTAATAACTGTCTGGTTGGTGGGTGGTGGTGGTGGTGGTAGCTGGGGTATGAAGGTTATAGAGTTTTTTTTGCTTGTTAATATCATATTCGCTCATAACAAACCTAACTGGATTCCGGTAGTACCCTCATACTACATCTAATAGTACAATTTTTATTTTGGCTATTTGGATTCTTGAGGTGAGGACCTCACATGGCCAGATTAATTTTTGACTATTTGAGTTTATCATAAGGTATTATCTTTATGTTAAAATAAACTTAGATATAGCTGATATCTAGTCGAAACGGTGTATGTTTCGTGTTAGATTGACTCGATGCGGTTGCGTATCTTGTATGAGTTTTATTGGGTCGGGGGATTAATGCAGTAATTATTGGTCATGCATGTTTTGCTGGTTTGATGTATGCCAGTCACCTACTTTCCTTCTTGGTTGCGTACGCTTAAACGAGCTTTCTTTGATGGGTATGAATTAATTTCATCCTCGGACCGATATCTCTATTCCACGTGACGTCACAAAGTGTAAACTTCTATACCTGATCCCTGTTTTTTCTTGGTTTTTTTTTTTAAAAAAATTGTATAGTAATAATATAATTAAAATGGAAATATTTTAATAAACCCAGAACGTATTTAAAAATCGTTCTTAAGTTTTCGTCTGAATTGTCATTATTTTGTTTTTTCGATTCCACGATTAACTTGGTTAAATTTTGGCCAGCAATTGAAACAACACTTTGGTCAATAGAATGGGGCATTGCCGAACTAGTCAATCACCCTGAAATCCAGAAAAAACTCCGTGACGAGCTCGACAGCGTGCTCGGACCAGGTGTACCAATTACAGAACCAGATACCAACAAGCTCCCGTACCTCCAAGCCGTGGTCAAAGAAACGCTACGTCTCCGAATGGCCATTCCTCTTTTAGTGCCACACATGAACCTCCACGATGCCAAGCTTAATGGTTATGATATCCCTGCCGAAAGCAAGATTTTGGTTAACGCGTGGTGGCTAGCTAACGACCCCTCCAACTGGAAGAAACCGGAAGAGTTCAGGCCGGAAAGATTTTTGGAGGAGGAGTCGAAAGTTGAAGCAAATGGGAATGATTTTCGTTATCTTCCATTCGGGGTTGGAAGGAGGAGTTGCCCTGGGATTATTCTTGCTATGCCTATTCTTGGTATCATTTTGGGACGACTGGTGCAGAATTTCGAGATGTTGCCTCCACCGGGGCAGTCGAAGCTCGACACCAGCGAGAAAGGTGGACAGTTCAGTCTTCACATATTGAAGCACTCCACCATTGTGCTGAAGCCAAGATCCTAATGAAATCCAAATTGTAAAGGGATTCGAATGCGTTTTCGTTTTATTTGTGTTGATCAGAGTGATATTTGGGCTTTCCAAGAAACACCAATCTTTTTATGTTTCTGATGAATTATATTAAATTTAATATATATTATATGTACAAATTTCAAAATATTGTTGTTGTATCTCATACAATCTTCAGCAGATGATCTTGACTCTTGGGCTGGTGAGAGGGCCAAATAGATAGAGTGGACAATAAAAGGCATAATTCGAAAAATAATAAATAAAAATATAAGTGTTGTGAAAAAGTAAAAATTTATGGTAAAAAGTAAAAATCTCAAACTCTCAAAATTTACCAAACTACACACTTTATAATATTTTTCTCTCTACTCAATTGTGATTTTCTTCACAAATGAGAGATCTATTTATAGGAAATCTTTACAAATAATTCAAAAATAAAATACATCATTACCTACATCATCACACACTAATTTTCAATATTTACAACTCTTATTTTCAACATTCAAATATTCAACATTCAAATATTCAATACTCACATTTTAAATATATTTTTCAACACTCCCCCTTGTGATGATGATCATAATGATTGTCTTCATTACGTGTTTTTATACTGCCTCGTTAAAAACCTTACTAGGAAAAACCCATTGGGATAAAAACCATAGTAAGGGAAAAAGAGTGCAGTCACGTAAACTCCCCCTCATGTTGACACGAACAATTCTTCACAAATTTCGTAGATTGCGCATCTCAATATTATATATATGCTTTCTGAATATTGACGTAGGAAGCGCCTTTGTGAAGAGATCTGATGAATTTTCACTTGATTGAATGTGACGAACATCAATACATCTATTCTTCTCAAGCTCCTTGGTGAATGCGAAGAACTTAGGAGGAATATGTTTAGTTCTGTCGCTTTTTATGTATCCTTCTTTCATTTGAGCAACACATGCAGCATTATCTTCATATAGTATCACAGGCTTCTCATCAGATGATAATCCGCATGAAATTTGGATATGTTGGGTCATTGATTTTAACCACACACATTCACGACTTGCTTCATGTAGTGCAATAATCTCGGCATGATTTGATGAAGTTGTTACGAGCGTTTGTTTCTGAGAACGCCAAGATATTGCAGTGCCTCCACGAGTAAATACATATCCAGTTTGGGAACGTGCCTTGTGTGGATCAGATAAGTATCCAGCATCAGCATAACCAATTATACTTGGATTAGCATCTTTTGAATACAAAAGTCCCAAGTCTGTCGTTCCTCGTAGATAACGGAATATATGTTAAATTCCGTTCCAGTGTCTCTTTGTTGGATATGTGCTAAATCTTGCCAACAGATTCACGGCAAAAGATATATCAGGCCTTGTACAATTTGTAAGGTACATAAGGGCACCGATGGCACTTAGATATGGTACTTCTGGACCAAGAATATCTTCATCATCTTCACATGGACGGAATGGATCCTTTTCTATGTTTAATGATCTAATAACCATTGGAGTACTTAAAGGATTTGCTTTATCCATATTAAAACGTTTAAGGATCTTTTCTGTATAATTTGTCTGGTGAACAAACATTCCACATTCTTTTTGTTCAATTTGTAAACCCAGACAATACTTGGTTTTTCCAAGATCCTTCATTTCAAATTCTTCCTTCAAGTATGACACAACTTCTTGAATTTCTTTATTCGTTCCAATGATGTTTAAATCATCAACATATACAGCAATAATTACGCATCCGGATGTTGTTTTCTTAATGAAAACACAAGGGCATATTGAATTATTTACATATCCCTTTTTCATCAAGTGATCACTTAGTCGATTATACCACATTCGACCTGATTGCTTTAACCCATATAATGATCTTTGTAATTTCACAGAATAACATTCCCTGGGTTTTGAACTTTGTGCTTCAGGCATCTTAAATCCTTCAGGGATTTTCATATATATTACTATCAAGTGATCCATATAAGTAAGCTGTAACAACATCCATAAGACGCATTTCTAAATTTTCAGATACCGCCAAGCTAATCAAATACCGAAACGTAATTGCATCCATCACAGGAGAATACGTTTCTTCATAATCAATTCCAGGCCTTTGAGAAAAACCTTGTGCAACAAGTCGAGCTTTATATCTTACTATTTCATTTTTCTCATTTCGCTTTCGAATAAAAACCCATTTGTATCCAACAGGTTTTACACCTTCAGGTGTAAGGACTATAGGTCCAAAAACATTACGTTTATTTAGCGAATTTAATTCAACCTGGATGGCATCTTTCCATTTTATCCAATCCTGCCGATTTTTACATTCACCAAAAGATTTTGGTTCATGATCTTCGTTATCATTTATGATGTCGATTGCCACATTATAAGAAAATATATCATCAATTTCATCTATATCTTTTCGGTTCCATATTTTTCCAGTATTAATATAATTGATAGAGATTTCATGATTCTCGTCAGTTTGTGGTTCTGACAGAACATTTTCATCATCATGTGTTTCTTCAGGAACACCATTCTCTATTTTGTGATCATCATGTGTTTCTTCAGAAACGTCATTCTTTATTTTGTGATCATCGTGTTTCTCTATGAATTTTCTTTTTCGAGGATTTTTATCCTTGGAACCGACTGGCCTTCCACGCTTCAGGCGTTTAATGACATCATGAGTATCTTCCATTTGTTTCTTTGGAATTTCAATTCGAGCAGGGGCATTTGCAGCATGTATATATGATTTAGTTACCCCTTTTGTGTCTGCAAATGCATCTGGTATTTGATTTGCTATTCTTTGCAAGTGTACAATTTGTTGTACATCTTTTTCACATTGTTTTGTTCTTGGATCCAGATGTAACAATGATGATACATACCATGTAATTTCTTTTTCGGTATGTTTCTGTTCTCCCCCTAACATTGGGAAGATTTCCTCATTAAAATGACAATCAGCAAAACGTGCTGTGAACACGTCGCCTGTCTGAGGTTCAATATATCGAATGATTGATGGACTATCATAACCGATATAAATTCCAACCTTTCTTTGAGGTCCCATTTTCTTTCGTTGCGGTGGTGCAATAGGCACATACACCATACATCCAAAAATTCTCAGATGAGAAATGTCTGGTTCTTTACCAAATGCAAGCTGCAATGGGGAGTATTTATGATATGCACTTGGTCTGATGCGAATTAATGAAGCAGCGTGTAAAATTGCATGTCCCCATATAGAAATAGGGAGCTTTGTTTTCATTATCATTGGTCTAGCAATCATTTGCAGACGTTTAATCAATGATTCAGCCAATCCATTCTGTGTATGTACATGAGCAACAGGATGCTCAACAATGATTCCCATAGACATACAATAATCATTGAAAGTTTGGGAAGTAAATTCACCAGCATTATCAAGTCTAATTTTCTTGATTGTATAATCGGGAAATTGATTCCTCAATTTTATTATTTGAGCAAGTAATCTTGCAAATGCAACATTTCGAGTTGATAATAAACATACATGTGACCATCTGCTGGAGGCATCAATCAATACCATAAAGTATCTGAATGGTCCACATGGTGGATGGATTGGTCCACAAATATCACCCTGAATACGTTCAAGAAACATTGGTGATTCAGTTTGGATTTTGACTGGTGATGGTCTTATAATAAGTTTTCCAAGAGAACATGCTTTACATTGAAACTTATTATTCTGATAGATCTTCTGGTCTTTCAGTGGATGACCATGTGTATTTTCTATAATTCTTCGCATCATTGTTGAACCAGGATGTCCCAATCGATCATGCCAATTGGTTAATATCGAAGAATTATCAACTACCATGTTTGATTCAATGGGACTTATATGTGTATAATGCAATCCAGTAGGGAGCATTGGTAGTTTTTCAATCACATATTTCTTTCCTGATTTATATGTGATAAGACACATATATTTCTCATTCCCTTCATTCATTGTTTGAGTATCATACCCATGGGAATATATATCATTAAAACTCAACAAATTTCTTTTCGATTGTGGTGAATATAAAGCATCATTGATCAAAAATTTTGTACCATTAGGTAACAAAAATTGTGCTTTACCACATCCTTTAATCAAGTCTACAGGACCTGATATTGTATTCACCGTTGTTTTTGTTGGTTTTAGTTCCAAGAAATATCTTTTATCTCGGAGGATAGTGTGCGTTGTACCACTATCGGGTATGCAAACTTCAGCTTTGCTCATAGCATTTTCCATATTTGAACTTCAAAAAAATATGCAATGAAATAAATTACTTGCAATATATATTTAAATATAACACAAATCATAATTATACAATAAAACATTATTCTATGAATACATGAAAAATAGATTATTGTACATTTATATTCTACCATTATATTGTTCATTTTCAGAGAAATCGTTGAGAAAATCTGCAGCATCAATATTGTTCATTTCTATCCCACCAACATATTGATCATTTCCAGAGAAATCATTCATAAAATCACCAGCATCAAAATGAGTTGCATCACTCAAACGGTCACTGCGTTCAGTGAAGTTGGTCTCCTTTTCTTTCCCCTTTAATGATTCTTTATAAAGTTTACAAAGGTGCTCAGGGGCTCGACAAACTTTGGACCAATGTCCTGGAGTACCACATCTGTAACAAGAACTTTCATATCTTTTTGAGTGCTTCTCATTAACACTTGTATTCTCATGATGCCTTTTCTGTGGATGGTTTGGGACGTTCTTTTGAGATGAGTTATAAAAATAACTATCTCGATTATTTTCAAAACCACGGCCTTGACCACGACCACGGCCAATTCCACGTCCACGTCCACGTCCACGTCCACGACCTCGACCTCGACCTCGACCAAAACCTTGTCTTTGAATTTGATTTTGGTTTCCAGGTTTAAATTCATTTTTACTTACAGCATTTACTTCTGGAAATGCTGTTGATCCAGTGGGTCGGGACTGATGATTTCTCATTAATAGCTCGTTGTTTTTTTCCGCCATAAGAAGACAGGCGATGAGTTCAGAATATCTCGCGAATCCACGTACTCTATATTGTTGCTGTAGAGTAATATTTGATGCATGAAACGTGGAAAATGTTTTTTCAAGCATCTCAGATTCTGTGACCTCATGTCCACAAAATTTTAATTGCGAGATTATTCTATACATCGCCGAATTGTAATCACTGACTTTTTTAAAGTCTTGGAATCTCAATGTATTCCATTCATCCCGGGCGGTCGGAAGTATAACTTCTCTTATATGTTCGAATCTTTCTTTTAATCCCTTCCACAAAGCCATGAGATTTTTTTCAGTCAGATATTCACATTTCAATCCATCGTCGAGATGTCGACGCAAAAATATCATGGCTCTTGCCTTTTCTTGTGACGTGCATATGCCATTTTCTTTAATGGTCTCGCTTAGACCCAATGACTCAAGATGCATTTCTACATCTAGAGTCCATGGCATATAATTCTTTCCCGTGATGTCGAGCGCAACAAATTCGAGCTTTGTTAAATTTGACATGGTGGTACTAAAAAAAATTACGATGCATTTTATTAGTTAATAATTATTGCAATACAAAGTAACGGATAAACAACAAGTACAAGTATTTGTAAAAATAAAGAAAACACACGAGGAGGATATTCTCCGATAAATAAAAGACTCGTGAGTATGATAACCAAAATAATTAAAAATAACCTTGAGAAAGCCATCTTCTTTTTTCTTCGAAAAATTTGATGATGAATAATTTTTAGAGAAGAAGAGAAAGTTGGAGTGATGGAATGTGTTTGTGAGATCATATTTATAGGGCAAAAAAATAGCCGTTGTTTACCATTTATGACCGTTGGGGTACAAAAAAAAAAAATAAAGGTATGTATTTGTATAATTTTATGATAATAATATGATATATATAATATTAGACATGTTTAAATAATTATGTATATCATATCATAATATTATAATGAGTGTCATAATTTATTTTGTTTAAAAACCTTATAGGCTTTTATACTTGTCGTATCCCTTACCGGGAGTGTGGGATGTCGTCTTAACATCCTCCCAGGATTTATAACAAGTTTATGAAAAATTTATTTTTATTATTTCTAATAATAACATTATATTGTATATTAAATAAATACACAATAAATAAATAACAGTAAAATAAATATAATTATTTTTGTTACCTTTTTCTTCTGTTTGGAGCTTGGAAAAGTATGTAGGACTTTTAGAGCTTCGTGCTGATAACGTGTTGTGAAAAAGTAAAAATTTATGGTAAAAAGTAAAAATCTCAAACTCTCAAAATTTACCAAACTACACACTTTATAATATTTTTCTCTCTATTCAATTGTGATTTTCTTCACAAATGAGAGATCTATTTATAGGAAATCTTTACAAATAATCCAAAAATAAAATACATCATTACCTACATCATCACACACTAATTTTCAATATTTACAACTCTTATTTTCAACATTCAAATATTCAACATTCAAATATTCAATACTCACATTTTAAATATATTTTTCAACAATAAGTACTTTTTTTGGAAGTAAATATAAGTACTCTTTTGAGTTGATTTGTTCTGTGGAAATCCCAAATTTTATAATTCAATGAGAGAAAAAGAATCACACCTTTTATCACCACCCGCAAGATGATGTTAAGTGAATAGGGCCTAGAAAAGCAAATTCGAGGTGCTATTTTCAACTGCAACAACACTTTTCACTCATAGTTTCAACGTAAAATTGGATTTGAAATCTGTTTTGTTAAAAGTTGTGCATTTCTTGCGTAACGCAACGTACTTTTTACTACTAAAATTTGCGGAAAAAGTAAAAATTTTCTGGAATATGAAAATAAAAGCAATACGGTCGTCACTAAATCGTCCTTTCAGCAATAAAAATTTGCTGACAAAATGCTTGTTTCAAACATCGTAACCCACATCAAATCAGAGTATTTTAAACTGCATAAAAATTTTAGAAATAACGTGGGCGGTTCTCGGGTTTAGCCTCCCGCTCAGTCCAAGCCTGCTCCTTGGTCCCCACCTCCTGTCTCCTCATAAACATCCTCACATGCATCGATCAAGTCTAGTGAGTCTAAAGACTCTAACACGTATAAACTGGAAATAACGAGTATTACGTAATAAAACCACATGCAACTTTAAAATAGGACATACATACTTGAAACTTGAACTTGCACTAAACTGAACATACGTACATTACATAGACGTGCCATAACGTGAAAACTTTTCATAAATATGCTTGCATACTGGTACATACTTGACCATACATGAACTTCATAATTTTGCGTAGAGAATGTTTCAAAGCAAGTGACCCATATCTTAATCGCCTGATCAGACTAAACCACAATACTGGGATGACAGGGACGTATCCACTGCCACATACATGAGATCCCCGTTCATAATTTAACGGGCTGATTGGTCCACGCTCATGATTTAACGCTTTCCAATCACGATCTAAACCCGTTCATGATTTAACGGGGTGGAGAGGTCCTCGGCCATGTTCACCGACTTCCAAACCCATTCATAAATTGGTCACAAGATATTTAGCATATCTCAAAAATTTAAAAATATTTTCTTGCACGTCGAACATACTTACTTGGCGTTGAGGGTTTCGGTGGACTTCGATCGGGGCCGTTGCTGCACATACTAATCATGAATTTACATGCTTAACTTGCATTGCTTAGACGTAGGTACACATGCTTACCACCAAACTCCATCAACACTTAAGGCGTTCTAAGACACTCGAGAATTGACCTCATTTAAATCAATGTACTAAACCATCACAAGAAATCCCAAAACAAACGATTAAGTTTTCCCCAATATATGAGGTACACGGACCCCGGGACTGGGTCCGTGTATGTGCGCAAAGAAGGTACCAAAAAAAGGAAAGGACACGGACCCCGTGCCCTGGTCCGTGTGGGGGTTCGTGTACTCTCGCAAAAAGGATAGTCAAGAAGAAACAAAGACACGGACCCCGTGCCAGGGTCTGTGTTCGGGTCCGTGTACTCTCGTTGGACGCGAACTCACGAAAATCCTGTACATGTCCTGCTTACATTCTAGACTTGTTCGTACGGACCATGAACCGACACCTCGAGACACATCCTAACATGCCATAACATCAAACCAACTTCATACAAGCACCCAAAGCACTGACGTCCACCTTACGACACATACAATTCAAAAACGTGGCAATTGACACCAAATCGGTTCCTACGACTTCTAGTGTATTCGAGTGCCTATCAACACCGAAGGACATGTCAAATAACAACCCAACATCATACTGATCATATCTAGACGCAGCAATGATCACCCGTCGATTCCCAACGAAGCCTGCAACAATAAAATCTAAAAAACGCACCAATACATAATTTTCTGAAAAACGCAGTTTGAGCAGTCCCACGAAAAACGTCATAATTCACTCAATTTTTATCCAAATATTTCGAATTTACTGTCAAATCAAAGGTATTGAAAAGTTCTACAATTTTTGTGTTGAAAGTTTTCTCTGAATCACGATCGAAAAGTCACAGTATTTAAAAAGACAGTAAAAACGAGTTTTCAGATCTAGAAACTATTTCAAAACTGATCCAACCCAATTTCCGCTCAAACGACGAACTTCACACATAAAATTTTACGCATAAAAATAACACGACACATAATATGACGAGATCGATACATAAATAACAGAATATACGTGCCTTTTGATGATAAACTTTACCGAAACGGCGATACCGAAGCGGAGAAAGAAGCGAGGTTGATCCGGGACGAGCGTGTCACTAAATTCTTTGAAGAAAACTCGACTAAATCTCGCAGGATTTCCAGAAGAAGGGGCGCCTGCTATTCTTCTCTTAGAACCCTAGTTTTGTTCTCTCAAACATAATAAAACTGATTTGCAAATATGTGTGTGTGTGTTTGAGGCGTGTGAAAATGTTTGTGTGTGTGTGTGTGTGTGTAGCGTGAGTTTTGAAATAATTAGGGACTAAAATTTGCTCATTTAGAAATTATCAATTTAATTAAAAACACTAATACACCTCTAACTATAACCAATTCCTTAATTAAAATTAAACACACACTCATTTATAAAATTCTCTAATATGCAAGATAAAATAAGCATTGTTAACTTAAAAGTTTTAAAACTCTAAATCCCTAAATTAATAATTTAGGCTTTAAAATATTAAAACTTAATAAATTATCTAAAACGCCCCATTCTTGACTAAAAATTAAAATACCCCATTTTTAAAGTACCCAAAAATCGTCACCGGTCTTTTCCTCGATCCCGCCTCGAGTAATCGCCTGAAACATGAAACTCGAAAACATTTTAACGTGCATCTCATAAACATAATTAATTTAAAATAATGTATTTAAATAAATCATGCATGGCTAAAACTCAATTTAAACTTAAATAAATGCTTTAATAATTAAATAAATGCATGGGTTATACGTGTATTGAATTTGGGCACTACAGTTCCTCCTCCACTTATAAAAATTTCGTCCTCGAAATTAAATCTTACCGAACAACTCCGGGTAGCGAATTCTCATGTCTGCTTCGGCTTCCCAAGTGGCCTCCTCCACTGATTGATTTAGCCACTGGACTTTGACCAACTTGGTCACTTTGTTTCGAAGTCTCCGCTCCTATCTGTCTAGGATTTGGAAAGGTCTTTCCTCATAAGACAGGTCTGGAGCCAACTGCAACGGCATAGCTCAACACGTGCGAAGGATTAGCTAGGTATTTCCTCAGCATCGAGACGTGGAACACATTGTGTACCCCGGCCAGACTCGGCGGAAGGGCAACACGATAAGCTAGTGTCCCAACTCTGTCAAGGATCTCGAACGGCCCAATAAACCTTGGACTGAGCTTGCCTCTTTTCCCAAGGCGCTATCTTTACAAAGACGTGATCACCCACGGCAAACTCTAGATCTCTTCTCCTCTTATCAGCATAACTTTTCTGACGGCTCTGGGCAGTCTTCATCCTGTCTCGGATCTTGACCACTACATCTGCAGTCTGCTGAACTATCTCCGGACCAAGTTCTGCTCTTTCACCAACCTCATCCCAATGAACTGGTGATCTGCACTTCCTTCCATACAACGCCTCATAGGGAGCCATACCTATAGATGATTGAAAACTGTTGTTGTATGTAAACTCCACTAGAGGTAACTTCGATTCCCAAGTCCCCTGGAAATCGATCATACACGCTCGCAGTAGATCCTCTAAAATTTGAATCACTCGCTCAGACTGGCCATCTGTCTGCGGGTGAAAGGCGGTACTGAAAAGTAACTTCGTCCCCATGGCTGCATGTAAGCTCTTCCAAAAGGACGATGTAAACCTCGGGTCCCTGTCGGATACAATAGAAACTGGGATCCCATGCAATCGAACAATCTCCTTGATATAAAGCTCCGTGTACTGCGTCATGGAGAAAGTAGTCTTCACTGGCAAGAAGTGCGCTGACTTAGTGAGTCGATCCACTATAACCCAAATAGAATTCGATCCTCTGACTGACCTCGGCAAACCAACCACAAAGTCCATTGTAATATTCTCCCATTTCCACTCTGGGATGGGGAGTGGCTTAATCAATCCTGCTGGCCTCTGATGCTCTGCCTTCACATGCTGACAAGTGAGGCATTCAGACACAAATCTGCGGATGTCTCGTTTCATCCCTGGCCATCAATACAGAATCTGCAGCCTTGTACATTTTGGTACCTCCTGGGTGAATGGAATACAGAGATGCGTGTGCCTCTGATAGAATGTCATCTTTGATCGAATCAACGCTAGGCACCCACATTCTGTCTCTATATCTCACAATACCCTCTGACACTGTGTAGAGTACACTGCCCTTGGATTCATCCTTCAGCCTCCATTTCTGTAACTGCTCGTCTGAAGGCTGATCTGCCCGAATACAGTCTAGCATAGAAGATTGGACTGTCAGATTAGACAGCCTCGGAGCTCTACCCTTGCGATAAACTTCTAAACCAAACCTCTGAATCTCAGACTGAAGAGGTCTCTGCACTGACAACTGAGCTATGACTGCAACTTTCCGGCTCAAGGCATCTGCCACTACATTAGCTTTCCCCGGATGGTAGCTAATCTCACAGTCGTAGTCTTTCACCAACTCTAACCACCGTCTCTGCTTCATATTCAGTTCTTTCTGTGTGAAGAAATACTTGAGACTCTTGTGATCCGTGAATATCTGGCACTTCTCGCCGTACAAGTAGTGTTTCCAAATCTTCAATGCAAAGACGACGGCGGCTAATTCTAAATCATGCGTCGGGTAATTCTTCTCATGTACCTTTAACTGTCTGGAAGCATAAGCTATCACCCGACCTTGCTGCATCAAGACTGCGCCTAAACCGAGCTTAGATGCATCGGTGTATAGCACAAAATCACCTTGCCCCGTTGACATGGCTAACACTGGTGCTGAAACAAGAGCTTGCTTCAAAGTATCGAAGCTGTTCTGACACTCGTCACTCCACACAAATTTAGCATTCTTCTTGGTCAGTGAAGTGAGTGGCACTGCTATCGAAGAAAACCCCTGAATGAACTTACGGTAGTAACCGGCTAAACCCAGAAAACTGCGGATCTCAGAAGCATTCTTCGGTTCAACCCATTCCTTAACGGGCCTGCTACCTTTGCTGGATCCACCTCATTCCACTGCTAGACACTATGTGACCCAAAAACGCTACCTTTTCCAACCAGAATTCACACTTACTGAACTTCGCAAATAACTTGCGACTCTGCAAGGTCTGCAAAACTGTCTCCAAATGCTGGTTATGCTCCTTATGGCTCTTCGAGTAGATAAGAATGTCGTCAATGAACACTATGACGAATTGGTATAAGTAGGGCTAAAATACTCGGTTCATCAAGTCCATGAAAATTGCTGGAGCATTCGTAAGTCCGAACGGCATCACTAGGAACTCGTAATGCCCATATCTGGTCCTGAAGGCTGTCTTGTGCACATCTGCCTCTTTCACCTTCAGCTGGTGATACCCTGATCGAAGATCTATCTTAGAGAACATCGTGGCTCCCTGCAACTGATCAACAAGTTTTCGATCCTAGGAAGTGGGTACTTGTTCTTTATCGTTACTTCGTTCAACTCCCGGTAATCGATGCACAGTCTCATGCTCCCATCTTTCTTTTTCACAAAAAGCACTGGTGCGCCCCACGGCGAGAAACTGGGGCGGATGAATTCCTTGTCCTGAAGCTCCTGTATCTGCTGTTTGAGTTCTAACATCTCAGCTGGAGCTAATTGGTATGGTGCCTTAGAGATTGGCACTGTACCTGGCATAAGATCGATTGCGAACTCCACCTCTCTCTCTGGTGGTAGACCTGTGACGTCGTCAGGAAAGACGTCTCGGAAGTCTCTGACTACTGGTACATCTAATATAGACGGAGCGGGTGCTTCAGGTGCTGAAATGATGCTGGCCACGAAGGCCTGACACCCCTTAGAAATAAGTTTCCGCGCCTGCATGCAGGAGATCATGCGAGGGAAACTTCTCCACCTGTCTGGCTCAAATAGAAACTGCTCCATTCCCATCGGTCTGACCAACACTGATCTCTTCTGAAAGTCAATCATAACTCTGTTCTTTGTCAACCAGTCCATACCCAAGATAATGTCAAACTCTGGCATCGGCAATATTATCAGGTCCGCATACACCAGGTGGCCCTGCAGTTCTAGATCAATGTCTCTGACCACGCTGGTAGCTACCAGTTCTTCCCCTGATGGGACTGTCACCGAATAATTCACATCAAGGCCGATGGACTTGATGTCCAAATGATTAACAAAGGTCTCCGTGATGAATGAATGAGTGGCCCCTGAATCTATCAGGGCCTTCGTGGATAACCTCTTGATGAAAATGTTTCCGGTTAACAAGGTAGTATCCGGGTTCGCCTCCTGTGCATGCATGGCGAACACTCAGCCCTTGGTTGGCTGCTTCCACTATGGGCACTCCTTTAGCATGTGGTCACTAGCTCCACACTTGAAACACTTGCCTGTCCCATACAAACACTGTCCTGGATGCTGGCGGTTGCATTTAGGACATACTGGGAAAGTACCGGGCTTCTGAGTCGCCACCTGCTGCTGAATTGGACCCTTGCCCTTCGGCGGTCCCTGATAAGGCTTCTTCCCCGGCGGCCCCTGATACGGTTTCTTAAACTGGGGTCTCTGGTGTTGTTGTTGCTGGTGTTGCAGTGGTGCCTGATAGGGCCTCTTGCCCTGCCTGTCCAACTCGATATCCCTCTGATCCTGCTCTGCCGCCAATGCTCTAGATACGGCGACTGCATAAGTAGTAGGACCCGCAACTCGGACATCACGGCGCAAAATCGGCCGCAAACCATCCATGAAATGCCTCAACTTTGCCTAGGCATCATTCGCAATGAGGGGTACGAAGTGACACCCCCTCTCAAACTTTCTAACAAACTCCGCCACGCTGCTATCCCCTTGACGCAACGTCATGAACTCTCTGGTTAGGCGAGAGCGTACTTCCTCAGTGAAGTACTTTGAGTAGAAAACCTTTTTGAACCCATTCCGAGGCAGTACCTGCAAGTTGACTGCCACTGACGCACTCTCCTACCATAGTCCGGCGTCCCCTGTCAGAAGGAACGTGGCGCACCTGACCCGGTCTGCATCAGCCAGTTTCATGAAGCCGAAGATTACCTCGATGGACTTAATCCATCCTTCAGCTACCATCGGGTCAGTGGTACCCGAAAACTCCTTTGGGCTCATACGTCTGAACCTCTCGTAAACTGCTTCCGGTCTGGGCCTCTCCCCTGCATCTACTGCAGTCTGGTTCCTCGCAAACTGTGCAAAGAACTGCGTCATACCTGCAAGCATCTGAGCTTGCATATCCGGAGATGGAGGATTGGCCCTCTCCTCATTTCGGGCCTCTCTGTCCTCTTCCCTTGCTTCTCGGTTAATCAAGCGTCTAGGAGGCATACTGTTCCAATAAATTACGCAACACGTAAGCCCCACATGCATGAACATGATATAAACAACATAAGATGCACGTACTTGAACTTTAAAATATGCACATGCTGAAATCAGAACTCAATGCTTACTACATAACTCAAAATTGAAACTTTAAAACTTACAGACTTGAGGTGTGACTTCGTGAGCTTCTTGCGGCTGGCAGTAGGCGTAACCCTTTATAAGAACACCGCTCTGATACCAACTGTAACATACCGTACTTTTTACTATTAAAATTTGCGGAAGAATTAAAAATTTTCTGGAATACGAAAATAAAAGCAATACGGTCGTCACTACATCGTCCGTTCACCAATAAAAATTTGCTGACAAAATGCTTGTTTCAAACATCGTAACCCACATCCAATCAGAGTATTTTAAACTGCATAAAAATTGTAAAAATAACGTGGGCGGTCCTCGGGTTTAGCCTCCCGCTCAGTCCAAGCCTGCTCCTTGGTCCCCATCTCCTGTCTCCTCATAAATATCCTCATCTGCATCGATCAAGTCTAGTGAGTCTAAAGACTCAACACGTATAAACTGGAAATAACGAGTATTACGTAATAAAACCACATGCAACTTTAAAATAGGACATACATACTTGAAACTTGAACTTGCACTAAACTGAACATACGTACATTACATAGACGTGCCATAACGTGAAAACTTTTCATAAATATGCTTGCATACTGGTACATACTTGACCATACATGAACTTCATAATTTTGCGTAGAGAATGTTTCAAAGCAAGTGACCCATATCTTAATCGCCTGATCAGACTAAACCACAATACTGGGATGACAGGGACGTATCCACTGCCACATACATGAGATCCCCGTTCATAATTTAACGGGCTGATTGGTCCACGTTCATGATTTAACGCTTTCCAATCACGATCTAAACCCGTTCATGATTTAACGGGGTGGAGAGGTCCTCGGTCACGTTCACCGACTTCCAAACCCATTCATAAATTGGTCACAAGACATTTAGTATATCTCAAAAATTTAAAAATATTTTCTTGCACGTCGAACATACTTACTTGGCGTTGAGGGATTCGGTGGACTTCGATCGGGCCATTGCTGCACATACTAATCATGAATTTACATGCTTAACTTGCATTGCTTAGACGTTGGTACACATGCTCACCACCAAACTCCATCAACACTTAAGGCGTTCTAAGACACTCGAGAATTGACCTCATTTAAATCAATGTACTTAACCATCACAAGAAATCCCAAAACAAACGATTAAGTTTTCCCCAATATATGAGGTACACGGACCCCGGGACTGGGTCCGTGTATGTGCGCAAAAAAGGTACCAAAAAAAGGAAAGGACACGGACCCCATGCCCTGGTCCGTGTGGGGTTTCGTGTACTCTCGCAAAAAGGATAGTCAAGAAGAAACAAAGACACGGACCCCGTGCCAGGGTCTGTGTTCGGGTCCGTGTACTCTCCTTGGACGCGAACTCACGAAAATCCTGTACATGTCCTGCTTACATTCTAGATTTGTTCGTACGGACCATGAATCGACACCTCGAGACACATCCTAACATGCCCTAACATCAAACCAACTTCATACAAGCACCCAAAGCAATGACGTCCACCTTACGACACATACAATTCAAAAACGTGGCAATTGACACCAAATCGGTTCCTACGACTTCTAGTGTATTCGAGTGCCTATCAACACCGAACGACATGTCAAATAACAACCCAACATCATAGTGATCATATCTAGACGCAGCAACGATCACCCAACGATTCCTAACGAAGCCTGCAACAATAAAATCTGAAAAACGCACCAATACATAATTTTTTGAAAAACGCAGTTTGAGCAGTCCCACGAAAAACGTCATAACTCACTCAATTTTTATCCAAATATTTCGAATTTACTGTCAAATCGAAGGTATCAAAAAGTTCTACAATTTTTGTGTTGAAAGTTTTCTCAGAATCACGACCGAAAAGTCGCATTATTTAAAAAGATAGTAAAAACGAGTTTTCAGATCTAGAAACTATTTCAAAACTGATCCAACCCAATTTCCGCTCAAACGTCGAACGTCACACATAAAATTTTACGCATAAAATAACACGACACATAATATGACGAGATCGATGCCGAAATAACAGAATATACGTGCCTTTTGATGACAAACTTTACCGAAACGACGATACCGAAGCGGAGAAAGAAGCGAGGTCGATCCGGGACGAGCGTGGCACTAAATTCTTTGAAGAAAACTCGACTAAATCTCGCAGGATTTCCAGAAGCAGGGGCGCCTGCTATTCTTCTCTTAGAACCCTAGTTTTGTTCTCTCAAACATAATAAAACTGATTTGCAAATATGTGTGTGTGTGTTTGAGGCGTGTGAAAACGTTTGTGTGTGTGTGTGTGTGTGTGTGTGTAGCGTGAGTTTTGAAATAATTAGGGACTAAAATTTGCTCATTTAGAAATTATCAATTTAATTAAAAACGCTAATACACCTCTAACTATAACCAATTCTTTAATTAAAATTAAACACACACTCATTTATAAAATTCTCTAATATGCAAGATAAAATAAGCATTGCTAACTTAAAAGTTTTAAAACTCTAAATCCCTAAATTAATAATTTAGGCTTTAAAATATTAAAACTTAATAAATTATCTAAAACGCCCCATTCTTGACTAAAAATTAAAATACCCCACTTTTAGAGTACCCAAAAATCGTCACCGGTCTTTTCCTCGATCCCGCCTCGAGTAATCGCCTGAAACATGAAACTCGAAAACATTTTAACGTGCATCTCATAAACATAATTAATTTAAAATAATGCGTTTAAATAAATCATGCATGGCTAAAACTCAATTTAAACTTAAATAAATGCTTTAATAATTAAATAAATGCATGAGTTATACGTGTATTGAATTTGGGCACTACATCTTACGCAAGATATGAACATGATCCAATGGACATTATACAATATCAGATAAACTTTAAAAGTTGTGAGATGAATCTCGGGTAAAAAAATACAAGGACCACATGAAATCACTTTTAAAATCTCGAATCTGGTACTAGTCCTTCGGAATTGAGAAAAAGCTTGGCTGTGCATGGTGGCTACTGTGATCCGAGTAAATCGAGTGAGCTGGGTTCGGGAAATTTAATGGATATAATATAAAAATGATGAGGGATGAGAGCACTGCGATATGTGTTCAAACCAGAGGCTTTTCTCCTGGGAAAGGCTAATGCTGACCTGCAAACACGAAGATAATCACGTGAATGGGCGCCATAGAGGTGTCCAGCGTGATCACTCCGATACTAAAATCAGCAGGTGAACGAAGAGAACCAATGCAGCAAAAAAAAATACGGTGCCAATGGTGTGAAGAATTTTCGAGAGTAAATAATGTGGACAATATATATATATGAATGAATGTAAATGCTATAAAAAAACCTGATATTTATAGGAAGGAAATCAATGATCACCTTGTTTTTAGTGTCCACTTACTACTTATGGCAAGATGGTTGTCTATACCCTGCTGTCTGATACCAACTTCTTTGACACGCCAAACTAATGATTCTGACAGTAATGATTACCAAGATAAGGTATCACGTGCTTGTGCACTCGAGTGAGGTGCTATTATCGAGGTAACCTAGGTAGAGAGCCACCACCCGAACTCGTCTGAAAGCCCGGGCTTGTGGTAGCCCGGGTGGATGATTTTGCCCAACTTTTATCGGGTTAGCCCAAAACTTCTCATAACCTAATCTATGACTCGGGATCATTAAGGACCCATGACCCGCGCCTCCCGGGGTATCACCGCTCCCTCTATAAATAGTCGGGCTAGAGTTTTCTCGCTGTCCCGATCACTCTCTTTTTCCTGGTTATGGAAAATTTTTTGTCGTTTCATACTCTCGGGTTGGTAGAGCCGATGTCATGATGACGTACGCCCTAAAATTTGAACCGCCAACGCTTCATATTCCGAGAAGGTGAACAGTCTGATTCCACTTCGAATACCGAGTCTATCCTTTCATATCCCTGCACAGTTTCCAAGATGAATCCTAATCATCCTTTTATCTTTAGATCAACAGTTGAACAATATTTTGTACAGGAGGTCATACCAAGGGCCTTTGTTAAAATGTTTAGCCAAGGAAGAAGTAGAGTATGTCTTCCGAAAAATACATGAGGGATGTTGTGGGGAACATCTCGGGGGAACGACGTTGGTCCGAAAAGCGATTTTGGCTGGATTCTGGTATCCCAGCATAAGCCAAAACTATTCCCGAGTGGTTCGAGCATATGAAGGATGTCGGAATCATTCCAACTTTCAATACAACTCGGCCACTCTGATGAAGCCTATTTAGGCATCTTGTCCTTTCGATCAATGGGGCATATATATTTTTGGTCCTTTCCCAATAGCTCGGGCTCAAAAGAAATTTCTCTTGGTAGCAGTAGATTACTTCTCCAAATAGGTTGAAGCCAAGCCCCTGGCTAAAATTACTGAGGAAGACGTGTTGAAATTTCTTTGGAAAAATATTGTGTGTCGGTTCGAGATTCCCAGAAGATTAATCTCAGACAACAAAAGGCAGTTTCAAGGTAAAAGATAACATCCTGGTGCCAAGAGACGAAGATCACTCAGTCTTTCACATCATTTGCCTATCCCCAAGAAAATGGGCAGACTGAGGTAACAAACAGAATTATTGTGCGGGCTTTAAAAACCCGACTACAAGGGAAATGCAAAGCCTGGGTAGAAGAGTTACTTAGTGTTCTCTAGGCATATAGGACTACACCACGAACAACACTCAAGAAACTCCTTTAAATCTTTTTTATGGTTATGTGACAGTATTACCCGTGGAGATTGGGCAATCTTCTGCTCGAGTATAATCTTACTTGGACAATAACGATCAAACCAGGGCAATGGAATTAGATTTGGTGGAAGAGAAGAGAGAGCGGGCGATGATGCGGATGGAGGCTTAACGAGGTTGGGTCATGAAGTCATACAATAGACGCGTCCGGATGAGAGATTTCGGATTGGGGATTTGGTCATGAAGAAATTAAATCCAGCTGGGGATGTGGGCAAATTCGAAGCTCGTTGGGAAGGACCAATCAAAATCATTCAAAAAGTTAGCTCGGGAGTCTTCTACCTAGAAGATGCCTATGGACGTTCTCTTAAGAGATCCTGAAATGTATTCATTTGAAGAAATATTATGATTGAAAAAATTTTATACTTGTAATCTACCATTAAATAAAAGGAAAGAATGATTCAGAAAGTTGTAGCATCAGTCCATGGACCTGTACCCTGGCCCGAGGTTCCGTACCCCAGCTATCCAATAAGTTCAGGGACCCGTACCCTGGCCCTGGGCTTCGTGGTGATACCCCCGGGAGGTCCGGGTCGTGGGTCCTTAATGATCCCGAGTCATGGATCAGGTTATGAGAAGTTTTGGACTAATCCAATAACAGCCGGGAAAAATCATCCTCCCGGGCTACCAGAAGCTCGGACTTTCAGACGAGTTCCCGGGTGGTGGCTCTTTACCCGGGTTACCTCGATAATAGCACTGTTAGAAAATCCCTATGTTCTCAATAAAAGAATTTGACGATTGGAAAAAATAAGAATGCAGACTCACTTAGCTGCACAAGATTACGATATGTAGTACGTTATAACTGACGGACCCATGAAGATAATGAAAGCTAATACACTTATTGCTATAACTGATGGAGCACCTCACCGCATCGAGAAACTACACAAGGAATGGACAGCTGAAGACAAGAGAAAAGAAAACCTGGATAATGTGGCAAAAGATATTCTATACAAAACACTGGATAAAATCACCTTCAGCAAAGCAAGATGTGCAGAACAACCAAAGAAATTTGGGAAAACTGATTCAATTATGCGAATGAAATGAGCAAACAAAGGAGAACAAACTCTCAGTCCCAGTACAAAAATTTGATAATATCAAGATGAAGACTGGAGAATCTATGAATGAATATGATGAACAATTCAGCGGTATCATTAACGAACTAAATGCACTTGGGAAAATTTATTCAAATAAAGAAATTGCATTGAAAGTTGTTCGTGGTCTTCCCAAAGAATGGGATGTTAAGACAATGGCAATGAGAGAATCTAAAGACCTGAATAAGGTGGAACTACATGATTTATTTGTCGATCTCAAAGCTTACGAGTTTGAACTACAGACGAGAGAAGGAGAACCATCAACTCCACCAGTTATAACTGCTCTCAGTGCCATGAAACTTGAATCAACTGGTCCAGTTGAGAAATTTGTAGAGCAGCTGAGCAATGATGTCATGTCATTGTTCGTCAAGAAGTTTGGGAAATTCATGAGAAAGAATCAGGGTTCATTTCGAAGGCATTCTCACAAAAATATATCCATTTGATATACTTTGAAATTCTTGAAGGATGCATAGGCTAGGAATATCCTGATTGCTTCCAGTCGAGTAATTGGAGCATATGTCTCGTTTTAGCCTTTTCCAACTAGTCTCGCTTTTTTGGGCACAACTGAACTATCTTCGTTCAGTTTGTTCCTATATACAAATTTGGTACATATAATAGATTTTGAAAATGGTCTTGGAACTAACGTCCAGTTATTTTATGGGTAAATTGACTTAGATTTTCTTGCATAACAATGACCCAACTGGGATCAGTTAGATCTTCTTTAGTTTTCTTTGGTTTTAATTGTAAAATTAAAGCAGAATATATAAATAAGTTTAACATCTGATTTCTGGTCTTTATCGGATCAGATGGGTTTTCTATACCAAATTTTGATGATGATTTTTGCTCCATCTATAGTTTGGGTCTATTTGTAACTGATCAGTTTCTTCTGTTTCAGTTGGAATATTGTCACTTTGTGTTTGAGTGGGATCTTGTTGTTCAACAAACTGATCATTCGGAATTGTATCCAGTCCAACTTGTGGTTCTACCACTTCTGGCTCTGGTGTTTAAAGAAAGTTTTTGATAACATGATTTTCATCTTCACTGTCATCCTCCAACTTATATTTGTTAAGCGATTAATTAGCTCAATTGGATCATTTGGTTTATCAGTTAATAAAGTTTCATCAAATACAACATATATAGATTCTTCAACATTGAGAGTACACTTATTAAATATCCTACAACCTTTGCTAACTGAAGAATATCCAAGAAATAATCACTCATCTGATTTAACATCGAAGTCAGCTAAGTGATTCTTTCCATTGTTATGAATGAACCATTTGCACCCGAATATTCTAAAGTATGAAACCACTCTTTTCTTACCATGTAAGGTATTATAGGTGTTTTTGAATGATTCTTATTAATTATTGATTTGTTCTGAGTGTAACACTGTATTAACTGTTTCTGCCCAAAATCTTTGAGAAATACCAGAATCAGCTAGCATTGTTTTTACTGCCTCCTTAAGAGTTTGGTTTTTTTTTTTGTTCAGCTATACCATTATGTTGTGGTGTTCTTGCGACTGAGAAATCATGTCTGATTCCTAAATTTTCAAGAAATATAGATAAAGTCTGATTGAAAAATTCAGTTCCTCTATCGGATCTTATTTTGTCAATTCCAACTGATTTATCATTTAAAAGTCTTTTGAAAAGCTTTATCAGTTGTGAAGCAGTTTGATCTTTTGATTTAAGAAAAATTACCCAAGAAAATCTTGAGAAATCATCGACAATGCTAATGTGTATTTCAATTCCCCTAAGCTCATGACTGATATTGGATCAAACAAGTCCATATGCATAAGTTTTAAGCATCAGATAGAATTTATTTCCTTTATTTTTGAAATATGATCTCACTTGCTTTACGAACTGACAAGTAGAACAAATTTTATCTTTTAGAAACACACATTTTGGCAGACCAGTTATTAATTCGTGTTTGCTCAGCTGTGCAATGACTTTTAAATTTATATGGTCCAATCTTTTATGACATAGCAGTTCTCAGATTGATTTGAGGCTACAAAACAAACTGGCTCATCGGGTTGATTGCTCCAACTTTCTTTGTATGTGTTTCCACATCTATTTCATGTTATAATGATATCATCAGTTGCATTTTTGACAGTACACGCATGTTTACTAAATTCAAATGGATGATTATGATCACATAATTGTCTGATGCTAATTAAATTATATTTCAAATTATCAACAAGTAAGACATCTTCAATAATAATAGTATCATGAATAAGTTTATCCTTACCCACATTTTTACCTTGTGAAGCGTCCCCAAAACTGATCTTGGGACCATAATATTTGATTAGTTTAGATATCAGTTCAACATTTTCAGTCATGTGCTTTGACCATCCACTGTCCAAGTACCAGACTGAATCTTTGATCAATTTACCTGTAACCTGCAATCACAAATAATAAATACATTTGGTAATCTATTTGGGTTCAGAACTGATTAGTAATTTGGGAACCCAAATTTGGATTAGTCGAACTGATCTACCAGTTTCTGTGCTCCAGATAACCTTCCCTAATTTGTGTGTGACAGGTGAGTACGGTGATGATGATACAACATGTGTTTATGCTCTTTTATCCTAATTGTTCATCCGATAGCGTTTTTGAACATGCTTGATATTATAATAGCGTCTCACTGAGTTTCGTTTAGCATAACTGGACCTCTTGGGTGACCAGTTTCTTGATTCATTTGAACTCTTGATGTTGTACCTAATTCCATGCCGTTTTTCTTTATTCATATTTTCAGTTGGTTTCTCAACCGACTTACTGAACTCAGGATTTTGTCGATGGATGCTCCTATTATACTCGTAGTCTCTGAAGGAAGCACTTTTTTTTGGCATCAAAGACTCTTTAACTCTCCGGCTGGTAAAAGCTAGAACAGACCAGCTGAGGGAGGTCTTGACTCTTTACTTTCTAATTTGAATGTCCCGGAAGAAAAGAGAGCCAACGCAGGCTCAGAATCCGATGAAAAGACTTGTCCCCTGCGGAGCATCCTCCTTGAATTTCTTATTCGTGATAGCTGCATAGTTGAATTATTTGTTCTCTCCTCGAAACATTCGTAAATTTATTTACCATTACTTATTTAACAGAGTGTATACTTTTTTTTTCTCGTATTCAGTTTTGGCATTGAACTGCCAGTTGAGGTTTCATCTTCGCTATTGAAGCCCAGACCAGTCTTATCTCCAACTTGTTTTTGTGACCTTTGCATTTCAGTTAGCGTGACTGATGACATATTCTAAGCTTGAATTACTTCAGTCAGTCTTGAGTTTTTTGATCTCAGCTGCTGAATCAAAGAAATACTTTCATCCTTTTCAGCTATCAGCTTAGAAATCTCTTCGTTGACATTTAGGCTTTCAATTGATTTTAGACTATAACTCGTATCATTTGAGGGATCATTTTGCTTAGCCTTAGCTTATTCAAATAAGATAGCTAGCTTGCGGTACTCATTAACCATACCATGCAGTGTGGAAATGAGTTCTTCTCGTGTGAAATCAGTAGAACTAAAGCCAAATACCTGATCGCTGCTGGACTCCAGCTCTGCATCATCAGCCATGAGGCATTTCACCTCTTATTCATCGCTGGATCTGTTTGAGCTTTCAGTTTCCGACGCTTCACTGTCAGTTTCAGGCCACTTTGGCTTATTCTCTTCAGCTACCAATGCTTCAGTTACCAATGCTTCATGATTTCTTCTGAATGACTTCTTCTTGTCCTTGAATCTTCTTCTGTGCTCGAAGGGTTTTTTACTCTTTTCAAATGATCTTTTGCTGTCCTTTTTCGGCTTTGGACAATCAGCAATGAAGTGACCAGTCTTTTAGTAGTTAGAGCACGCATTTGGTTCCTCCTTTGATTCATTTCTATGATATTTTCTTTGGAAGGAACCTTGATTCTTTCTCATAAACTTCCCAAATTTCTTCACAAACAATGACATTGCGTCATTGCTAAGTTGTTCTGCTGAATTCTCAACTGAAACTGTTGGTTTCAGTTTTAGTGCATTTAGAGCAGTTGTAAATGATGGAACTATTGGCTCTCGTTCTCTGGTTTAATTTGCATTTCGAACTCGTATGCTTTTAAGTCTTCAAATAAGTCATGTAGATCCATCTTATTCAGATCTTTCGATTCTCTTATTGCCAAAATTTTGACATCTCATTCCCTGGGAAGACCACATATCACTTTTAGTGCAATCTTTTTGTTTGAGTGTACTCTTCCTTGTGCATTTAGTTCGTTTACGATGCTACTTACTCTTTCATGGAATTCACTCATTGATTCTCGGCTTTCATCTTAATATTGTCGAACTTTTGAATAGCAAGTGAAAGTTGTTTTCCTTGGTCTGTTCATTTCCTTCACACAACTGAATCAGCTTCTACCAAATTTCCTTAGCTGATTTACACATTTTAATTTGGTTGAATGTGTTTTTATCTAGTGTCTTGTACAAGATTTCATTGGAAACATTGTCTATGTTTGTCTTTCTTTTATCTTCTGAAGTCCACTCATCACGTGGCTTTTCTATACGATGTGGTGCTCTGTCAGTAAGAGCAACACCGGTGTTGGCTTTCATAATCTCCAAAGGTCCGTCAGTTATAATGTACCACATGTCATCGTCCTGAGCAGTTAAATGAGCATGCATTCTGATTTTTCCATCGTCAAACATTTCTCTGGAGAACATGGGGATTTTGTTGAATGACTACACGATTATCCGTTTGAGCATGTGAGAGTATTCAAGAAAAGATTAACTGCTCTGATACCACTTGATAAGATCGGTTAGTGTAGTTGGAGTGATTAGAATGAGAGGTTTGAATAAACACTCTGGCTTTTTGCAATCTTTTGAATATGAATCAGTTCTTTAATTGATCAACTGTTCCTGAAATCTTGTTTGTCGGTATAAGTCAGTCAACTAATGTTAGTGAAGAATTAGACTGAAATATAGATTGAATACTAATGGTGATGTATTCTAAAAACTGAATAGATAAAAGAATAAAACACATGATTTTTATGGATGGGCGGAGTCTTCAAATAATTCTACGCTACCTCTTCTAACTCAAGGATATGTTTTTCACTAAAAGATTTTGATGTATTACAATAGATTATAATAATTCACTTCAGTTGGACTTATACACTGCCAAACTGTAACTCTTAGTTTTTCAATACCTTACAGTAAATAATTGAATCACTACTAAAGAGTAGCATGAATGCTGCAAATAAATACAATGAAATAAGGGTTTGAGTGTGCGATTTGTAAACTGAGAAATGCTTGAGATTGTATCGCAACTGATTGATGATCATAGATAATTTTTCAAGTATGTTTCACCAACCTTTTTGAAACATCCACTACTCATTTTACTTTAAAATATACTAGAATTTTTTTTCCTACTCTAATAGTTTCGGCCGATACATATATATACTTTAAAATACTTTGACATCATTTTAAAATTAAAACAACCAACTATGTTTGAAAATTCAAGAGAAAGAGTTCAGAACATAAAATCGTCAAACGTTAACAACCTAACTTAACATATTTCAAAATAAGACTAACTCTAACAACCTCTCAAAGACCACTCAAAAAGCATCATAAAAGTCGTGAAACTCTTTATCATAACTTAAACGTAAATCATAATCATAATCGTAATGCGGAAAATCTAGCGCTGGTCCTTGGGTTGTGTGAACCTTCAGTCCAGCAAGATCAACCATCCAAACCTCCATCATCATTAACATCATGCTCACATGCATCCATCGCATCTAGTGAGTCTAATGACTCAGCAAACCATAATCTTGATAACAAGTAATATATATACAATCGCATGCAACGGTAAAAATATTTTTACTTAAAATAACATTTCATGAACATGCGTAAACATAAACATTTTTCCTTGATTCATTTCATCATAAAAATTTTCCTTTTCATCATAAGCATATACTTTATCCTTTTATTGAATTCAGATCGTTAATTGTGACTTTCGTTTCATCATAAAGTCGATGGATCCATCTACATATAACCACAGTACTGGACGACATGGACATCAACGACACTCTCACCCGTCAACTGAGCCTTGGCCTATCATCATCATATGGAACCGGGCTCCCTCTGGGGCCTTCTCCCATAGGCGGGCTTCCTCTGTGGCCTTCTCCCATAAATGAGCTCCCTCTGTGATCTTTTCCCTCACAATATCTTCTATCATATCATCATAGCATCATAATAGTCACAATTACTTCACCTCCTCAAACGTTTCATATTTTCACCACTTTAAAAAAATCATGCATATAAATATCATTTTTCTTTTTAAAAATCAAGCATGCAACACGTCTTTCAGCCTTAACATTTTATCATAAAATTTCATAAACATTTACATAACCATTTTATCATATATTATAGCATTCGGGGCATTGCCATGACATTTACTATTTTTCAGGTGTAAAATGACCGTTTTACCCCTTGACGTAATATTTCTCGGTTTTGACATTTTCTTAATTTAATTGACACTAGACCATCCCAAATAATTATTTAAGCTTAAATAAATTTTCTGATATTTTTATTTAGCTTAAATTCAAGGCTTTTTATTTATTACGTAATTATTAATTTGTAGTGCGTTTTAATCCCGAATTAATTTCAAATTTCAATATTAATTTCCCAAATTTTAACATAGACTTTTTATACCTAAATTATCCTCGTGAACAATGATTCGATCCCCTACCCCGCACCTCTCGTGGACCACGGTTCAACCCCTAGTCTAAAAAAACCCTAAAACTGAACCCTACTAGGACACCCTTGAGCCATCTCTCATTTTCTTTGAGCGGAGCCCGAGCCATCCCAAGCCAAGCCCTTCCCAGACCTCCTAGGACCCTAATGGACCCTTTTGACTCAACATAACCCACGATGCAGCCCTTTGACAGCAACAAGAGCCGTACGATGCCTAGCACAATAACTAGGACTCTTCGAAAACCCAGCTAGGACCCTTATCCCGATCACCACCCGAGCCCTTACCCTCGTGACCCTCACTGGACCACCCTCAGACCTAGCCTAGCCTAGCCCTGGTCACCCTGGCCGAGCCATTCCTCCTCGCGCACAACAGCTATACTCGATGGCTTGGGAAGAGTCCCATCATGCATGAGCTCTTCCTCTATGGCTGTGCTTGAGTCCTAGCATGGCTTGGACTCTTCTTCACCCCTGACCACGTCCAGCTCGAGCCATGTTCTAACCCTGGTTCGAGCCGCACGCTGCCTTTCCCTTAATCATTGACAACAGTACATGCAATAACTTGTTCCAGCTTGTTCTAGTTTCGTGTAGTCTCTAAACCGAGCTTCGTGTGGCCTTTAAACTCGTGTAAAAACGTTTATCTATGATCCTATAACATGGCAGCTCCTTCACGCAAATATAACACAAGTTTCGGACATAAAATCATACCTTATTCATACATGGATGCCTAAAAACGAAAATATTCAATAAGAAATCATGTTTTTCATGCAAACAATAATCAAACACATATTAGGATGTAATAGATGAGAAAAGAAATATTTATGGCGTGTCTTTCCGTATATTACGCACAAAAACAAGTTGGCGGTGTAGAAACCTAGGCTAAAATCCTGTCACACCCCTTACTCTATACTTAGCATAATTACCATAATCAAAATAGGGTTTGAATGATATACCTATAGTATGAAGCAACTCAAACAAGGGGCATCAATTTGAATTTTGGCATGATGTCCCTACACGTTGTTTAAACCAAAAACTCAAGCAATACCATATATACAACAACAACTATATTTTCATACACAACCATACACCATATTGTTATACATATACATATTCTCATATACAAGCATACTTTGTATCATCATAAACATCTTAAAACTTGTTCAAACCCTGACATATTTTAGTACAATACATATGCGGAAGCTATACAATAATAAGTCCCGGTTCTTATCGAGGTGAGGCATGTCACAAGCATCCATTAGCGAACCGACATCCTACGTCTCTTCACTACCTGATCCTGTAATGCATGAGCTACGTGAGTTTATAAAACTCAATAAGTTGGCACTTGTACATATCAATATGCGTCGAAGGAACATACATATCAAGTCGTGACAATAATGAATCTTTAAACCATGTCATATCATAGCATATATTCATGTTCATTTTTGTACTTGAGCCTCATTAGTTGACATGTACTACCGTGCTTGCTTTATTATATAGCTAGTACTGTGTTGGACGTCAGGGAGCAACCTTTGGCAACCCCAGGCCCCATGAACATATATTGGCCAATAGCTTTGGTGGACTTAAAACCACCCATGATGTCAACAAGCTCTATATCATGTAAAATCAGTCCTTTTCATGTTCATGTTCATGACATAGCACCCCTCTTCAATATTCATGAGTTCCTTTCATATTTAATACAAAACAATGGAATATGGTGCTATGTTTCATCAATAAACATACTAACAATGTACATATAGCAATAATCAATGGGAAGCATTTGAAATCATAATATTACTCATGTATTACTTCAAGAACATGCCAACTTACAGTCCAAGCATAAGAACACTGGCTTGAGACGATGTTTCTCACTCCTATACTGTCAAATATATCAAAATCCAATCACTAGGTCTATATGGTCTTCTACATATATAACAACCATATAAAAAGGTGAATACTTACAACCCTATGAGGCTTTTGTGATGAAGAGTTCAATTATATCTTCAATTTGAGGAAGAAGAAAAGATGGAGGATCACTTGAGGGAAGAACTTGGAAAACCCTTCTTTTCTCTCTTGGTTTCTCCTTGAGATTTGATGGTGAAATGGTGAAAATGGTTGAAACCCTCGACCCTTATCTATGTAAGTCACAAAAATCAAGCTTCTAACTCAAATTTTTTTCCAGGGGCGCTAGGGCGATGAAGTTTGGCCGCCCCAGTGCGAGCCTTACTGTAAAAACGCCTAAAAATTGGTACAGGGGCGCTAGGGCGGTCCAACTTGGCCGCCCCAGCGCGGGCGATTCTGATTCCTACGCGCATACTTCTCAAAGATCGCTCCAGAAACGTCTTTTCCCTTCCGAATTGGAAAAAGTGGTAAACATGATAGTTGTAGCCCTATGTCTCCCAATTGGCCTCATGTCATTTAAAGGTGGGAGTTAAAAGTTATGTACAATCTAACAAAATGTGTCAGTGAAGAAAATGACGATACACATGACACACTTCGGGGCACTTTTGGCTTGTCTTCCACAATGATTTGGACAAAACCCAAAACATGAAAGTTGTAGCATTATATCTTAGATTTCTAAAGTTTGTGGCCTCACACAATTTGGATCAATATTCAAATCATTATGCTAAAATCCGTAAGAACTACCATATTTTCATCTCATTTCCTGCTAACTTTATTACACTACTTTTACCTACACATCTTACTATCACTCTTTAAACACATATTCATTCTCAATACACTATTGACAATCTAGAAATCATATTAAATGTCAATATTGATACCTCAACGAACATGTAAAACATAATGAACTAAATAACTGCATAATAAATAACATAAACGCATTATTATCATTTGTACGAGTAACCGAGCATTACAAATCCCTTCGAAAAATCGTGGCTATTTCCTCTTCAAAGTGGCGTGTGTGCATGTGTCTTCTGATAAGAGGCTTCGTGTGTTTTGTGAGGGGAGGGGGCATGAGTTTTAGGTTTAATGGGGAGGGTTTAGGCTTTTAAATATTTGATAATTATTAAGTGTGCAAGCTTAGGCTCATTAATATGGTATAATAGGTCCATTAATTCCATTAGTGCATATTTAAAATATTTTGTTTAGGAAAGTTCGTGAAATTATTAGCTGAGTTGTCAAAAAGTTCATATTTTAGTCGAAATTCGAATACCGTTAAAAGTTATGTATCGGCGTATAAAATCACCTCAAAAATCCTTATTTTCAAAAATATCATAAAGCATCAACCTTATTTTAAATAATTAAAGACAATTATTTAATAAAAATATTTTTCATTTTTTCAGTCATCAGTCTTCGTTCCTCGATCGCATCTCGAATAACCTTTAAAAATATAGTTTTATGCATTCTAATAATAAAATCATATTTTTAACATGAAATCATGCGTATCACAATTAATTCATGCCATTAAAGTCATTTAATTGGTCATTTTCCTTTCTCCTAGATTCGCATACAGTTGGATTACGCTTTCTTATTTTTGGACTTTACACTTCTTCAACTGAATCGATTAGCTATACATAGTCTTCGATTCCGACGGTCACATTGAATGCATTTAATGACTAATATCCGTTGAATCGTTGTGTAGTCCAAGTTGATGACTTTATCTGACTGTAATACTAAATATCAGGTTGTTCTGCTCTGTTTCATATGTTCTGCTTTGGTACGAACTGTCAGTCTATCGGCTGATACTACAACTGATGACGTGGCTAACTGATCAGGAGTCAACTGGTCGACAGATCAATTCAGCTGATGTCACTTCAGTTTTGAATACTTCAGTTGATAAATGTTTTATCAAGTTCAGTTACGCGAAGTCTTCAGTTCTAGTTACCAATTTGTTTATTGAACTTTATGTCATCGGTTTTAAGTCTTCTTTCAGTTACGATCTCTTGATTACGTCCGTTTAGTTTGATTTTTCAGTTCTCTTGCAGATTTATTTTTCAAACTATGAAACTTCATAAGATTCCAACACATTTGTTGGGAAAAATCTACACAAACTATATAATCTATAATGCTAAATCATTAAGAATTTGATTGAAAACTTATGCGGAAGCATACCTGAAAGTATAACCCTGAATTCTTTAGAACATCTTTTGATTTTCCAGATCGACACACTCTTCTCCTTGAAAGAATACTTTAGTTTTTTTTTCCTAAACTATTTTCTTAATGGGTGACAGAATAAGGAACATGATAATCTCGAGATCATGACCCATATATAGATAATGTCTATCATTGTCTTCTGATATTTCTGTTTTATCGCATCATAAAACAGAAATTTTACTTTTATTTCTATGCATTAAATACACACAACCTATTAGATACATTAAACTCAATTACCCGAAATATTAGTTAATCATTTTATTTTGAGCTTAACTTAATCGACAACCCATAATGCATAATTATTCATGTATAAGTCCATATAAGTAAAATTTATCCAACACTCAGATTGTTAACTACTTAGTGCGCGACATGAATCAGAATTCAAGTATGCATGCATGTTCAGCACAATATCAATCTTAACATAGATTAATTCCAAAATCCAAACATAAGCACAGATTCTGGGCACCGCTGCCAAGTTTAATCATACTAATATAATTTCAACAAAAGTTCGACGCTAAAACAAGGTTTGAGTTCAAATTCCAACTCACATCCCTTTCGGCCGAGCTACGTTGCTACCAAACTAAAAATTTCCCTTCTCTCCTTCGATTTTCAGCTCAATCTGCTTCTAGCTAGCCACTGAATCCTGGTGTCAAGATCGACATAAAGGCGTAATTTCATGACGAAAATCTGCCGAAAATCGCGAGGAGTTGCGGAGAAGATTGTTCGCTATATGTATTATTAGAAATTTATATGGTTTTATCTCGTATAATTTAATGGGTTTTTTCAAAAATAATATATTTTTAAATAGTATATATTAAAATATTACAAAAATGAGAAGTTTGTAAAAGTATTACATTCCGGAAACTAGAATCACGGATTCAACAATTAAAAAAAAAAAGAAATAAGTCTTCACGGATTCTTAAGAATCCATGGCAGTCTGCCACGGATTCTGCATCCGTCACATTTTTGTCACGGATTCTTAAGAATCCACGACTTCAATCTCATTATTTAAATGGCACCCGAGCAAACATTTTCGTCCACCGAGCACTTCCCGAGCAACATTTTTGTCCACCGAGAGCACTTCCCCTTTCAAAGCGAGCTTCCCTTTCGATCACTGAGCACGTCTCATTCCAGCACTGGTCTTCAGATCCCTTTATTCGTTAGCGCAAATCTTCGACATTTTTTCAGAATTTTAAGAGATAACATTATTATTTTTGCTTATTATATTTATTATTGTTCGCTGTTGTAATGTAATAAAAATAATATATTTTTTGTCGTCCCGTATATTTTAAACTTCTCAATTTGAGCTCGATATGTTTAAGCATATAAAACTTGTTAAATATTGATTAGTAAACTGTTACTCGGTAGAAACTATCCAATATCAAACCATCGTAAATTCCAATAGAAACATTATTCAATCTATTTGAACTCAGGTGCCAAAACTTGGATTACGAACTGAATTTTATTGTTGCTGTTTGTGCCGGACAATAAAATGCAATTTTTTACAGCAACAATAAAATGCAAAATTACTAACATAGGTTCCTTGCTAAATAAACAAACTAGATCGCTCTTGAAAAAGATAAAAGTGATTACATAGAGTTCTTTACTACCGTATTTAAAACTTAAAAAGGATTAGTGGAAAATGATACAATAATTATAATATTAACTGTATAATATTATTGAAATTAGAATATTTATAGTTCTTCTTAAGACTCTTGTATTTATTATAATTATATCTTACTATATTATTGAAAAATAATATAATTATTTACAGTAATTAGTTTATTACATATTATGAAGTATTATTTATTTTTAAAAGAAATTAGTTTATTTACAGTATTTAGTTTTATTATCAATTTATCATGAACATATACGTTGTATTTTTTATAGCCGAAAAGTACAAATAAATTTCGTTTATTATAAAATATGTAGTTACTTTTTGTTGATATAAAATAGAATATTTGTTAACTAATGATTTTTTGTTTGCAAGATTGCTGAAAATACGGATAATGTATTGTATTTGCGGGGTAAACAAATATCAAATAATATCAACGCTGAGAAAATGGATGCACTAATTCCGTCACGCCGGTCTGATAAATGTCTTTGGAGATTGCTTAATGCTGGGATTCACCTCCGTGTCCGCCTATGTCTAGCACGCATGGGCTTCTATGGTGTCATTTAATGTGGTCCTATTAAAAATTATGATAATCATTTGCTTACAGCCATTGTTGAGAGATGGCGTCGTGAGACACACACATTTCACCTTACAGTCGGCGAGGCAACAATCACCCTACAGGACGTTGCCCTTATTTGGGGGTTGAATATTGATAGCATGCCCATCACTGGTGTAGATACCGCGTACAACAAACATAATTTACAACAACGCTGCGCAACTTGGTTGGGTTTTACGCCTACATCTTCTCAGATTAAAGATGCACATCTTTATCTGACCGCTTTGTTAGACCATTGCCTAAATCATATGATTAATGATCAAAGCACTGAAGAGGACGTGGCACAATATTCTCGTTCTGTTGCATTGATGATCATTGGTGGCTGTATGTTTCCGGACTCGGAAGGTGCTGCCGTGAAACTTATGTATTTGCAGTTTCTTGAGGACCTAGAAATGGTGAACACGTTTAGCTAAGGTTCTGCTGTGTTGGCATATCTTTATAAAGAGCTGTGCGACACATAAATAGGATTAAAGATTGATTTGTGTGGGCCTGTTCAGATATTGCAGATATTTTTACATTTCTACGGTCATTATATTTGTTGTACTTAATTTTTCTTATGATTTGACAATTTTTGTTGTATGTTATTGCATATTTGGGTATGGTCTAGAATTACTCTTCTTTGCCCTGATAGAGCGCAACAAGTATCTATTTCAGAAGATCAGGCTGCATATGTGCTTCAGGGTCTACCATTCCCATCATACGGCGCACGGTACTAATAAGAAATAATTAACATTTATTATTATTATTTTGTTGTTTAGTTTAAATGACTGTATTGTGTACTCTTATAATTGCAGGTAGAGATGCGGATTTTCTTGGACACACATGGCCCATCATTCGGTCCGCATAATGAGATATATGCTTGACAGGATGGTAGAAGGACAGGTAGATATATCTGAATTAGTTGTTCATAGTTTAAAATTTTTTACGAATTCAGTTTGAATTATATATTATCAACTTGATAATCTTTTTTCATTTTATTTGCTTCAGTTTCTATGGACAGTTTATGATCTGGAGTCCCCGGAGGTTGGTGGAATTCTTGATGGAAATAGAATTCATCTATGTCAGTCGACATGCGCATTGATCAATTTTCATATAGTTGAGATGCATAGGCCAGAGCGGTGTCTCCGACAGTTTGGAATGCGCCAGGGTATTCCGCCACCTGCTACTAACTTCGACAATTTCCATAAACTGACGCGACAAGGCCGGAACAACTTTGATTGGGCGACATATCACAAATATTTTGCAGAAATATGGAATGATAGATATAATTTTGTGATTGGTGGGGATTATGTCATAACTTGGTACACCCGCCATCACAGTGGACTATGTTGGTTGGTATCATCGCATTTCACAAATAGTGCTCTCGCCGCCAGTGGTACCTTCAAACATCATGGGCTACCATCCTGTTGATGCAAACTACCAAAAATTTATCGTAAGACATGTTCAATTTATCTACATATGTACGTAAATATAATTTATTGTATTAAAGATATGTTACATAACATATGCATCTATGTCACAGACACGCCCAACTTATGTGTAATATCCACCGATGTGGAGAGGAAATGAGTTTGAACCCAGACCATCATCTTCAAATATGGCATACACTACTTCGCCCGTGGTTTCAAGCTTTCCATCGTATGACGCTGGTTACTACACTCCATTTGCTGGTAGTTTTACACAATTTTTACAAAGTGACTTTCGACCGGGTATGAATGAGACTCGCCCTACATTTAACACGTCGCCCATACCATTTGAACAATATTATGATACAAAAGGGTATGAGGTTGGTGGGAACATTGCTGATACCAGTACATCTGCAGCCCAAACAAGTACGCATGGAGATGCTAAACAGATGTTAGGTCGTGGACGTAGAGTAATCAGAAGACCACCACCGTATGACTATTTAAAATTGTGGAATGTATTGATTGTGATTTATTATTCTTTTACTAATAAATTTACGGATAAAGTTATAATAATGAAAGAACATAAATATAATTGCTAAATCAAGTCAAATAAGTAAACACACTTGATATTAAAACAACTTCATAACAATACAACACTAAATTGTCATAACAATACAATACTGTTTTGTAAAATCTGCGTCACAAACATAAGTATTAGGCACCATAACTCGATTTTCTCACATGCACCTACTTGCAATTAACATGAATTATTAATAAATATAAAATTTTAATACACAATTTTGTAATTACATTAATAACTTCACATGTTATGGTTTAAAAAGAAGGTACAGTACGTTATTGTAGAATCTGCGTCACAAACATAAGTCTTTGGCACCATAACTCGATCTTCTCACCTGCACCTACCTGCAATGAACAAGAATTATTAATAACTACACATGTTATGGTGTAAAAATAAGGTACTATACGTTATTGTAAATTTTTACCTCCCACGTTGTCTCTCCCTCGATGATGGCTGATCCATCTCGTTTCTTATGCGTGTCCTGCCCAGCTTGCCTCTTTTGTCGACGAACACTATTGTGTTGTAATTGGAATGTAGGTTCATCCCAATATTGTTCATCATGAATAGGGTAGAATCTTCCATCGTATGTGTTCACGTATTCGCTCAGTGTAAACCATGGTTGTACAAGTTATGCGGGATTTAAACCAAACCATTTCGCTGTACATATAACATGTGAACAAGGAATTTCAAATATTGTGAATTTACCACATGTGCAATCACGCGTAGAAATGTTGACAGCTTGTACGTGATATTGACGACCTGGTCTTCTTTAGAGTATGCATAGTCGGTCCATGGTTGATTTTTTCCCAGCATCTTATCACTTCGCGCTCGTCGTCGAATGAAATAGTGCACGCATCGCTGTAAGGTCAGTTCCACTATTGCAGTTATTGGAAGACGTCGAACCCCTTTCAATACACCATTAATACACTCAGACATGTTCGTCATCATTATCCCTCGTCTCCATCCACCATCATGAGCCAATGACCATTTTTCATTTGGAATGTTTGACAAATACGTGAAAGCTGCTGCATTATTTGTTCTAATTGCCTCCATCGTCGCATTAAATTTTGCTACTTGGTGTTGTATCCCTGCTTCCCAACATAAGTCTTTCAAGTGAATGTTTTTGAACTTACTGTTGAAATTAGAGCAAACATGCCCCAAACAAAAACGATGAACACCATGAGACTCAGCACAATTCTTCCAAATTCTGATACTGATACTCAAGACAATTCTCCCAAATTCTTGATGGGTCGATCTCCAGCTTGCGAATTCAGAAGCTTGCGAATTCTTCCAAATTCTGACACTCAAGACAATTCTCCCAAATCAACTTCTGAATTACTGAAACTCGACGCAAATATCTATAATTCTGATATTCGACAGAATTCTCTAAAATCAAATTTAAAATTCTAATAATCACACGATCGACGCAATTTATAAAGGGAGGAGAGTCACAGATTCTAAAAATTATAAATAAAAAAAAACTGAGCGAAGAAAAAAAATTGCGTACGATATTTGTGCCGAAAGATAGATGAAAATATATTTGCGAAGATCGATGGAAAATATACCAAATATTCGGTGCAATTTATAGGCAAGAAAAGTATGTCACAGATTATTGAATCCGTGACACACTGAATCCGGGACAGTCTGTCCCGGATTCATTAATCTGTGACACAATTTTCGTTTTTTTTTTTTAATTCTGAATCCGGGGTTTACATTTGTGGATTATAATATTTTTACAAAGTTTTCAAATCTGCGATATTTTAATACATAATTTTTAAAAATATATTATTTTTAAAAAACCCTAATTTAATCTTGTTATTTTACACAATTATGTATTTAAATTTCGATATAATTAATTTAACTAAATATTTTCTAACACACCTCTAGTTTATCTGGCTCCAATAATAATTTTAAATTACCATATTGCTTTTTCCAATTGCTTCAAGAATGAGTAGTATCAACTACGAGGTCACACTATACGGTATCCTTCAATTTTAGAACACTCAAGATTTTTAAATTTCTATACTTCGTTAAATTTGGGATGATTTTTTTCAAGATTTTGATGGGCTTTTATTGAGATAGAGTTATTTAATAATTTCCATTGTTTTATTTCCCCTCTTTCTTCAAATTACAAGAAGCGAAGAATTTCAGACGAAAAAGGTGTCAAAAGAAATTGAGCCATGTGGTTTAGATGCCTTGGCAACTGCAGCGGTTCTAGGAGATAACATAGTTGAAGTGGGAGAATCTTCAATCTGCGCCACCACAAGACATCCTCGGCATGCATGCACCACCCTTACTGTACTTGCATCGTTTGCATTCAACCTCCAATTGGAAAAGGGAAACATGCACGAGCCCTCATGCAAATGCAAACTGTTAAACGTCGCTTCATGACTCTAGTGATGCGCAAGAAAAAACGACAGTCTGAGCTAGAGGCTCAAATCATCCATAAAAAGCATAAAATTCTACCACCAATACCAGTTTAGAAATTGAAGAATTTTCTGGAAATGCGTTGCTGCATACGTGTCATGGAGGAAACGACATAAAAAAATGGATATGTAAGAATCTAATAAAAGGGAACTTGATTTGAACAGTGATCCTCTTGACATTTTACTCGAAGAGCACTTACTTGGTATGAGCTTTAATGAATGCTGCTAGCCTACCTGTGAACTTGTATTTTTTACAGAATCACCAACGAAACTCGGAAATACAACGCTGACTTTAACATCTTGAGATGAGTTGGACACTAATAGATTCATGATTTTTGTTCTTGTTTAATACATACATGAACCAGAGGTTCATTATTTGAACTATACATATATTGTATATAGACGTGACATTTTGGCTAATTATATATATGGTTATATGGTGTTGTTGCCATTACTCATATGCGCCTATGATCTACAAAAAGGGTTGAGTTTCATTATATGGTTTTTGCTTTTGAGCCTGACATAATTTTGGTTGTATTTACTGTAATTAGAGATACATAGAAATAGAAAAACAATGGTATAAAAAAAGAACTACTTAATTTTTTTTATACGAAAATGGTAAATCATGAAAACAAAATAATATTATTTTCTATTATATTCTGTATTACAATTTCTACGATAAACTTGAATTGGTAGTCCTCCTTTTGGAACTGGAAATGGCCCATACTGTACTGCATCTTTTGCTCCAATCACTTTCCATCTGATCCCCAACAAAATAAATAAATAAATAAAATTGATTATTTATACATTAATGATTTTTATCTGTATACATACAACATATGCATACACTCACACATAACCTAGCAAAAATAACAGTATTTGTATTACTTGTTATTGAGATAGCTAGTGAACTCCTTTGTGAGTTAAACATAGACCTAAAATTTTTGACATTAATATGATTTGCAAGACAAGCATGTCTGCAAATGAATTTTTGGAGATTTAAATACATATATTTATTTTTTTAAATAATATGGATGGAAATATCTGAATAGAAAAAGAATGTAGGGAACGGTGTACCTAAAAGAGGTAGTAAGATGGTGAAGGATTATTAGCATCTCAAGCTTGGCGAGGTCACTGCCGGGACAAGAATGCCTCCCGCTGCCGAATGGCATGAATGTATTAGGTTTAACTAGAGCCTGCATGCGTCGTAATATACCCAGATCACAATATATTAGAATTTACTGTATAGTTTGAAATCTAAGCCCCGAATAATATTGTTTAAAAAAATTTACGTCTTAACTTTATTTGTTCTTTAATGTAATTTGTAACTGCTGGGAGATATTTTTATTGTTTTTCACAATTAGATTATTTAGACATGACAATTTTTAATACTGCCTCTGTATACTGTCGGCATGAGATAGCAAAGTCACCCAAGAAAACTAATACAGACACATCGAGTCATGGACAGCCTCGTAATATAATATTTTATGCACATGGAGTATACATGATTCCAATCTTCCCTAATTGAGGCAGATTTTCCCCGACACAATTAATTGGAATGATCCCATTTATAACCAAAAAGGAAAACATAGATCCAACTATATATATATATATAGAAAATATTACCTGAAATCTTGATGGATCGAAATTGTGTGGTTGTGGGAAAAAGTCTGGGGAATGATGAATGCTTCTAAAAAGGGGCAACACTTTCCAACCTTTGGGGATCATAAATCCTTGGAATTCCACATCTTCCACTGCCTCTCTGAATGTAAATGACAGAATGCTAGCACTTCTTAATGTCTCTTGTATCACCTAATCACGTTCAAATATTCAGACGTTATTGACTTAATTGTTATTGACTTAATTTAACTCTGATTTTTCGTATGTCATGTCAGCATCTCATGTGACGAAATTTGATTATTTGGAGGACATAACCAAAAATAGGTCGACTTAGGAGACGATTTTGGTAATCTTTCTAGTGTATTTGGAATTATATATTTATGAATCCATGATTCTAGTTAACCTAACATGAAAGGATGAGATGATAAAAAATTTGGCTACCAGATCACTTAATTATTATATATACTAGCGGATCGTGGCACATGTGATATAAACGTTCCATAAAAAAAAAGAATGAAATAAATTTTAATTTTTGGGAAGAGAAAATACCATGCTTGTCACCGACATTTGTCGTGTGTCATCCCATGTGAGCCCTCGATTGTCTTCTGATTGTAGTTTGCGTCGAATTCCTTCTTGTTCTCTCTGTAATTAACATACATACATACGTACATATATATGTCAAAATTAATGTTTAATTTGTTGTTTAAAAATATACATATATATTTGCCAGATATACATACTAAAATAAATTAAAATAAAAACATATAATTTGTAAATATCACCTGAAATTAAATTTTTTTTTATAAAAAAAAAACAAAATAATGGGAAATAAAAATAGTAGTATGATTAATTAATTACCCTGACATCTTCCAAGATATTTGGATGATCATGCAAGTACTTAAGTGCCCAAGTCAATACACTTGCTGTGGTATCATGAGCAGCAAATATGACTCCAATTATATTATCAGCTATTTGATTATCACTTAATCCATTTTCCTCTTGAGCTTTCAACAATACTCCAAGTAACCCTCCTCCTTTTTCACTATTTTCTCTTCTCTTTTCAATTAATTTATTCAACCGATCACTTAATTTCTTTCTTGCCTGCATCAAATAAAAATAAATTGGTAAAGTTAAAATCATTTTAGCTAGATTGAATATTGCTCGGGAAGTTTTATTACATGTTGAAATAATTTTATTTATTTTTTATATGGGGAAAGAGGATTTTAATGAATGAAATTTGATGTGTTTTAGTGTCGTGGAATAATTTTTGAAGTATCAAAAAGTAGTCTTCTTAAATTACAAAATTAATTCACTTTTAATTGATAAAAAAAATACCATAAATATTATATTTTATTAAATTTATGACTCGTTTACAATTACTGTGTATCATCAACTTTACAACATTTTAAAATTTCTAAAACATTTCTCTATCTTTATCTAGATTTTTTAGTTTTAAAATAATCATATTATTTCTACATAAAAAATATTTAAAATGTATAAATTGAAAATAACAAAAAAATAATAATAATAATTTGTATAATTGAGTGCAAGGGATCACTTGGTGATATTTGAGTTGCCGTATGATTTAAAAATATTGGAGTTTGCTCTTTACCATCATCTATAATTTTTTGTAAAACGACAAATGTTCCTCCAATAAAAAAACTTTTTCTATATTTTTAATTTTTTAATGAAAAAATTATTATAAAAAAATCAATTTTAATATTTTAATATTAATATAATATCTAGATTTTTCACATAATTATTTATCACCAAAAAATTAATATGTATGTAATTGCCAAGTGGCGTCTAAGATAACAATTGTAAAATATAGATCTGGCCTGTAGGCTGTATACACTTCCTTTCTCTTCGAAGATATAGTTCCTTAAGTTAAAATTTTATCATTCTGAAATGACTTAATACTCATATGTTTAAGAAGCTAGTTTATAAGTTTTTTAAAAAAAAAATTAGTATACATACAAATCAAGATCCAATCCTCTGAACTATGTCATATTGAAATCCTGTTCATCATATAATAATAATAATTATTATTAATATTATTTAAGAATTTACTTTTTTAACAATTAATTTTATAAAATAATGATTTTATATGTAGTAAATTTAAATTGCAGGTGTATTTGAAAGTTATCGTTTCAAGTACTTCAATCTAAAGACACTCATAGCTTTCGAGCTCGAGTCAAATTACCTTCATTGCTTTGTGGTATGGAGTTCCCGGAAAATCCAAAGGCAATGAATTGTAACCTTTCTCCAATATTTGGTACAAACATTTGATTCCTTCTATTTCTTGTTGATCTATGTCTCCAAATGCCGAATTCATTGCCACATCAAAAGCATACTAAAAAGAGGAGAATATATAAAGAGTAATTATTATTTTAAGGGGAAAATACCCTTTAATATTCTTGCTTAAAAATTTAAGATTTAATCAACATAAACACTTGTGAAAATTAAAAAATATATATAGTTGTATTATCTTACCTTCTTCATTTCATGCAAAGTGTGGATAGTAGAGTTATTTTCCCAGTTGGGAAGGAATCTTAGAACGATCTTCTCGATTTCAGGGACGGATCGAGCGATGGCACCGGGCGAAAACGATGCTCGAACCAATTTCTTGAGCGTCGAATGGTAGTCGCCCTGGTGAAAGAAGAGGGCATCGGGTCCTATCATTTTCATCTTACTTGGTGGATACGTAGGCTTGAATAGATGAGCTTGGCTAACAAGAACAATCTTGGCAGCATCTGCGCTGGAAATCATCACACAAGGGCAACCTAATATGTGGCTTTTGAATATATCACCATACCTAATTCAAGAAAATAAAGGAGAGGAAAAAAAAAAACAATGTCATTTCGAATAAATATAGGATTTGTACATATAATCAAGATGTAAGAAACATTTTAAAAATTCTGTGTGTATCCTCTTTGTGCGTGTGTGTGTGTTTTTCGATGGTGAAGAATCCATTTATTGGGAAAAAAAATTCATTGAAAATTTTTTCTGACGGATTCAATGTTCTTTCCACACTATTTACACAAATAAAATAGTATCCAACTTTTGTCTCTTCTCTTACATAAGGAATACTGATCCATAAGGGTTTCATTTAATTTATTTTTTTAATACGTATTGTATCAAAGGGAGAGAACCCTAACTCCGAATAAATATCAGAAAATTAATAAAATCGAATATGGATTTCAGAATGCCACATGATAGATAAGTTGAACCCCAAAAATATGAACTTTTCAAAAATAGGTTTGATTTCTCGTGCCAAAATAACGTTAAAAATAAAAACTAGAAATTAATATTATTGATTAACCTACGTACAACTGATCATGCATGATATTTGATCACCTTTTTTGCCTTGCTGAGAAGAAGGTGTTGGGATGCTGAGTGTATAGCTTCAAAGTTTCTCCAATGTAAGGCCAGCCCATCGAGCCCGGCGGCAGGCGGCGCCGGCGCCATAGCCATTGGATGAAGCATAGAAATCCAAGAAAGCCACAAAGTATAATAATGGTCATCATTTCATCAATAAGAACCAGCAAAGAAAATGAACTTGGAATAATATTCTTGGAAATACATACATAAAAGCATTTACAGAAGATATATATATAGGTAAAGATCTGAATAATGATAATATTATACAACCCAGAGTTGAATCTTTATATATACATATATATATATATGCATGGTTCTTGAGTTTATATAGTCGGCTTTTCCAATGTTAGAAGTGGTGGCGTGGAGGCCTAAGGATGGTCAACTCATGCTGATTTGAGCAATCGATCCATTCAAAATAAGCCACGAGTGAAAGTTGTAAAGATTATTATAATGAACAAAATAATATATTATACATAGATATTTATTTGATCCAAAAACGTATATATTATGCTAAAAAATCATATATATATATATATATACGTCTTAAGAAAGATTGCATAACCTCTCCACATTAAAAAAAAAAATTATAATAAACAAATAAAAACTCGTTACCCCATTTGGCTCACTTCTAGAAGTCAGTTTCCAAATAAATTAATTACTCATTTCCACACAATCCAACCTCCTTTTCATCTGTATTTTTTTTTCCTCCAATAAGATATATATTTCACTAATATCAAGTCGAGATTTCAGTGAAAAATAGTCTATTAAATATTTTTTTAGATATTTTGCCATTATTTTATGTTAGTATTTTTTTAGTTCCTTCTATTTTCTCTAATATAATTTTGATCAGTATCTTTAATATTTTAAAATTTTAGTTATTTTAAAATTTTAGTTGATTGATGGTGAGATATTTGGATTATTAAAAAATTAAAGCTAGCTTGTAATTTTTTTTATTAATTTATTTTTTTATATATAAAAGAATAACCGCGCAACAGAAAATACGAGAGCAACGCACAATTTCTAATGCTACTAATTAATTGGATTACAATAAATAAATATTATATTTTGTCATTTTCTAAACTTGAAATTTCTAATTAATCAAAATATAGTTGTATTATAATAATTTGACTTATCTTGAACTTTTAGTACTTCGACTTATTTTGTATATATATTTTGTCATCTTTTCATTTGAAGGTTTGATATAACTTCAAATATTATTGATATATACATATCATTTGATAATATGATACTGGCTAACATTAAACTTTTAAAAATATTACAAAAATAATAATTGAGCAATATAAAATATGTAAATGCTGATACCCGTATGGAGGATCCTACTGGGGCCAACTTGAATTACTTACCCGTTGAGTGGGCTTTTTTAAAAGATATTATATTTTTAAAATTTATGTATTAAAATATTGCAGAATTGGAAAGATTGTAAAAGTATTACAATCCGGAATTTGAAACCCCGGATTCATATTTTTTTTAAAAAAAAAAAAGAAAATTTGTTTGTCCGTGACACTGTCCCGGATTCAGACCGAGACAGCATCACGGATTCACATGAATCTGGTACACCCGTGACTACCCACTGCCCACTTCGCTTATTTAAATGAAATGAATTCCCTTCATTTTCTCACCAAATTTCCTTTCATTTTTAGTAATAACAAAAGTAATAATAGTAATTATAAATATTTTAATTACAATAATTATAATATTAATTGTATTATTGGAACTATAATATGTATAATTATATTTATTACTATTGTATTTATTATAATTAATGACAGGCTAAAGTATTCGTGCTAAATTATTACCTTACTATGACATGATCTATATTTATTTGTTCTTGAGATCAGATTGAGATAATAAAAGATCTATTTAAATTTTTGGAATTTAATGTAATATAAGAGTCTTTGGTTAGAACATAAGGTAAAGAGATGAACCAGGAAATGGTAAACACAAGGTTCGAGTTTAACCAGGAAAAATAAATTCATGTTGTAGCCCTTTAGCCTGCTTAGCCGAGAGATGGCGTTTAAGGCGTTCATGGGTGATTTTTTATGAATTTATGATTCTGAGGTGGAGCTCGGTAAAATCCTCTGTTGTTTAATTTCTTTGGTATATCTTTTATAAATCTTTTTATGTTTTGTAAAAGTTCCAAATATGAATCTTATATTCATTTTATTCTGGGATTTAAATTCTTCCTTTTCTTAGCTCAATACGAGTTGAAAATGGTATATAGGCTGGAAACCAATAATCTCCATGTGTGTGAAAGCCACTAAGGAAAAGTTTGGTGTAACAACGCCACGTATCATATTCCTCATCTTGATCCCAAGCCCCAGATGTGGAAACCAATAATCTCCATGTGTGTGAAAGCCACTAAGGAAAAGTTTGGTGTAACAACGCCACGTATCATATTCCTCATCTTGATCCCAAGCCCCAGATGATATCAGAGCCATGGAAATAGTCTGGATAATAATTTAGCACTTTTTATTCAAATGAATATTTTCGGTTTTAAAGAAACTGTTCAAAACAGTTTGAATGAAGAATATGATTTACCTGATAATTTAGATTTATTGAATAAATGGACTATTCCTAAGATAGAATCTAAAATGATCTATAAGTTAGGAACTTTTGAAAAAATTGGTTTTAAACAAGTAGTTAAAACTACAGAATCATCGGTACCACTTCATAATAATGAAATGGTTATTAGATTGTTAAACAATAAAGATATTTTACCTTATAGGAAAAATTACAGATTCATGCATATAGGTTTAATTCAAATTGCTTTTAGACCTCTAACATTAGAAGGACTACCAGAAAGCTTCATAGCAGCTTTAAGAGATGGTAGAAATTTGAATTGGAAACAATCTCTTATGGGAATAATTCAATCTAGTCTGGCACATGGTCCAGTATATTTTGATGTTTATCCGAATTTATCTTTATCTTTGTCTGATATTAATATATTAGATTCTTTAACATTAAATGTTAAAACTCATGGTTATAATTATACTCCTGGCACAGAAGTCATATGTATCTGTTATCGTATTTATTATAAGCCATTATTTACACTGAATCCTATGTGTAAAAGAATAGATAAAAAATTAAATGAAACTATTCTTATAGAAACTAATTTTAATAGATCTAATATTACAACCCGTAGATCTATAAAATGGGAAGAAATTGAATTTCCAGAAAACTGGATAATTGAACAAGCTGTTCCTAGAAATCCTATAATAAATAGGGATTTACAACAAGTTATTCAGAATAATGAAGGATCTGTTCAAATACAGTTTAATAATGAACAAAGAAGATTATTGCCATCTTCTATCTATGCTAGATCAAGATCTAGTCATTCTTTTATTTTGCATTTAGATTATTTGGTGAATATTCCTCAAACTTCTAGAGCTTCTACTTCTCAGATAAGAGAAGATGTTGAGTCTCCTGTACAAGATACAGTAGATGAATTAATTATTAATCAGAATAATATTGTGCATAATAGTAACTTTCAAAAAGTTAGAGAAACTGATACAGTTTCAGAAATGAATTTTAGTATTTAATGGATAGTAAAACTAAAATTGATTTTACTAAAGGATCTCTTGCTAGGGCAAGGATCAATGCAAAATTTTATTTACCCAAATGGGAATCTTTCAGAAATTGGTACTTTAAAAGTTTTTCTGAAGATGAGTTTGATTATATTGTTGCGGAATTTTATAAATACTGTGAAAACCAGAATAAATTGATTCATTTTGTTCCTTGGTTTTTTAAAACATTTATTATAGATTATATTTCTATTCTTGAAAGAAATTATAAACTTTCTTCTGGACAGATTCAAAAATCTGTTTATCCTCCTCAACAATCTTTTATTATAGACAAGAATAATAAAATTTTAAATTTTACTGCTTTTTCTAAATTATTTGAAAATGATATGTTACAAATAACTGTTAAACATATTAATCAGATAATAGAAAAACAGAATTATACAAATTTGTATCTTACGATAATAGGTGAAGAAATAGTTTCTCTTAAGGATCGTATTGATAAAATTATTCTGGCTATTAATCAAATTAAACCAGATGTTAATATTCAAACTAAAGAAGAAGAAACTAATATTGTTTCTATTGCTACTTCTTCTATTCAATCCCCTCCAGATATCAAGGATTTCAAATTTAAATCTTCTGTTTCTGATATAGAAAAATTATTAGAAGAAAAATTTAAAAATCTGAATTTGAATACTCTTAATGAAGAGTTTGATAATGATAATGATCATTCTGAAGAAGAAATTAATAAAATTAAATGGGCAGATAGACCTACCCAAACTAAATATTATTATAATAGACCTACTCCCATGGACGTTCTTATTGAAGAACAAGAATATATATTTGCTAATAGTTATAATGGGAAAAGTATTTATGAATGGAATATTGATGGTTTTAGTGATAAACAAATTTATAATACTGCTCACAGAATGCTTATGTATAGTACTGTGTGTAAAACTTCAGGCAATACTGATAAAAATATTGCTAAGATGATTATATCAGGTTTTACTGGCCAACTTAAAGGTTGGTGGGATAACTATTTAAATCAATTCCAAAAGGAAGATATTATTAATTCTATTAAGATAGAGAATAATATTCAATCAGAAAACATTGTTTATTCATTAATAATGACTATGATTGAACATTTTACTGGAAAATTCACTGATGATAATGAAAAGATTCGTACTTTATTAAGTAATCTAAAATGTAAAACACTTACTGATTTTAGATGGTATAAAGATACCTTTTTATCTCGTATATATGAGATACCAGATTGTAATAATAGTTTCTGGAAAGCTAAATTTATAGATGGTTTACCTTTTCTATTTGCTGAAAGAATTAGAAAAGTATTAAGAAAAGATGAGATTAATATTCTATATGATAATTATACTTATGGAAATTTAATTAATACTTGTATTAAAGAGGGTTTAGCTCTCTGTAATGAATTAAAATTAAATAATCAAATTAAAAGACAGAATTTACTTGAGAAAAAACAATTAGGTAAATTTTGTGATCAATTTGGTATGGACTTACCTAATAAAGGTAAGAAGAAAATTAAAGAAAAAGATGAAAAACTTTATAGAAAGAAAAGACATTTGTCTGATAGGCAAAGAGATAAAAAGAAGAAAAGAAAAGAAAACCGTGATTTACGGAGAGAAGAAAATTATAAAAACAGAAACAAATTAATAATTTGTAGAAAATGTAAAAAGTCAGGTCATTATGCTAATCAATGTTGGGCTAAAAACAAAATTAATAATTTAAATATAGATAATAATCTAAAAGAAACATTATTTAAAATAATAATGGATTCAAATAATAATTCTGACAGTGAAACTGAGAATTCTTCAGAATATTATATTTCAGAAGAAATAATAGATAGTGAATCAGATATTTCTAATAATTTAAATGAATGTAATAATTGTATACAAGGAAAATCTTGTTTAAATCATATAGAAGATAAAAATGATGAATTTTATAAACTCATGTCTCAATTTCAGGATTTAAATATTAATGTGTTAACTAACAATAATATTTTAGAATTCCTTAAAATGATTAAGGATCCAGTTTTAAAATTCACTATTATTGATCAAATGTAGAATACTGTTTCAACTAGCAATAATAATAATAATATTCTTGTTAAACAAGAACAAGCTTACTCTATGAAAGAAGTTAAAAATCTTCTTCAACAGAAATATAGTAAACAGAATCCAGTTACTATACAGGATTTAGTTAAAGAGATTGAGAATCTTAAAGAACAAGTAAAAATTTTACAACACAATAATAATCATTTAAATTATCGTGTTTCAATCATTGAAACTAATAATAATAATTCAGTTAATAATTCTGATAGTTTTGATAATCTACAAGATATTTCTTTTCCTGATCCAGATAAAAAACATTTATCTGTTTTGAGCATGATCATATCTCAAAAATGGTACATTAATATAACATTATTAATTGAAAATTCTTATAAAAAGAATTTCATTGCTATGATTGATAGTGGTGCAGACTTAAATGTTATACAGAAAGGATTAATTCCTACGAAATATTTTCATAAAACCACTCATTCTCTCTCTCATGCAAGAGGAGAACCATTAGAAATAAATTATAAATTACCAAAGGTTTATATTTGCAAAGATAAAAACTGTATTCAAACCAGTTTTTTATTAGCAAAAGATATTTCTAGCCAACTTATACTTGGTCTTCCTTTTATTTATCAAATTTATCCTTTAACTTATGTTGATGAAACAGGTATTATAGGTACTTTTAAAGGTAATCCTATTTCCTTTAAGTTCATAATTAAACCTGTTCATAGAATTCTTAATGAATTACAAAAGAAGATTAATAGGAAAACTTTTCAGATTAATTCTTTAAAAGAAGAAGTTAATATATTAACTATAGATGATAAATTACAGAATCCTAAATTACAGGAGAAAATCAAACTTATTTATAATAAGTTCTCATTAGAAATATGTAATGATCTTCCAAATACTTTTTGGAATAGAAAGAAGCATATTATCTCTCTCCCATATGAAGAGAATTTTGATGAAAAGAATATTCCTACCAAGGCTCGTCCTTGTCAAATGAATTCTGAATATTTAGAATTATGTAAGAATGAAATTCATTCTTTATTAGAAAAAGGATTGATAAAGCCTTCTCAATCTCCTTGGTCATGTACTGCTTTTTATGTTAATAAACATTCTGAACAGGAAAGAGGAGTTCCTAGATTAGTCATAAATTATAAACCTCTTAATAAGGTTCTAAAATGGATTAGGCATCCTATTCCTAATAAAAAAGATTTATTAGATAGACTTGTTAATGCTATCATATTTTCAAAATTCGATTTAAAATCAGGATTTTGGCAGATTCAGGTAAAAGAATCTGATAGATATAAAACTGCTTTTAATGTTCCAATAGGACATTATGAATGGACAGTAATGCCATTTGGCCTTAAAAATGCCCTTTCTGAATTTCAACAAATTATTGGTTTCCAGCCTATATACCATTTTCAACTCGTATTGAGCTAAGAAAAGGAAGAATTTAAATCCCAGAATAAAATGAATATAAGATTCATATTTGGAACTTTTACAAAACATAAAAGGATTTATAAAAGATATACCAAAGAAATTAAACAACAGAGGATTTTACCGAGGTCCACATCAGAATCGTAAATTCATAAAAAATCACCCATGAACGCCTTAAACGCCATCTCTCGGCTAAGCAGGCTAAAGGGCTACAACATGAATTTATTTTTCCTGGTTAAACTCGAACCTTGTGTTTACCATTTCCTGGTTCATCTCTTTACCTTATGTTCTAACCAAAGACTCTTATATTACATTAAATTCCAAAAATTTAAATAGATCTTTTATTATCTCAATCTGATCTCAAGAACAAATAAATATAGATCATGTCATAGTAAGGTAATAATTTAGCACGAATACTTTAGCCTATCATTCAGGCTAAACTTATGAAAAATAAAAATTTAAAACAGTAAATAAAAACAGAAAAATAAAAACAGTAAGAACTTACAAAGTTGTTATCAGAACTTCAAACTTTTATTGATAATACTTCAGAAGGGTTTTTTTACAAGAGAGAATAGAGGGGAGCAAACTCAACCGTCCTTCTAAAGACACAGAATGAACCTATTTATAGATAGAAGAGCCGGACATCAAACCCTGGATTCCATCTTAAAATAAAAACAGTAAATGCTTTATTAAAGCAAATAGTAACATGGTTACAAAATTCAAAAAGCAAAAGTGATATGCCACCAACTTTTTGTCACGATATGTCATGATAGGATGTGATATTCCACCAACTGCAGATTCTTCTTCTGATGATCTTAATCATCTTTAATATTGTTTTTTAAAGAATTTTTCAAATTCTCAAAAATGTCATCGATCTGAGAAAATTGAGGAATATCATCCTCAGGGTCTTGAGCATCTTACATCTTCATTAGATGAATAAATTGATTTTCACTAGATTCGGACGTCATAGATTTATCTGATTTGGAATCAGAACCTCCAATATTCTGGAAAAGATCTTTTTTTTATTTCTTCAATATAGATCTCAATCATTTTTTCTTTTGAATATATTTCAGAATATTTCTGAGTAAGAATCTTGAAAGGACTCATAGAGGCTTTCTCCTTTTCTTGTTGATTATTAATTTCTTGCTGATATAAAGAAATTTTTTCTTCCATTTGATGAAGAGTTTCATAACCATATGGTTTTCCAGTTTCTGGATCATCTCTCAATAATTTGTCCCAGAATTTTGTGGAACTGACTCTCCATATGCAAGGGATACCTTCATCAGTGTAACCGAATTCTGGCTGCCATTTCCAGATCCATGGAATACCAAATTCCATGAAAAATAGACATAGAGTCTTACCATCGATCCAATGTTCAGAAAATGATTTTTTAATACTTGGAGAAACATTTAACCAAGTATTCATGGGTTTTATAAAAACCTCTGGCAAAATCTTTGCGGATGGACCAAAAATCTTCCACCATATTAAAAACCAATTTGGAACTGGGTAGTGAAAAACATTTTCACAAATCTTTAAAAACCAAGCATGTTTTCTTTTCTCATTTTCATAAAACAAGGTTTTATTAAAACTTTCAATATAATCCCAAAAATTGAATTTAAAACTCATTTTATGATTTTCAGAATAAAATTCGTTTTCAACTAATGAAGATATACCCCATTCTTCAATAGATATAATCTTCTTGATGATAAACTTTGAGAAGTTATAACTTCCTTTCTGCTGAGTATTACTGAAAAAGTGAGTTATGTCAACACTTTTTGTGGATATCAGAAGATTTTCATAAAATCCTCTTTGCTTGTAGGAACCATATACATATGATGTATTGGTTAAATATCTTTCCATGATAGTCCATGGAGTTTTTTCCCATTGGGTATCTTTTTCTTCTATAAGAAGAATCAATTCTCGATGTTTTGTCTCTGTATAGAGCTGAATCATTATCATCATCTTTTATGATATTAGCATATGATGCTGAAGATTGAGAATCTGTATTACTTCTCTTTTGTTTCAAGAATTCTTGAAATTCATTGTATAACTCATTATTTTGCTCAGTATTACTGGCTGATGAACTGGATAAGTTTTAGGCTATAAGCCTCTGTTTTCCATGCTGTGCAATGATATTAGGGGGTTTTCCCCTACCTCCTCGCCCTCTATAAGAGGACTCTCCTCTTCCTCGGGAATACATATCTGTAAATGAAAACATTAGGATAAATATTCTCGGGTTAAGAAATCTGGCAAGTGATTATCTTCACCTTTCTTATAAATGATTTCAAAATCAAAAGGAGCTAAATGAGCTTGCCATCTTGCAAACATTTGTTTAGAAACATCATGTTTAAAATCTTTATTAAACATAAATTTTGGAGATTTGCAATCAGTTTTTATAATAAACTTTTGATTATATAAATCATCTTGAAATTTTAAAATAAATCTGACAATAGCTAAGATTTCTTTTGCTACTGTAGAGTAATTTTTTTGGGCATTATTCCATTTACCAGAATAAAATCTAATAAGATATTCTTGTTTATTTTGGGGATCTTTTTGTTTTAAGATTCCTCCAAAACCTATATCTGATGCATCTGTTTCCACAATTTTATCCCATTGGGGATTAGCAAGCATAAGACAAGGAAGGTTTTTAACCTTTTCCTTAATATTTCTAACAGCTATTGTATGTTTTTCAGACCAAGGTAAAGGATTTTTCTTTAATCTATCATATAAGATAGCAGAATCTTTAGTAAGATCTTTAATATAAGGAGAAATATAATTTAAACTTCCTAAAAATCTTTGTAACTGAGTTTTATCAGTTATAATATCAGGAAATTTGGAACCAAATTCTATACTTCTCTGTATAGGAATTATTTTTCCTTTTTCAATCATATGACCAAGAAATCTAATATTGGTTTGAAATAAAATCATTTTAGATTTTGAAATAACAAGTCCATTTTGAATAACAATATTTTTAAACATATCTAAATGTTTAAAATGTATTTCAATATCATTAGAAAATACTAAGATATTTATTATAATTATATGTTATTATTATAAGTAAAGATAATATAAGTATTTACGTATTATGAAGTATTATTTATTTGTAAAAGAAATTAGTTTATTTACAGTAATTAGTTTTATTACTAATTTATTATCAACATGTACGTTTTATTTTTTACCGCCGAAAATTGCAAGTAAATTTCGTTTAATATGTAATACGTAGTTAAGTTTTTTGATAATAAATATAATATTTGTTAATTAATGATTTTTTGTTTGCAAGATGGCTGAGAATACGGATAATGTGTTGTATTTGCGGGATAGACACATATCAAATAGTATCAACGCTGAAAACATGGATGCACTAATTCCGCCACGTCGGTCTGACAAATGTCTTTGGAGATTGCTTAACGCTGAAAACATGGATGCACAAAATTCACCAGTTGGAAAAATGTAGTAGACCGAGGGATTTTAATGGGCCTGGTCGTGGGAATACTATATCCAACCCTACCATCTTCAATAATGACATAGCCTCCTACGTAAAGTAAGGCCCTCACAGTATCCATATCTGCACCGACAAATATGATATAATGTATACAATCATAACAAAATTTAATTATGTATTTCTTACACATATATTAAAACTATGACATAATATAGACAATCATAATAAAATTACAAGAATCACTTACAAGTTTATTATTATTATTGTTAGTATTTATATTGTCAAATCAATTTAATTAAAATTTATATTTAATAATACCAATGTTTGTTTTTTTAATAATTAAAATATTGTTATGACTTATATTAAAAATTTAAATTTCTAAACATGTGTAAGTATAATTTTCAAATATATCAATTTCTTATATTAACAATTTTAACATGGATTATACACGGATTCCACACGGATATGATACAGAAATTATTATAGTTATTATTATTACTATTGTTATTACTTAAAAATATTATAATTAAAATTATTATAGTTATTATTATTACTATTGTTATCTCCGTGACTATTATTCTGACTACACATTGTGACTATTATTGCTATTGTGACTATTATTGCTACTGTCATACTTAGTTTTAACAACACATTTGTGACTATTATTATCATTATTATTTAAAGTTAATCAGTGCAAATATAAAAATTTAAATTATTATCATTAATAGAATTAATGTAATTTTTTTTAAGAAAACGTATGTTAAGTATGTCGAACAATAATAAATATAAAAGACAATAAAATTATGTTATTTTTATTACATTAAGCTAATTTTCATAATATTTATTGATTCAAGAATAAAATTCAGTCAATCAAATTTAGTTCAATAAATCAACCAACAATAATAAATATAATAAACAAAAATAATAATATTACCTCTTAATATTGAGAAAAAAATCTGAAAACCGGTGTTGGAAAGAAACGTCTTCGGTGCTCGGTGATAGAAAGAAAATTGCTCGTAAGGGAAAGGAAACTTGGTGAGAAAATGAAGGGAATTCATTTCATTTATAACAAGGGAAGTGGGCAGTGGGTAGTCACGGGTGTACCGGATTCATGTGAATCTGTGATGCTGTCCCGGTCTGAATCCGGGACAGTCTGTCCCGGATTCACATGAATCTGGGACAAACAATTTTTTTTTTTAAAAAAAATTTGAATCCGTGGTTTCAAATTCCGGATTGTAATACTTTTACAAACTTTTCAATTCTGCAATATTTTAATACATAAGTTTTAAAAATATAATATTTTTAAAAAAACCCACGTTGAGTACCCGAATCCTTTTTAAAAAATGGTGGGCCCGTGATCGATACCATTAAGTCGAAGTAGGAGACAAAACCCAACACGGAGTCCGAAAAGTTTCCTATTTTTTAATTTTTAAATCCTACTAATTTTTTTCTTTTCTTTATAAAATTCGAAATTCATAATTAAATTAACTAAACATTTTCATAACAAAAATAATTTAACATTTAAAATCTCAAATGCATAATATTGGAACTTTTCAAGTTCGCAATCTTGATTTTGATGATAACAAAACTTGTTAATTATGTTACTAATAATCTACCTTAGTGTGCAGCATCTAGGATCACCCACGAGCTGCTTACATCGCAAGCTAAAGAGCTAACTGATCGCACAAACTGAATCAGTCTAACTGTTATGTCAATTGAGCAGTCCAGTTGATAGTTGGTTCAACAAGAGAATCTCAGATGCCTGGCCAGCCGAATGAGTGTTCAACTGATGAAGAAACCCGGCTGATCAGTTCAACTGAATAAGAGTGAAATCAGTTCAACTGACGAGTCAACTGATTTCACCTGCCCAGCTGAAGATCAGTTCAGCTGACCAATTCGAAGTATCAGTCAGAATCTTTCATTTGTGTATGAAGACAAACTCTTTCAGTGGAGTCCAGCTGTACGTGAAGGTACAAAGCTATTGTCCAGTCAAAGGATGATAATAGACGTTGCATTAGAGCATTAAAGACAAAATGTTTTAGAAGGGCAATCAAAAAGTCGAGACACAAAGTCCAAAGAACGAATTCAAGATGCAACGGATACAACAAATGAGTCTCACTATACGTTTAGTTTTCCCGTCTATATAAAGAGAAGATCAGTGAAGACTCGATAAGAAGAGTGAGCAAAAAGAAGCTTTTAAGCATATACGAGAGAAAAGAAAGGGCACGCTCATTGAACATCAGCTTTCAGAAGCAATCAGCCCAGAGGGAACTCTTCACAGTTATATCAGCATAGATAAGAAGCTTATTTCCCTCGGTGTGTGAGAACATCCTTGTTCAGTTCTCACACACAAAAACTCTCAACCACTCAAATACAGTCTTGCACAAAGACGTTAAACTTGTGTATGTAGTCTTTGACACATAGATGTTAAAGAAGTGTTGACTAAAAGGTGATGCCTTCGGTCCTAGCTAGGAGTTCAGTTTAGGCAGTATTGTAAGTCCTAGCTGAGTGGGTTTGTACAAGTATTTGTATAAATCAAAGTCTTCTAGTGGATCCTACCCGAGGCGGTAGAAGGGGTGACGTAGGAAAAGTTGAAGTCTCCGAACATCCATAAACATATCTTGTGTATTTAACTGATTAACTATTGTTTTCAAACTGTTTGGATCAGTTAGAGTATCCGTCAGTTCAGTTGTCACCATAACTGAACTGATGAATGCAAAAACCAATCTAACCTTTTTCGGTTATTCAGTTTACATAAGAAAACATTTTCTAATATAACAGTTTTCTTCACGAAGGATTACTTCGAGTTTCTTCCGCTTGGTTTTAACCAAACTCGATATAATTCATCGGTGTTAATTTTCTTAGAACACGAGCTATTGCAGCTAATTGGAGAATATAGTGTTCGAAATGCCTTCGAAGGCACTAGCACACTCGATCTTTCAATTGGTACTAGAGCAGGTTGTTCTAAGAAAGAACATTTGAAGAAAACTGTGTTTTAAAATTTTCTATTTTAAAATAGCGTTAAAAGCTATTTAAAAGTATTTCATACTATTTTCAAAACTATTTAAAAATATTTATATGTCGCTCTTTAGTAAAGAGTTGAGAGGATTGGTTCTGCAACTAACGTTGTAGCCACTTCTCTAGATTCTTTACTTCGGGGTTTTAATCAGCCTGCAGCGGACTGAGAATCATCTGCAAAGATGCACAGCTAAATTTCCTGTTGAACAAGTTTTCAGTTGCAAGCCTACCAGGTCAGCTGTTCTTTAGATGAAACTGATCCATGCTGGGACGTTGATTGATTAAATCACCAGCTGTATTCCAGTTGAGCCTAGTCAGAGTCTGCTCGACCAGTTAGTCTGCGAAGAAGTCAAGTTCAAGCAGTTTAACTCGTTTCTCTATCAAATTGAACTCACAACCGATGCAACATTTAGTCAAGCAACCAGTTGATGGTATATCTAGTTATGTCTCATAAACCAACTGATATCTGATGTTGTTTAAAATATGTTACTTTTGTAGTAATTTTTCTTGTTCAACTGATGTATGTACCCAGATGTAAATACAAAGAAATTTATTTAAATAAACATCATATTTGTTCAGCTGTGTTTCGGTGTGACTGAATGGATATTTCCATATCTCTTGTCTACATTGCTTGAATGATTATAATCTCTGAATGAATGATTATATAAATATCTTTCAAATACGCGTTTTTTTATTTAGATTCTGACGGGGAGTTTTTCTCTCAAACTGAAATCATTGTCAATCGGTTTTAAAATTCAGTTGTTGAGAAAAATAATTTCCTTTTCACCAACAGAAAAGTATTTTCTTAATTCTGATTATCTCTCTTAAAAGGTTTTCAATTCAGTTTTGGAGAGGGAGTTTTTGTTTGTTTTTAAAACTTCTTTAAATTCAGTTATAAAGGGGGAGCTTTTAACGATGTTTGAATGTACTAACCCTTGAACTGAATATATTACATTTAACTGCTCAAGTTTTTGTAATCATCAAAAAGGGAGAGATTGTTGGAACTTTTCAAGTTCGCAATCTTGATTTTGATGATAACAAAACTTGTTAATTATGTTACTTATAATCTACCTTAATGTGCAGCATCTAGGATCACTCACGAGCTGCTTACATCGCAAGCTGAAGATCTAACTGATCGCACAAACTGAATCAGTCTAACTGTTACGTCAATTGAGCAGTCCAGTTATTTGTCCAGTTGATAGGTGGTTCAACAAGAGAATCTCAGATGCCTGGCCAGCCGAAGGAGTGTTCAATTGATGAAGAAATACAGCTGATCAGTTCAACTGAACAAGAGTGAAATCAGTTCAACTGACGAGTCAACTGATTTCACCAGCCCAGCTGAAGATCAGTTCAGCTGACCAGTTCGAAGTATCAGTCAGAATCTTTCAGTTGTGTATGAAGACAAACTCTTTCAGTGGAGTCCAGATGTACGTGAAGGTACAAAGCTATTGTCCAGTCAAAGGACGATAATGGACGTTGCATTAGAGCATTAAAGACAAAACGTTTTAGAAGGGCAGTCGAAAAGTCGAGACACAGAGTCCAAGAAACGAATTCAAGATGCAACGGATACAACAAATGAGTCTCACTGTACGTTCAGTTTTCCCGTCTATATAAAGAGAAGATCAGTGAAGACTCAATAAGAAGAGTGAGCAAAAAGAAGCTTTTAAGCATATACGAGAGAAAAGAAAGGGCACGTTCATTGAACATCAGCTTTCAGAAGCAATCGGCCTAGAGTCAACTCTTCACAGTTATATCAGCTTAGATAAGAAGCTTATTTCCCTCAGTGTGTGAGAACATCATTGTTCAGTTCTCACACACAAACACTGTCAACCACTCAAATACAATCTTGCACAAAGATGTTAAACTTGTGTTTGTAGTCTTTGACACGTAGACGTTAAAGAAGTGTTGGCTGGAAGGTGATGCCTTCGATCGTAGCTAGGAGTTCAGTTTAGGCAGTATTGTAAGTCCTAGCTGAGTGGGTTTGTACAAGTGTTTGTATAAATCAAAGTCTTCTAGTGGATCCTACCCGAGGCGGTAGAAGGGGTGACGTAGGAAAAGTTGAAGTCTCCGAACATCCATAAACATATCTTGTGTATTTAACTGATTAACTATTGTTTTCAAACTGTTTGGATCAGTTAGAGTATCTGTCAGTTCAGTTGTCAACAAAACTGAACTGATGAATGCAAAAACCAATCTAACCTTTTTCGGTTATTCAGTTTACATAAGAAAACATTTTCTAATATAACAGTTTTCTTCACGAAGGATTACTTCGAGTTTCTTCCACTTGGTTTTAACCAAACTCGATATAATTCATCGGTGTTAATTTTCTTAGAACACGAGCTATTGCAGCTAATTGGAGAATATAGTGTTCGAAATGCCTTCGAAGGCACTAGTACACTCGATCCTTCACATAAAAATCCATAAATCGTCAATTAACAACATTCAAACTCAACTTTTAACATGATCAAATTATTTTCAAAATAAAACATAAAAATATCTAATATAATCATTAACAAAATCTGTAAACTCTAAAAAGTAATATTTTTTTCTAAAAGACGTCTAACATTTAATTTCACAGTTTAAACTTTTAATTATCAAGTTAATGCGGAAAATAAAGTTCCTCGGGAGTGTATTGTTGAACTCGATCCACTCAAACGTCAAAGCCTCCCTCAATATCATCATCACATGTAGCATTCAAACCTAGTGATTCTAATGACTGAGCACGTTCTAAACATGAGTAGCAAATAATACATATACAGGCACATGCATTAAAATCATAATTTTATTAAAAAAAACTTGCATAATTTGTAAGCATATTTTAATCATAAATCGTCGAATCATAAAGCTTTCAATCATTTATCATTTTGGGTGAAATTTGATCCTTGAAAGTGACTAGCCTTTATCCTCTGGTCGACTGATCAATCTTAGCTCACCATTGCGCATGGGACGAGCACTAGGCACTGACGTAAAATGGAAATACGATCGTTGGGCTCCCTCTAGGGCCTTCTCCCTCACGATATTCTCAAAAATCATATATCATATCTTTTTGTCACAGTCAATTCACATCATTCAAAATATTTTTTTTTCTTTTTCTTTTTAATCATAAAATATGGTGTCATTTCCACATTTGAAAAATAGAATTTTTAAGTAAAAATTGCACAGCTTTACCATAAATCATAAAATCTCATATTTTCATCATAAACGTTATAAAATATCATTTAACATGCGTTATTGTAACATACCGTATTTTTAAACTAATTGAAATTTGTGAAAAAATAAAAATTTTCTTAAAAAAATAATAAACTATCAAATTGCGATAAAAATAATATGCTCGTCTAAAATATTTGAAATAAAACATTTACAACCAAATTTTACAAAAGCACTTGCTTAAACATCGAAAAGTAATCCCGTGAAAATCAGAGTATCTAACATGTGCTTTAAAAAAAATTCTTAAAAGGTAAGCGGTCCTCGGGTTTAGCCTCCGTGCAGTCCGACCCAACTCACTGATCCCTACCTCTCGTCTCCTCGTAATCGTCCCCACCTGTATCGATCAAGTATAGTGAGTCTAAAAACTCAACAAGTATAAACTAAGAATAACAAATAATACATAATAAAACCACATGCATTTTAAAGTAGACCATACATACTTAAACTTGAACGTACATACATTACCATAGACGTATCATCGCTTCGTAAAACTTTTCATAAACATACTTGCATCATACATACTTGAGCATACATAAACATCATCATTTTGCGTAAAGATATGTTTGTTAGGATCGATTGGGGGGTGAATCGTTGAGTTACAATAGCTCGGTTCTTGAAATATTGAACACCGATGAATTAAATCGAGTTTGGTATTCAAACCAACCGGAAAACACTCGAAATAATCCTTCGTAGAAACCGATTAAATATTTTGTAAAGTATTTAAAAATTATGCAAGTTGAATGAGTAAAAAAATATTTTGGTGGAAGCATTTTATCAAACATTTGATATGTAATATTTTGGTATTTGAAAAACACATAAAATGCTTCAACAATGCTTATTTAAAAAACAATAGAAATGATAAGTAAATGCAATAAACAAATAGACACGAATTTGTTTATGGATGTTCGGAGGCTTCAAATGCTCCTATGTCACCCCTTCTTCCCCTTGGGAAGGATTCACTTGAAGACTTTGATTTATACAACAACTTGTACAAACCCATTCAACTAGGACTTACACTACTGCCTAAATTGAAAATTTAGCACTCAAGATTGTAGGCAGTACCTCACAATCAGCATATTGTTTAATGTCTCATATGCAAAGACTACAAACACATTGTTTTACATCTTTGTGTGAAGACTAACTCAACTAAACTTTGAAGTTCAACTCTCTTGTATATGTGTGAGTGATTGTGTGTGAGGAATTTATCATTTACAGTGTACATCTCAAATGTATCCTCACACAAAGACTTGTGCTCTCAACTAGCTAATTTATTCATGCTAACTGCCCTTGATTTGAATCTTCTTCAAAAGCTTTTGTTTGATCTTCAAGATGTTGTATTTATAAGCCCCAACAATGATATATACGTTAGACACAAAAATATGACCGTTTGGAAAGTTTCTGTACTGTTTCTGAAACTGCAACTGTCAAATTCGTCTTGCTGGACTTTGTCTCGACTGGTCAACTTTGGTCAACTCAACTGGTCGTTTGGTTCAACTGATCAGCAGCTGGTTCAGTTCAGTTCAGTTGGTCAGCTGCTGGTTCGGTTCAGTTCAGTTGGTCAGCTGCTGGTTCGGTTCAGTTCAGTTGGTCAGCTGTTTCAGTTCAACTGGTCTGGTTCAGTTTAACTGATTCAGTTCAGTTTTAGCTGGTCTGGTTCAGTTTCAGTTGGTCAGCAGTAGCTAGTTCAGTTCAGTTGGTCAGCTGGTGGTTCACTTCGGTTCAGTTTAGTTCAGCTGGTTCAACTGGTCTTCAGCTGGTGTGTTGAAATCAGCCTAGCTGATTTCAGTTCTTGCAGAATCAGTAGCTTTATCATCATTTATCAGCATCTTAAGCTTCGATTCAGAATTTGACTTCTGAAGATGATTTGTAGATCATCGTCTTATCTTTCGAACGCATACTGAATCGCTTCATTTCGATAACTGAGATGAGAGATATGATCAAAATACCGCAACTGCTCATATCCAACTGATTGCTATTTTCGTGTAATCAGTTCGGTAATTCAACGATCAGTTAGACCATAATAACATCCGAATTTGCCCAACTGATGTGAAACACGACTTGTTGCGAATTGAGTTTTCTGATCAGTAAAGTTGGTGGATTGTCATTTGGATCATCCAGCTGAGAGATATCATCAAAACACCGAAGCTCGCCAGAAATTCGATTTGTGCAGAATTCGGTTTCAGTTTGCTTCTTGTGTTAACAACTTCACACTTGAGTAAATATGTTAGAAACACAATAACAAGTTTTGTTAACATTAAAATCAAGATTGAGAACTTGAAAAGTTCAAACAATGTTTCAAAGCGATTGACCCGTACATAAATGTGCCTGATCAGACTAAACCATAGTACTGGGATGACAGAGATGTCCACTACCACATACATGAGATCACCAGTCATGCTTCACCAGGTGGATTGGTCATTGGTCATGCTTTACCGGGGTGGAAACAAGCCCCCGGCCAGGTTCACCGGCTTCCAAACCCGTTCATAATTGGTCACAAGACATTTAGCATACCTAAAAAACATAAAATATTTTTTTTTTGCACGTCAAACATGCTTACAAAACGTTGAGAGATTCGTTGGATCTCGCTTAGGGCTACTGCTGCACATACATACTGGTACAATATTCCAACATCTTAAGATTTCATAACTTAACCGTACCAAACCAACTTACCACCAAAGTAATTAAATGACTTATGACTTTCTAGACCCCTCGGGACTTGACCACCATTAATCAACATACTAAACCACGACTCAACCCCGAACAATCTTGACATGGAGTATGAAATTTCCAAAACAATGGAAGACACAGACCTCGCCTAAATCATAATTCAACGTTCCCTATTCAAACTTTGTAACGACTAATCTAACCCTCACTAAGCTTAGACCAAATGACGTATTAGTACCCAAAGGAAGCAATAACACCTAAACTCGAAGCCCGAAGGTACCAGAACCAGCGCCTAGGCGCTAAAGAGCAGGGCTGCAGTGCCACACAAGAGCCTAGGCGCTGCCTGGTGCAAAACTGCAACGCTACAGCCTCCTAGTGCAGCGCTGCGGCTCTAGTCCTGCGCGAATTCAACCCTAAAAAGCCATCTTCTACCCATTCCCTTTCCAATGCCTTCTAATGCCGCCAAACCCATACCGACTCGAAACGAAACACCGAAAGACGACTGATCACCACACATGACACACCTAAACGCAGCAATGACCACTCGGTGATTCTCAACGAAGCATGCAACAAATAATTCCCAAGAACACATGAAGAACATATTTTAAAAACGTCACAGTTTGAGCAGTCCCACAAAAATGATCATAACTTACTCGTTTCTTGTCAAAATTACGAATTTACTGTCAAATCGAAGATATCGAAAAGTACTACGTTTTATATGTTGAAAGTTTTTCCAGAAAGTTGACAGAAAATTCGCAGTATTCAAAATGATAGCAAAATCGGTTTTGAGATCTAAAATTTTGATACAAAATCGTTTCAAACGTTTTTGCTCAAACTTTTGCATAACAAACATGAATTTTTACACACAATAAACATCAAAACATATAATATGACAAGATTGATGCAAAAACGAAAGAATATACATGCATTTGATCTTTAAAACTCAAGATTCATTTCTACATCGAGAGTCCATGGCATATAATTTTTTCTCGTAATGTCGAGTTCAACAAATTTGAGTTTTACCAAATTTTACATGTTTGTACTAGAAAAATAGCAATGCATTTATTAGTTAAGTTCTAAATCTATTAATATGGTAATAAAAAAACCGGATAAATTATAAGTACAAGCATTCTTAAAAATAAAGAAAAACGCGAGGCGGATATTCATCCGATAAATACAAGACTAGTGAGTATAATAATCAAAATAATTATAAAAAATAACCTTGAAAGAACCATCTTTCGAAATTTTGATGAAAAATTTTTTAGGGAAGAAGATTAAGTTTGGAGTGATTGAATGTGTTCGTAAAATCATATTTATAGGGTAAAACTAGTCGTTTATGACAGTTACAAAATCTTAAAAAAATAAATGTATGTATATGTAAATTTTATGGTAATAATATGATGTATATAATATTAATCACGTTTAAATAATTATGTATATCACATCACAATATTATAATGAGGTGTGAGAGACTCTTTTTATATAACATTGTGACATTATACAAATATATATATAATTATTATATAACACAAAAAAATATATAAACAGTGAAAAAATCACATCACGTTATTATAATGAGGTGTCATAGATTCCTTTTATATAATAACATGATATTATATATATATATATATATATACACACACACACACACACAATAAATAAACAATAACACAATAAAATTATATAAGCAGTGTAATAATATAATCACATCATGTTATTATAATGAGGTGCCATAGACTTCTTTTATATAATTACATGATATTATATATTAAATATATACACAATAAAATAAATAAATAATAAAATAAATATTCTTATTTTTGAATATTTTTGTTTTTTCTTGTGTTTTGAGGCTTGAAAAAATATGGAGAACCGAACCTTCAAGTATCGTGCTGATAACGTGTTAAAAGTAAAAAGTTACGGTAAAAAGTAAAAATCTCAAACTCATGTTAGAAACTAAAGATTTCGGGATTGAAATTCCGACTTCCAAAATATATTAAACTACATACTTTATAAAATTTTGTCTACTCAATTGTGTGTTTTCTTCACAAATTGGGAGATATATGTATCGAATTTGTTACCCTACACACCGCCTACGTGGTGGTGCATGATTGGTCAGCCTTTTGTTAAAAAACAAAAAAAAAATTGTGTGGTTGTGGGCGTGCCACTGTAGGCAGGCGCTCACATATGTGCAGAAAAAGAATGTGCAGTATCTAGATACGTGTTTTATTTAAATAATAAGTATTATTATAAAGCATGTCCCCACCCCTCTAAAATAGCATGTGTATTAAATTAATCTGTCAATGTAAATATCTCTTGCTTCGTCATTATTTTCTTTTATATACACATTATTTTCTTTTATATACACGTATACACATTGTCTGACGAAAACCCTAAAACCTCGAGGAATTAAATGTTGGTAGGTCACACATTTATAATTAATTAAAACAATTTATTTCAATTTTAAAACTTTATGAGATATGACTCCTCCACAAATGTATACTTAATTAATTTTTAATGTCTTAATTTGACTCGGGGAAGTGTGTTATCGTAGATATTTCTTTGAACTGCAACTTAAGGTTGTTACACGTTCCATTACACTTATGAAGCCAAGTGCCCTTAGCGGCAGCTATGAACTATAATAAACGAGTGCTTTATATATATACATATATATATGTATATATATTACTCCATTCTATTCAAATATATAAAATAGTTTGTTATTTAACACATATATAAAAATTCATTGAAAAAGTACAATTAAAAAGAATTTATATTTATTTCATTCAAAATTAGTTACAAGATTTGATTAATAGAGGTATATTGGTTAAAAAAACAATTAAAAATGATACTAAATATAGAAATCATATTATATATTGAGTAGGTCTTTTGTGATACGATCTCACGAATCTTTATATGTGAGATGGATCAACGCTTCCGATATTCACATCAAAAAGTAATACTCTTAGCATAAAAAGTAATTTTTTTTTCATGGATGATCCAAATAAGATATTTATCTCACAAAATACGACCCGATACACCGTCTCACACAAGTTTTTGTTTTATATATTTGAGATAATCGGAAAAAATAAAACTTATATAATTGAGAGGATATGATCGATATTCAATTTTTTTTCAGCAATAATATTTAATATTTTTGAATGTTCCATTTGGCCGGCCTCCGCCTTTTTATTTCTTTTAGTTGAGTAAATCTTCATCCTTACATTAAGTTTTTTTTTAAAAAATAAAAACTTAAGTTTTTATTTTTATGTATTTTTCTATGAATTAAGGTTTCAATTACATCCGATTCATTTCTCCCTCTCGTCGTGTTGATGATATTCATTCGATTACTAGTCGCATGTGTTATAATTAATTATTGACCAAAAATATTTTGTAAAACTCGGGAATTTTTTATCTAAATTTTCTTCGAATTAGTTAGTTGTCACGCTTAGATAAATATATCTAAATAAAATGTGAATTTCAATACATCTCATGGAGAAGATTTGTCTTAAAGTTTGAAAATCCTCGACTTAATTCTCTATGATAATTTTATGATTTACAATCAAATAATAGATCAAATTTCAAAGAAAAACTGCATATTTGGTCCTGAACTTTTGTTTTTTTACGATTTTGATAATCTATGTTATCAAAAATTTCAATTTTAGTCGTATATTTTCTGATTTTTTGTAATTTTAGTCATTTTTATATAGAATGTTGATGTGACATTATACACATCAGTGTCACATCAATGCTACCTTGGTTTCACATTAGCGTCAGGTCGTAAAATGACTAAAATTACCAAAAAAAATGGCAGACTAAAATTGAAATATGAAAGCATAACCAAAATCTCAAAGAGACAAACATATAAGATCAAATAAATAATTTTTCCAATATTAAATTCACAATTTACTTATTTACACATTAATAATATAAAATATATTGAATTTCAAATTACACCATGAATCGATTGTGACCTAAAATACTCTGACTACATGCTTATTTCACTTTATATCGTATCACAATTCACAACCCTTGAATTATTAATTTCAAAATGTTTCAATATAGAATGAATACTTGAAAATATGCTTACATATATGCGTAAAAATTATGGAAATTGAAAATTTTTGTCTTATATATTTACATGTTTGTAATTTTGGTTATCTATATTGTCAAATTTAAATTTTATTATATTCTATTTGTTTTATTTTCAATTTTGATCTTTTTTCCTACACGAGAGCCTGACGTGGCCGCGACCCATACAAGCTTCTACAAGGAAAGGTACTCTGTCTCATCGCACCCTCTATACTTTTGAAGGCTGAAACTTTTAAATATGCTCTAAAGTAGAATTAAGACCCTATATTTATATGGAAGAAGTGGAGTTTAATATTGAATAAGAGACCTGATTCAATTGGGAATAAACATTTTACTCTATTGGATATTAAATCGAAAATTATAGTTGTAATATTATCATACTCAATCATTCATCTCTACACACAATCTATAACAATCGAGCACGTGACTTTATCTTTAACACCAATTATAGAAGTGGGAGTTATTCGTTTTACCACAATATATATTTGATAATAACAATGTAATTAAATTAGTTTAGATCGTATAGCAATCAAACTATCAAATGTTAATCGTTCTCCTATAAAATAAATAATCGTTGCACCTAAAAAAATTTCTTTATTATTTCTCGTTCCAGCCCTTTATATCCCTAACTATTTTTGGTCTTCTCGTTGATGAATTTGGAAATACTGAAATTGATTGTCACTGTGAAAAAAGAAAACTTAGGAATTTCATTGAAATTTTTTTCTTGAAAATTTAATGCTTGAAAACTTTATTCTGCGGACAGGCGCGATAAAATATTTCTCGGATTTCGAAGCATCTCGGATTTCTTTTTCTTTCGAGTATATCTATTATGAGACGATCTCACGAATCTTTATTTGTAAGACGAGTCAACTCTACCGATATTCACAATAAAAAGTAATGCTCTTAGCATAAAAAGTAATATTCTTTCATGAATGACCCAAATAAGATATATGCCTCACAAAATACGACCTGTGTGACCATTTCACACAAATTTTTGCATTTTCTTTTTCTTTTTCTTTCTTGACTTTATAAAAATAAAATAAATAATATCATATAATTATGTTTCTTTTGTATTTTATCAACGAGTTTAAGGAAAAGTCTCGTAGAATAAAATATTGTATCCCTACAACTATTTCATTGTATTTATGTTGCTTGTAAAATTATTTGATTGCATATTTAATTCATATATTATCCATTATTAAATGTTAAATCATGATATATCTTTACTTATTAATTTTGTATCAATAAATTTATGATTTATATTTAATTTAGTTCAAATTTCCTAATAATTCGGGTTCTGCCCAACGTCTCAAATCTGTAAAAGTTTTTGTGCAGGTCAAATTTATTTACTAAACACAGATAATAGATCCCACATATTCTATATTATATGCATCAGTCTAAAAATAAAATAAAAAATCAAATTTTCGATATATCGAGATTATCGTTCTTAAAAAATATCAAATTTTTGATAACCGAAGATTTTGGTACGCTACAGTAACAATACGATTTATTTCATCCTACCCATGTAGCATTGCCCCCATGATAGGATGGATGGCCAATATTTGCCCATACATATATAGGATCCCAATTTTTTGTTTTTTTGAAATTGTATGTGTGTCAAGATCTTACCCGTTGAAATGAAGTGAGGGTAGTGCCCACATAGGTAGTATCTCATTAACCGTAACAATACCGAATTTTTCAGTACAATAACGTAATGAAAATCGAAAATTTCTAAAATCAAAATTTTGGCTATCCATATTTGGCAGTTGACATTTTTGTGAAATCCTTCCATCTTATTGAATCTCTTTTTTAAGTATTTTGTTTGATCTCCATAAGACTATTAAATTCAACTCTTTGAACTTTGACTTTATCAACACGAACACAAATTCGATATTTGTGTGACCATCAATGGATTAGGGATACAGCTAGTTGTTAGTTCACATCTTCATATGATTCGGCATAATATTTATTTTTATTCAGACTTACTCTAATTAGCCTCATTCTTTTCATCAACACTTTGATCAAGAATGTCAGAACTCATTTCTGATTGCACCCATCGGATCACGGTAAGAGCGTTTAGTAGCATCACCACATGATCTCCTAAGTATCACTTATAGTGCCTGCAAAAATCTTAATTTATAATTAGCATATAGTACGATACCTTCAATTTATAGATCTCGATCGAATCATTGATATATCGAGAGTTGCAGTACATCATCATATGATCACTCATCTGTGTGAATGGTCATCTCCATATCCTTACCAATGAAACATGACATTCACATCATATATGCTAGTCTCGAGCTCAAGCGAACTTTATCCTTGTTTTAGGTAGCTGAATCGACTAGGAACATGTTTAGAATTATATGGTACACTGCCTAATGAGTTTCATGATCTTACATTGTGATGCAGATCTCGTGATATTTATTATATTTTCAAAGACTTTATCTATGCAGCTTGCATAGGCATATAGATAAAGCATACGTCATAATTGAATAAAATTATTAAATATTATTAAAATAAAGCTTGTTTTACATTATAGTCAATAATGCTCAAGCCACAAGTTGGTGTATTAGGCACATACTTTAACAATATGTATCGAAAATTTTGGTACTATCTCGGTATAAAATTTTCTTATGTCATAATTTTCAGTATAATATACTATATATAATTTTAAATACGATAATATTATGTTGTGTGATGAGTTAATATTTTGAAGATTAAGATCTCAATGGTTCCCGGTGAAAATTGTTGTGTTTATACTTAAAATCATAATACTCGACTCAGTTCAAATGTCGAATAGTAAGCCAACTTAAATGATGTGGAAATCTTTTTTTATTATTATTTTAACAATGGGAAATTTTGTTTTTTTTACTCAGACAATGGGGAACTTTTGAGAATCCCCAAATTATCATCATATTATAAAGCAAGCAAGATACACCAAGTCACTAACTTTGGTGTCTTAAATCTGCATTTACTATTGCGTAAAGATATTTTATAAAATGATTATTATAATAATTGGATATGACATACAATGATTATGAATAAATAATAATTTGTTTAGTTAAATAGATTAAGATTGTGATCATAATTGTGATTAAATAAAAAGTCAGCAATTTTTTCCCTTTAACTATGATAGAAGGGAAGAAGGATTTATTAGTAGTTTTTTTCATTTTCTTTATATATATATATAAAACCATAGATTATTTATTTTAACTAAAAGTAAGGACTAAAAATCATGCTCAAATCATATATATATAACCATAGATTATTTATCTTGACTAAAAGTAAGGACTAAAAATCATGCTCAAATCTAATTATTCACAACTTTTTGAGTTTAACAAAACTTATATTTTTGTAAATAAAATCGAATTAATTGGGATTAATAAATTAAATGTAGTAATGGACAGTACTTATGTTACAAAGCAATAACTTGTGTGAGACGGTCTCACGGGTCGTATTTTGTGAGACAGATCTCTTATTTGGGTAATCAATGAAAAAGTATCACTTTTTATACTAAAAGTATTACTTTTTATTGTGAATATCGATAGGATTGATCATTCTCATAGATAAAGTTTCGTGAGACCGTCTCATAAGAGACCTACTCATTTTACAACTTGTGGTAGACGGAATATCAAATGAATATTCTTATTGCATGCAACTCTTGAACGGTTCTATAAAAATATCTCGATCCAAACACTTATTATACTCGTCCTTATGATGCACCATTTTTTTTTTCAAAAATGCAATTTCTCTCTATCATTATTTTTATTTTAAAAAAATATTTTAAAATAAAAACCCAGATAGACAATAAAATAAAATAAAAATTATTTTACCTCTGTACATAAAAATTATATGTTACTAATATAGATATACTTGTGATGTGCCAAGATTCATTAGTTTTTATTAATATATAAAAATTATATGGTAAATTGCATCCATCATCCCTATGAAATAGGAGATTGTTAAGACATCATGAAAATAATGATCTGCTAATCCAAAATGTTTTGGAATATCGAGCACACGTATTTCGTGTTTTTAAATTTTGAGCACATATACCCTTGTTTGTTTGTAGTTTTCAGGACCATGTGAGTTCAAGATTTGAAAATTCGGGGACTTTACTCATTGGGAGTTTTCAACCATCTTGATATTTCACAAGAAAAGTGTGTGAGTAACCCAAAATTATATATTTGATGAGTTATAAGCTCAATTTAATTATTTAGTCCACTTCGCCTACAAAAATCAAAGTCTGCTAGATGCTTCTAAAAAACTTATAATTAGATATGCATCTTCATGATCGAAAGTACACTATATCATTTTTCTATTTGAGCTCTCCAACTTTTAAATAATATTGATAAATTGTTTATTGACTTCAGCATCGGAGTGTCTGTCCGATGATTTAAATATTTGTTGCTTACTGGTCTACAAATACATGAACCTGTTTATGAATCATTTGTCTACAACTACCTAGACCCGTTTATGAGTCAGACACATCATCTTATTTCGATCTACGTAATCCGATCAATTATATATTTTGGTTACATCACATGTACCTGTTTACAAGTCCGTTGTCTACGACTATCTAAACTCGTTTATAAGCTAGACAACACCTCGTCATATTTTGATCTACGTAATCCTATAATATATTTTGGTTACATCAATGCTAATATTAAATCTACATAATCCTATCAATTATATATTTTGGCTACATCAATATGGATTCAAAGATTAACTTTAAGACAAGTCAATTATTAAATTCGAACCAAACAAAATTATTCAAATTTAAAATATTTTAGCCTCTTCAGATATATAGTTTATGAAAAGGACAATAATATGTACACACTGATAAATTTACGTGGACCAATAAGAGAAACCCTCGTGGTCATAGAATATTCACATAAATATCTATGCAATAATGACGTGAAGTAAATGAATTTGTTAGTATGATTATTTTTCATTAAATAATAGAATAAGGTGGCATGTTTCTTATTATGCCCTCCGCTCAATTACAAGTGTATGGATTGTAGCTTATTAATTAATAGATGTAATTCATGTCTCTAATTGAGGAAATTTTCTTTGATTATTTATCTGTGATTGTTGAATTTCAGTATTTATCTTTTATATTTCGATTTTTTAATTTTAATTATTTTTTTTATTGAGAGTGTTGATGTGTTATTTGATATGTTAGATCATTTATCATCAATTCGCTAAGATTCCGACTTCTCGACACGATAAATTTTTTGATGTTATCACAAGAAAAAAAAACTAATTAGAGATCAACAAATCGATTGATAATAGGTCTTTATTTCTAATTAATAGAGACTGATTCGCTATCGTTTTGCCGGTATCAAGAAATTAGGTCGCTGATCATTGTAAAAAATGTCACAAATTAGAGATTGGCATATAGTTTCTCTAGTCAGTCTCCAATTTGTGACAACGGTAAAAATTCAATTACAAGAAATACATATTTTTTTATTATAAAATATAAAAATTAAAAGTTAATGACATATTGCTCTCGTCTCGATATCTAATCAGAGACCTTATAATAAATTAGGTCTCAAACTAGCGACTGAAGTTTGAAATTGGTCGGAAAAAGTAAAATATATAGCTAATAGGAATGAATAAACGGTAAGACGAAATTTAATAACATCGATCTCGAATTGAAGACATTTTTTTTTATCAAGTCTCACAAATTCGTGTTTCCCTTGTAGTCCTACCCATGCTACTAAAAAAATTTATTCATACATTTATTTTTACCCTTTTGGCTGAATTTCAACCAAAGTTTTAGAAAAAAATCTCTTCATTTACTCAAGTTTATAAATATACAAATAATTTTCTAAATTTTAATTTATTCAATATAGATTTTTACTAATTTTGTTTGTATTAAAAACTTATTGGATCAACCATGTTACCTTGAATCTAAAAAAAAAAAAATTAAAAAAAATGAAACAAATTCTCAAAATACTCAAAGAGTATGTCTCTTGTGAGAAGGTCTCACGAATCTTTCTCTGTGAGATGGGTCAACCCTACCGATATTCATAATAAAAAGTAATATTTTTAGCATAAAAAGTAATACTTTTTCATGGATGACCCAAATAAGATATCAGTCACACAAAATACGACCCGTGAGACCGTCTCACACAAGTTTTTGTCATACTTAAATGAAGTAGTTCGAATTACTTCAAAATGATACACAGCAAAACAAAAATTGTACCGGACCAAGCATATGGCAAGGACTATGTAAATCCCAACAATGGACTTTGTCAAAGCCCACATGTTTGAAAGTGAGCCTGTATATGTATTTATTCTCTGTTCACATGCCACCCAGCCAAAGTTCCTTCAAATTTGCCACCGATATCCAATTCTTTAAATACTAATAAATAAATAAAAACTTTATTTGGGAATATAGAAACCCAAAAATTGAAATTTTGAGCAGTCATGACTCGGATTTCCAATAGAACTTTTAATAAATTTAACAACAGACTGACCCCGTGCAATTTTTTTCCTAAAAAAACTTGAATCTTATATAATATTTTGACAAATAAAAGTTTCTTCATTCCCAATCCCATCACTTGGTTTCAAAAAATATTCGAAGGTTCAATTCTTGTTATCAACATGTATACACGTACGCTTCTCGACTGTCCGTTCGGATAAATAATAATAATAGGGATGTAAACGAGTCGAAATGAGTCGAACGATATCAAGCTCGAACTAGTCTCATTTAAGTGAGATATAGGTTCGAGCTCGATTCGATCTTTTATCATGAGGCTCGAGCTCAACTCGTTTTAAAATTATTAAGCTCGCTAATAACTCGAACTCAGCTCGTTAATAGCTCGTTTATCATGTTTAACGAGTTTAGCTGGGAATCAGCTCGTTAAGCGAGATCGTTTTCGAGCTCGTTAAGCAACATCGTTTTTGAGATTGTTAAACAACCTTTTTTTTGAGCTCGTCGAGTAAGATATGAAAGTTTTAAGGTGATAGACTGATCGTTTTATAGTCTATAATCAATTTTTTACACTAAAATTTCGATGTGCAATAATACAAGTTATTATTGTACATTCAAGACCCAAAAAGCTAGTCGAGTTTGACACAAATGAGCTGATCTCGCGAGTCGAATATCCTTAATTTCGAGCTCGACTCGATAAAATTGTCGAGCTCAGCTCAGTAAGATTAACAAACAATTTCGAACAAGTTTTTCATCGAGTTGAGTTCCGAGTAGCTCGCAAGCGGTTTACATCTCTACTTAAAAGAACATATTACCATATTATATAAAAATAAAGAGAAATTGCAATTTTAATCTTGTATATATTTTTTTTTGTAACTTTGGTTCTATATGTTATCGAATTTCAATCGTTGTCCCAGGATTTCGATTTTTGACAATTTTAGTTGTTTATTGCAATAATTGTCTATTTTATAAAAGCGTCGAACCATGACACTTAGACTAATATACGATTTAAAAATTTGAATTGCACTGTTACCACAAACTATAGATTCAGTAAATCAAAAGTTATGAGTTCAATTTTCATTAAACGCCAAAAATGTAATTATTGGAAAGAGATTTTTCAGGTATAATAATTTCCTCTATTAGGAGTGTGATTAAACTGCGACATTTAGATCATTGCACGGCTTAATATATTTAATTACCATCAACATAAATTTCGGTAAAACAACAAACGCCCGATCTTATTTTAGTTTTTTCATCAGAAATGCTTATATGACACTATACATATAAACGCTACATCAACACCTCATTAGTGTTATATCGAGAAAAGACTAGAATTGCACAAAAAGCAAACAAACAAAGATATCAGATTAAAACTGAAATTTAATAATATAATAGATCGAAATTGCTATCAGACAAATATATAAAATCAGAATATGATTTATTTGAAAATAATAATTTGAAAAATGGTGAGCCAAATATAAACCTCTGGTCCAAAAATAAAAATATCATAAGGCTTTATGGATGAGTGATTTTTTAGTTAATCATAGCAAGAATCCAAAAGGCAAAGTGGGTTGGGAAAGTCATAGATCACATATAATTTGTGCCACTATTTTATCTCATCGTTTTTTTTTAGTGAAACAACATGTCTATTATATCGTATTTAAACTTATTATAAAAGTACCCAAATTACTAAAATTTATATTACTCATTTCACAAAAAATAAAATTAATATGCTTATACAAGTAAATCAACTAACTTTTGTCAAATAAATGAGCAAATATAATTTTTTTTTATCTTTTTCTGATATAAATTTTTCATGTCTTGAAAAAAAAATTTGGAGATAAAAATGACAAAAGTTCAACTAAATACCTAATAACATTTTCCAATCTTAATTGATTTTACAACTATGGTTGACTGGTCAACCTTTTGAGTTTTTAATGCACATGAACAGTCAAATGATTCCCTACAAAATTAATGTTAAAAAAGGACTAATAGTTAGATTTATAATTGCATCACGCGGTGGAGGTTCCATTTCAATGACCTAACTAATATGCACACATTAGTTATAGATATAGATTTGTTTTTTTCTTTTCAAAATAATCAAATCTAATTCTTTGCATCATCTCAACTAATCAAAACATAACATTAAAATAATTAAATCTAATTATATTTATTACAGTATGAATCAAACATTCTTTTTTTCCCGACCTTCTAAATGTAAAAAATAACAAACGAAATTCAATAAAATTGGTTTAAACCGGAATCGAAATTGTTAAAAACAAGATTCGGAATCATACCAATATTGTATTTGATAAGTGAAAGGATTGTTGCGCATAAACGTACAGAGAGTAAATATATTAAAACTAGTTTATCAGAATTCTGTGTTGTGTCCGGTGTTGTCAACACTGTACACAACACGGCAACGAAAATTTATTATTTAACACAAATATAACTTTACTAAATAAACATTTGGATTAAATTTTGCACAAGTACAAAGACTTGTGCGACGCCTCATGGCAAAAATTTCACTAGAAAAATTATGTAAATTGTTTACACCCAAAAACAATACTAGTGAAAGAAACAAAACTAAATTCCTTGACACTCCAAGGAATTAACATGCATCAAATACTCAAAGTAAATACTAGATGCATGAAATAAAAAGCGTGTTGCATAAAACCAAACGAAGTCCACTCTTCGATCAACACTCTGCGTCAGTGTTGTTCTTGAGTGTTGGCAACACCGATCAACAACACATTCACAAGGTAGACGGACCACCCTTGCTCCTTGTGCCAATCTTCAAGAACTGAAAATGCTTCAGCAAAGCTCCTGTAGCCGTCCGAGTACTTTCTTGCAACTCCTCTTTCTTTTATTTGATAATTGACCCACTTTTGTATAGTCTCTTTTTGACCTAGATCTTCATAGATCCTTCCCACCTATAAACAAGGAAACTAGAGTTTAATAGGAATCAAACTTCTAATTCAAAGCAAATACCTTATATCTTATAGATAAGTTTCCAACTTAATTAAATAATTCATAATAATAGGATTCAGTATATCTCGGAAAACAAATCTATTAAATTTGTCTAGAAGTGCAAAATCGAAATAATATCTTAATTGAATACGGAATAAAATATTCCTTTCAATAAGAATCAAAACTGTCGATTTCAGAACCGTGTTCATATCTATCTGCAACAATTCATTCTACTACACTAGTTATACACCCACCATTTGGTCATAAATCAGACTATGAAAGATGCATAATATGAAGATGATAAATCAATATATTTAGATAAGATAATCATTCGACAATAATTCTCTGTTGAACTTGTAGCCCAATGGTCTCACCCCCTGCCGGATTAGCCGGTTCCCTGGGTTCGATCCCCCCTCCCCGCCTGTGTTGTAATTAAATTAAAAAAAAATTGAGTCCAACATTGAACAAAACTATGACGAATAATCTCTCCCTTTTTGCATTTCTGGACAAAACTTCCAAAAATGACGAATATAACACGACTCCCCCTGAGTTGTAAGTTGCATCTCCCCCTGAATTTGAACAAGCTAGTTCAGAGGTGTTGTCGTTAGTGCAATACGTATCAAGACACGATAAGATAAGACAAGGCTTAACATGAGTTCATTACTTCAACAGCATATATGAAACAAAAATAAGGAACAAAGTAAAAATAAAGCAAGAACAAGGCATAAGAAAAGCAAGAACACGGCATAAGCCTAATCAGCTCGTTCATCAGTGTCTTCCTCATTATTACTGTCTTCCCGATTATCGCCAGTCGAGGGACCAGCATCTGGTCCTGGTGCAGCATCTCCATCTCCCCATTTTTGGCCAGAATGCACGCCTACCTCGAGGAGCAGCCGATAATCCGCAATCAGTTTTTCATAATAGGCGATCGTGGCATTGGATTGGGTGATCTGCGTGTTTGCATAGGCAATGGTATCTTGGGCCTGTTGAATCTGTTGAAGACCGAAAGCAATTTGTTCATGGACCTCGGGGTCCATCAATATGATATAGTCTTCAGAGTCAGAGAGTGAAGAAGTAGTAGTGTTGCCAACACTAGGGGCAACACCAGGAGCAACACCAGCAGCAGACGGAGGACCAGATGAGGGAGCAGTGGGGACAATACGTGGTGTAGCACCTGTCGCAGACCAAGGAAGATCAACTACCCTGTTCCCTTGTATGCTGGTGCAATTTTCAATGGTTCTCCTATGTCGATCAACTGATCCTCATCATCAGAGACAAAACCTTGGAATTCTAGAATACCAAAAATCAAGGAAGGAAACGGGAGCTTCGTCGATTTCAAACCACCTTCTGCAAATTGAAGAACAGTGGTGAATACCAGCTGTCCAAAATTGAAGTTGCGCCCTATTCCAATGGTGAAGAGAGTAACTGCTTGTGGTCTAGTGACCACAGTGATGTTGGAAGACGGAGTCCAATTTCGAATAGCAGTTTTGTGTAGGATAGAGTAAAATGAGGTCAGATTGGCCGTAGCAAGGCGCTTGGGTAGGCTAGGGAATTCAGTGATGAGGCCCCCGTTAGTTCAGCTGTAATATCGTCAATGTGCGGGAGGACATCCTCATGTTCAGGAGTGGGAGTGTTGTAGAACTCATTTATGGTGTAGGGAGAGAAATCATATATGGTGTCTCGGACAAACACCCTCCTATACTTAGCAGATCTCCGATCACCAACACTAGAGACCAAATTGCAGTATAATTCGAGGATTGGTCTTCGAGTATAGGGCATCACTGAGTTGACAGTGGTACTCAATCTGCGGGACTGAAGGAAGGCAGTCAGATTGTATTTCCCGTATGCTTCGAAATCGATGTTGCGTTCCTCGATAAATTCTCTGTGAGTGTATAGATACCATTGAGCCACAGCCGTCTCAGTGTAGAACTTCTAGGAGAAGGAGGTGGCAAGATTGTAGTAATCCAAATCAGGGTTGTCAACACCTGACTCAACACGGGGCTCAACACCTTCAGTATGTTCCTCAGTCCTAACTGCTTGATCAGAACCATCCTCAGATTCGTCGGCTTCAGTCTCAGATTCTGATAGGCTTTTCTCGAGGGTCTCCGGTTGAATATCGCCACCTTTATTCACAGATTCTTGTCTCTTCTTTGATTCGCGCAGGCTGTTCAGAAAATCAGCCAGCGATTGTTCTTCATCCGATGAGAAACTTACATCTGGAGGGTTGTCAGGAGATTTTGCAGGCGGAGCAGCAGGAGTAGAGGTGGAAGCTGATGTCTTTTTCGAGGGAGTGGGCCGCTTTCGAGCAACTAGCTCAAAGTTTCCATCACTTGAGTCATCTCCTGATGAAAAATCTGGGTCGAGAGTAAAAGAAGTGGCCATCCGTGGTTTCTTCGGCGCATCGAAATTTGGGCTATACCCTGCTTGTCGCTTTGATTGCCTTCGAAAAACTGGAGGTTGGGTGGGAAAATTCCTTTGATAAATCTCGTTATCAATGGGGTTTTCAACATCTAATGGATTTCCAGGTTCTCCAGGGAGAATTTCGTCCAGTGGGATCGGCTCTGGGCAATAACCACTATCTGTAATGGATTCGCAAGAAGGCTCTCAGACGGTGGTGTTGTTGGTGGTGTTGTCTTCGGAGGAGAAACACCGCGACTTGCCGCCATTTCACTTCGTATATCATGTGGATCAAATTGACGATCTGCCATATTTTTTTCAAGAAAGAGAGTGTTAAACTATTAATTTGAAAAACAATTGTCACATATAAGGGAGAAAACAGGGAGCAGTAGTCAATATTGTGAAGTCAGAGAGAAGAGGGCAAATGACATTGTTCAAAAATCAATTGATTTGGTATAAAAACCCTCGCATCAACGGTAAAAAAAATATTGATTTCGGAACGTTGCATAGTAACGGTAAAAATTTCTGGACTCAACGGTAATCATTTTCGAAATAGATCCTACTTAATCATAATTTTACCCCTCACATCAAACGGTAAAAGACAATTCGAGTCGCAACAATTTCGAAGAACAGCCAAATCAACCCCACATCAAGTTCACCTCATATCCATAAGAAGTCACTTCTTTTCAACATGGCCAATTAAGGTTTTTATCAACCATCATGAGTCAACATTGATATGTCACTGTACATGATGAATTCACGAAACAAAAAAAATCAATATGCATGTCCTACATATGCCTCCAATATGATGAATTTTTCAAAATTTCAGACAGTGTATAAACTGTGCAGTGTCTGAACTTGGTGTTGGCAACACCTCCCGGCAACACCACTGAGTTTCATTTAAAACTTCCATAAAATTTTCTTTTTATTCAGAAATGGTAGCTCCCACGCTAGAAGAACGGTCTTCAATGGACTCCCATAGGTAGCTTTTTCCATTACTATTTTTACTTAGAAGCGGTAGCTCCCACACTAGAAGAACGGTCTTCAATGGACTCCTCTAGGTAGCTTTTTCCATTTTCTTCTAAACAAATATTTTATTTTTTTTATCTTTTTTCTGTTTTTCTCATTATGCTCACATTTTTCCAAGTCACTTTTTCACATTAGACAAGATCACGATTTCCATGAATATCCTCAACTACTCGATGGCTTGGATTGAGCATAATTTATTCCTCACCATTTGATTGGAAGTATGAACACTCAAAGGGTACCTTTCAGAAATTTGCCTTCACTGTTCAGTCATTGCACAAATAAATAGGATGATTATGAATATGCAGTATGCCTAACAACTTAATAATAGTCATGCACAAACGGATGTTGTCTCTGGTGTTGGCAACACCACTGACAACACCGAACAAATGTTTTTAAAGTATGCACATGCTGAGAGATTTCCGAAGATTGGAAAATCTCTCAAAATCCAACGGTTTCGTGAAGATATCGGCCAGCTGGTTTTCAGTCCTGACAAACTCCAGTCGAATAATACCTTTTTCAACCAAGTCTCGAATAAAATGATGCCTTATATTTATGTGTTTAGTTCGAGAATGTTGAACAGGGTTCTTAGAGATGTCTATGGTACTAGAGTTGTCACAATACACAATCATTATGTCACTATGAAACCCATAATCATTAATCATTTGATTCATCCACATAAGTTGAGAACATCAACTGGCAGCTGCCACATATTCAGATTCAGCCATGGACAGGGAGACACAGTTTTGTTTCTTGCTAGCCCAGGATACAAGATTATTTCCTAAATAAAAACACCCTCCCGAGGTGCTTTTTCTGTCGTCTAAATCACCAGCCCAGTTAGAGTCAGAGAAACCTACCAGGTTTGTGTTTGTGACATGAGTGTACCACAAACCAAATTCTAGCGTACCTGCAATATATCTTAGTATACGTTTCACAGCTTTTATGTGCGAAATTTTCGGATCTGCTTGGTACCTAGCACATAAGCACACACTGAACATAATATCGGGCCGAGTAGCAGTCAAGTACAAAAGACTCCCAATGATGCTGCGATACATGGTGTTGTCAACACCTTCGCCAACACCATCCTTAGACAACTTTTCACTCGACCCCATAGGTGTTCTCACATGTTTTAAGTTGTCGGTAGAGAACTTTTTGATCAAATTTTTTGCATACTTGGACTGGCACAAAAATATACCATCATGCAATTGCTTAACTTGTAATCCAAGAAATGAAATTTAGTTCTCCTACCATGCTCATTTCGAATTGAGACGACATGCAGTCCACAAACTTATTCACAAGTATTTGAGATGACGCACCGAAAACAATATCATCAACATATACTTGACAGATCAAAATATCATTATTTAGTTTTTGAATCAAGAGGGTTTTGTCAACCTCACCTCGTTTGAACCCCAAGTCTATCAGATAGTCAGCTAACCTGTCGTACCAAGCCCGTGGAGCCTGTTTCAGTCAATACAGGGCCTTTTTCAGTTTGTAGACATGTTCCACGTGGTGAGAGTCTTCAAATCCCTTAGGTTGACGGACATAGGCTTCCTCATTTAAAATGCCATTCAAGAAAGCACTTTTCACATCCATTTGATACAATTTAATACGCATATGACATGCAACAGCAAGTAACAATCGGACAGACTCCATTCGTGCCACAGATGCGAAGGTTTCATCAAAATCCACCCCCTCAACCTGTGTATACCCTTGAGCTACCAATTGAGCTTTATTTCGAATAATGTTACCGGATTCATCTGTTTTATTTTTAAATATCCATTTGATCCAATAACATTGACGTTCGAAGGTCTGGGGATTAAGTCCTACACATCATTGCGGACAAATTGTTCTAGTTCTTCATGCATGACATTGACCCAAAATTCATCTTTTAATGCATCATTAACGTTTTTGGGTTCAGTCAAAGATATGAAGCAAGAGTGACCTACTTGAGAAAACGTGGAGCTCATGCACACCAACCCGATCATTTTACGGTAGTCAACCTTCTCCTTTTTCCTTGTCTGCATATCTCCATACACTTCACCAATGATTTGTGATGATGGGTGATTCTTCTGAATTTTGCTGGGAATCTCTTTCCCTCTGTTGATTAGTTCATCATCATCATCAATATCTTCATTTTCCATGACTTCAGTTCTGTTAGGGGGTGGTGTTGTCCCCTGGTGTTGTTTCACTGGTCCCAACACTAGTTTCAACACCAGTACTGGTCATTTGCTCTCCTATTTCCAGTAGTCCTTCGGTGTCATCCTCCTTTGTTTTTTCCTGTTAGACCTGCAAATCAAAAACAACATTAATAGATTCAATGGTTGTTCTTGTTCTTAAGTTAAACACACGATAATCCCGACTATTCATTGAATATCCGAGAAATAGGCAGTTATCACTTTTGGAGTCGAATTTTGCAAGATGTTCTCGATCATTTAGAACGTGGCAAACACATCCGAAAAAATGAAAGTATTTGAGGTTTGGTTTCCTCCCCATGATGATTTCATAGGAGGTCATGGTGGAACCACTCCTTAGAAACACACGATTGGAAATGTGACAAGCTGTGTTCAAGGCTTTGGCCCAAAACCTTTTTGACACATTCTTTGAACTTAGCATGACCCGTGCCATTTCTTGAAGAGTTCGATTCTTTCTTTCAGCTATTCAATTTTGTTGAGGAGTTTTAGGAGCAGAAAAATTCATGAGAGATTACTTTCTTTTCGCATAGGGAAGTAAAAAAAGAATTTTCAAACTCTTTTCCATGATCAGTCCGTATTTTAACTACCCTCACATCATGCAAATTAGTTATTCTGACATGCAGTTTCTTGAAGACATCAAAAGTATCTGATTTTTCTCTTATAAAGCTTACCCAAGTGAAACGAGAAAAATCATCAACACAAACAAGTGAATATTTCTTACCACCCAAGCTTTCAACATCCATTGGACCCATTAGATCCATGTGCAGAAGTTCAAGACACCGTGTTGTCCCAAAGTGTTGTAACACTGGGTGTGCAACACGGGTTTGTTTACCTTTTTTGACACGGTCTACAGACATATGTATTACCTGAGCTCAGATTGGGTAAACCTCTCACAGCATCAAACTTACACAAATTCTTCAAGGTCTTGAAACTCACATGTCCCAATTTTTGGTGCCATAGGTCCAGATCACTCACCTTGGCACTTCGGCACTTATCATCTTCTCCCACTAGATAGCAATTGTCAGCAGACCGAATACCTAACATTACACAAACATTGGCATCATTAAGAACTTCACAATTATTTTTGTTGAACTTAACATGTAAATCATCGTCACAAAGTTGACTTATGCTTATTAAGTTCGAATTAAGTCCTTCAACGTGCAGAACATTATGAAGTTCAGGAAGTACCATCAACATTCAGTGTTCCTTTGCCTACTATTCTTCCTTTGGCACCACCACCATAGGTCACACGTCCAGTTTTTACTTCAACATAATCTGTGAGGTGTTCTTTAGATCCGGTCATGTGGCGTGAGCACCCACTGTCAAAGTACCATGCACCTGCAATGTTAGTTTTTAAAGAGGTATAAGCGACATTGCGTCGAATAACAGTTTTGGGTACCCATATTTTCCTTGTGGTAGATTTCTTGACTGAGGTGTTGTGCTTGGTGTTGTGCAACACCCGATTTGATTGCCAATTCAGGTAGTCGTCTCTGAGTTTGTAGCAGAAAGGTTTGATGTGCCCAGCCTTGTGATAGTAGTGACAGATGAAGTGACGCTTTCGTTGCTTAGGTTGAGAGGTTGGCACAATCTTCTTGACTTGAAGCTTCTTTGATGAATGGAGAACTTTTGAAGGTGAGAACACTGAACTTGGTGTTTTCAGCTTCTGTCCAGTGGTCATTTTTTAAATTTGAACATTTTTCATGGGTGGATTTAAAATTGAGGGGACAGAGTAGTCTTCTACACCTTTCACAAATACTATATTCTTTGAATCAGCATTGGATGACTCACCGTGTTCATATATACTTTCAACATATCCAAGACCGGTTCTTCCGTCCTTTCCCATAGTTATCATTGCATCAAGTTCAGATGAGCTTGAATTGAACTTAGCAAGTGTCTTCGATGCCTTCTCAAGATCATCCTTGACTTTACATAGTTCAAGATCCTTCTTACTCAGCAAGACTTCAAGGCGAGACAGACTACTTTTTAGATCAGTGTTTTCTTTTGAAAGCATTGTATTTGTCTTATTCCTCTTGAGCCAATCACCATATAGTTCTTCGTACATCATCTGCACAATCTCAATAGTGAGTTCTTCTTGGTCAAATTCCTGGATTTCTTCAACATCAGAGTTCTCCATTGATTTGGCATTAAGGCACGGTGATTTTGACACAGTGTTGCGGCCTGGTGTTGCAACACCAGTGGCAACACCAAAAGGATTGACCTGCAGTTTGCATATATCTTTCTGAATGACAGATAGTGAAGTGCAGTCATCTCCTTCCTTTAAGTCGCGTTCTTCATCGGAGTCATCGTCACTTAAGGAGACTGCCATGTTTTTATTTTTGCGGAGTCGGCTTGCACACTCATTTGCATAATGGCCAAATCCAGAGCATTCTCGACATTGGACTGAATCAAGTTTGTTTGTTTCTGTTCGACCTGATGAATCATTTCTCGATCTGAAATTTCCTTGGGTTGGGGCCGTTATTTTATTCCTTTCAAAAGGAACAAACTGTGGTCTTGATGTTGGTACAATCTTCTTCTTATCTCTCATTCTTTTTAGGTAGTTGCTGAACTTCTTTGTGATTAAGGAGATTGATTCCTCACCAAGATCAGAGTCCTTCGCCTCTTGAATTAGGCTATTCTCAGAATCATAAGTGGTTTGTAAAGCAACAGCCTTCCCAATATTTCTTTTCTGTAGGTCTAGATTCATCTCAAATGTTCTGAGAGAGCTAATTAGATCTTCCAAATTAAGTGTAGAGGTGTCATTGGATTCGTCAATAGTACAGATTTTGATATTAAAACGCTCAGGAAGGGATCTCAGGACCTTGCTAACCAGTCTTTAATTTGACATAGGATCACCGAGAGTAAAGGCCTCATTTGCAATATCACGCAGTCTACGATCATATTCCACAATAGTCTCGTTCTCCTCCATCCTTAAGCTTTCAAATTTAGAGGTTAACATCCTGAGTTTGGTTCTGTGAACACTTTCAGACCCTTCACAATGCTTTTGAAGTGTACCCTAGGCTTCTTTGGCAGAAATGCAGTTGGTTATTAGACTGAACATATTGACATCAACAGGGGTGAATATAGCATTTAGTGCCTTCGAATTAAAGTTCGAGGTTTGGACTTCATCATTTGTCCATGTATTCTCTGGTTTACTTCTGCTGTCACCATCATTGTCAACTGTCCTCGGCGGAGACCAACCATCTAAGACTCGTTGCCAAGCCCTTTCTTCGATGGATTTGATATACATTCTCATCTTAACTTTCCAGAGGGCATAGTTTGAACCATCCAAGACTGGTGGTCTAAAAGCAATGTTTGATGCTAGCGAATCCATCGGGTTATTAGTGTATTATCCATGTACGAACAGCAAAATAATAGAAGTCAATCAATTAGTGTGTCAAGCGTTGGCTCTGATACCACTTGAAAGGATTGTTGCGCATAAACGTACAGAGAGTAAATATATTAAAACTAGTTTATCAGAATTCTATGTTGTGTCCGGTGTTGTCAACACTGTACACAACACGACAGCGGAAATTTAATATTTAACACAAATATAACTTTACTAAATAAACATTTGGATTAAATTTTGCACAAGTACAAAGACTTGTGCGATGCCTCATGGCAAAAATTTCATTAAAAAATTATGTAAATTGTTTACACCCAAAAACAATACTAGTGAAAGAAACAAAACTAAATTCCTTGACACTCCAAAGAATTAACATGCATCAAATACTCAAAGTAAATACTAGATGCATGAAACAAAAAGCGTGTTGCATAAAACTAAACGAAGTCCACTCTTCGATCAACACTCTGCGTCAGTGTTGTTCTTGAGTGTTGGCAACACCGATCAACAACACAGTCACAAGGTAGACGGACCACCCTTGCTCCTTGTGCCAATCTTCAAGAACTGAAAATGCTTCAGCAAAGCTCCTGTAGCCGTCCAAGTACTTTCCTGCAACTCCTCTTTCTTTTATTTGATAATTGACCCACTTTTATATAGTCCCTTTTTTACCTAGATCTTCATAGAACCTTCCCACCTATAAACAAGAAAACTAGAGTTTAATAGGAATCAAACTCTAACTCAAAGCAAATATCTTATATTTTATAGATAAGTTTCCAACTTAATTAAATAATTTCTAATAATAGGATTCATTATATTTCGGAAAACAAATATATTAAATTTGTCTAGAAGTGCAAAATCGAAATAATATCTTAATTGAATACAGAATAAAATATTCCTTTCAATAAGAATCAAAACTGTCGATTTCAGAACCGTGTTCATATCTATCTGCAACAATTCATTCTACTACACTAGTCATACACCCACCATTTGGTCATGAATCAGACTATGAAAGATGCATAATATGAAGATGATAAATAAATATATTTAGATAAGATAATCATTCGACAATAATTCTCTGTAGAACTTGTAGCCCAATTGTCTCACCCCCTGCCGGATTAGCCGGTTCCCTGGGTTCGATCCCCCCTCCCCGCCTGTGTTGTAATTAAATTAAAAAAAAAAAAATGAGTCCAACATTGAACAAAACTATGACGAATAATTAGGCAATGCCTTACCAACCACACCAAAAAGTTCTATATCTAATATCTATCAATGCAAGTATTGTAGAAGCAATCTCAAGTACATAGACCATGATAGAATAAAAGAATCAATTGTGTGGTAATACACATGGATGAAGCAACAACAAAATGGTTGGGTCCTATAAAAAAACAAGATCCAGCGTGGAATTTCTATGCATATAATAAAGCTGCCTAATCACGCACATGTGATGTTGTAACCCAACATCTCCATGTTTCCAATTCGCAAATCCGTTTCACATCGACTGACCCAAAAATTTAAACCAATGAAATAATAGTAATAATAATAATAATAATAATTATTATTATTATTATTTAAAAAAAAAGACAAAGAACGATCGAACATATTTTGAAGGTGTTACAAACCCGAGACAATATTTTTTTAGATGAATCATACATAAATTTAAAATTTTTTTCCCGAATTTGAATCATCATCCTCCAACTCTGTTCACCCCCAACTACTATAAATTGCCCCCACCACCTCTTCAATCAATCTCACGACCCCCCTTTGTGTCTAGAATCATATATCACTCATACGAGAAAACATACACTTTCTCTCAAGAACCATAGCTACAAGCTAATACATGGAGTATTACATGGATGAGGCATCCAAGGTGAATAGAGCTGACAAGAAGAACAGGGATCTCCATTCCTACAGCAAGTCATCTCTATCAAGGAGTGTTTCTCAAAGGAATTTTTCTCAGAAGAATTCTTCCGGTCTCTCAAGAAGTTCATCACATAAGATCCCTTCAACTAAGTCCAGTACTCACTCCACAAATTCATCACAAAGGTATTCTGAATTCACCCGTATGGCCAAGGAACAGAAATCGAAATTTTATATCGTAAAGCGGTGCATCAGTATGCTTGTTAGCTGGAAAAAGCACGAGGATTCTTGAGTAGAAGTAAACAAATTACCGTAGCTCCTCAAATTGAAGATGTTATTCGCCTTCATCATGTGAGAGATGGATCTTGGGTTTATGGTAACCTGAAGAAGTTTCCTTCCATCTCTGATGAGAGACGTGATTAGAAAAAGAGTGCAGTGTTACCCAAAACATGTAATATGCGATAAACATTGCAAAATGTTCTCCAATTCTCTCAACATTTCTCTTGAATGGATTACTATATTATTTATGTATTGTGTGCATCTTCATATTTTCCTGTTTTCTTCACAGTGCATTTTGATCCATACATAAATGATTGGATTGTTTCAGTCATAATATCATCATACTTCATCTGGTCTGTATGAGATAACAGATTCAGTAACTTGATCCCTTGAAGAAATTCAACATCATTGTCAAAGATCAAGGCTTTAAAAGCATTGACAAGATCAAATACTAGATTGAAATTTAAGAATTTTACCGCATAAATAATTCATTTGTTCACTTTCAATGTGTAAAAGTAATGCCATATAGAAAGGCAGTTCGTGCATCTGTTTTAGAGAATCAAGTTTGCAAACTTGTATCTCATTCCAAAGACCAAAACCTTGTTGGGATATGAATAAATTCATGTCGAGATTATATATTGATACACCCAGAAAATAATAATTGTATTTTTGCTAAGTTTCACGGGATGTAATTTTCAGAGAGAAACAAAACACAAAATTTATGGTCTATCCAATCATGCCAACTGGTAGGTAGATAGTAAAAACGATCACAACAGAGCGGGCAGTTCCATTAGAACATCGACTATAACTGGGGCTGGGCATTTCTTAGTAAGATTCATGTGAAATTTAATACTGACAACCAAAAGTTAGCAAGAAATATTTCAAAAGTTGAGGTATCTATGGTACACCTGAAAGCATAGTTACAACCATGCTTCTGGACAGAACCACTGAATTCCAGTGATCGAGTCTCATCTGTATAAACGGAAAGATCGGCACGGTTTTTTCTGCTTTTTTTCCCTTTTTTTTAACTGGCATGCTAGATAACTAAGCGTGGAAATTCAAGATTATCTCACGTGAATAAATATCCAAATCCGAGAATTCAAGCACTAGAGCTGTTGCACAGAAATTGCAATAAGCTTCCTCTGCTTTTCATCCCACTTCAAGGGAACAATATCGAGTATGATGGTTCCATTTTTCTTCAATAACAAAAGCTAATGAATAGTGTCTTTGTCCCATTAACCATATCAATTAAAATGAAAACACAATGCCTCAAAACTACTCACATGTAAAGGGCCAAACTTCGAGGTCAGCATTTCAAGTGACACTATCTTCAGTCCTAATCGCAAGCTATGATAAAATCTGAATTTTTTCGTTCGCATCGATCCAGAAAATATGCAACAACAAAAAACCACGCAAGAACAGAAAGATGCTTAGTCACGTAAAAGTGAAGATTAGGAAAAGCAAGATTTGCTTTCTGTGGAAGATGCCACGAGCATGTTAAATGCTTTGATTTCTTTTGGGAGGGTGGTTGACTGTGAATGTGGGCTGTGAATAATATTTCTGTAGCAATAATTGTATTCATGGGGTTTACTGGAATTTGGTATGCCAAACTAAGACTGTTCATTCTGCATTCATATATCTGGTTGATGCATTGCTCATACCCAGTAAAAGGTAGAACTGCACATGAGAGGAGCTACATATTTCTTCAGCATCATTTTTTTCATCAATTTTGAGTCAAAAGCTTGAGAAATCACCTCTATAACTTAATCAATTTCCTACAACCACATACCTCACAGGCCAAAATAGTTTTGTTTCAAAGCATCATAGAAGCAAATCGCAGCATGAATTGTCAGATGTTTAGAAATATTTTACCATGATATACTTGAACATAGTTTCAAAGAATGCAGAAAACCTTCGTATATAGAAATACAAACATTCCTCCAAAATCTTTACAAAAGTAGATTCCTGCAGAACACCTTTAGGAAGAGTATAGTAAATCGCCGCATGAATTGTCAGATGTTTAAAAATTAAACGTTTTGATTTTTTCATTTACATGGATGCGCAAATTCAGTAATTTGATGCGTCAAATTTTTTCGCTTAAAAATAGGTGGTTATCGTCTTGTTACTATCGGATGAGCAGGAGACACAATTTCTCAGAAATTTGGTGTGCTACCATGTTTCATATTCCAGCATAACATAAAAAGTATAACCTAACTAAGATTCACAATATTTTTTCCATTCAGAAGGAATATTTGGAAGCAAGGGATTAGAGGCTTTTTGAGTATCATACATCTAGATTCGTGATTAAAAGGAACACGTACTTAAATGACAACCAAGAATTTCGGAACTAATAAGCAGACTTTTGCTCTAGATAGTTCCATTACTTATGGAAGATCACTTCAATTACGATTTCAGGTTTAAATGCTTCGTCAAACTTTAAAGCCAGGGCCCAATGTTCTAATGAAACACACTATGTCGCGAGTCCTGATAGTGATAAAGTAATGGCCATGCACAGTCGATATTGATTGGAAGCATATATTTAATACAGATACAGACTAATAATAACAATAAAACTGAGGAATCACACAGAAACTAATTTATGTTGGGGAAGAGAGTATAAACTTACCAAGAAACTTGGAATTTGTCACGTTCGGAAGAGATGCATCCAGTGGGACTATGTTCTGTGAGCCCGGTATTCTACTCAAGGTGAGGCTCCAAGGAGTAGTTTCTTTTGAGCGGATTACAACAGGTAAAGGAGATAGCCACTCTAAAATGTTCATGCATCCTGGTACAATATACCAAATCATTTAGTTCCAAATGCATCTAGGCAATCGACGCTAATATCCTTGAAGCATCGTTTTAAATCCACAAACAACAAGCCGTTCAGAAAGGGACAACGGTGCAAACGTTTCAAACCAAATAAGCAATCCCAGAACCAGAATTCTGATCGCAAGGGAGGCAAAACTAAACAGTATCAGACTATATTTTAGCGGGAGTAACTCCAAATGCTTGCTCAGTTGTGAAAAAAATCCATATGGAATTGGTGCTGAGTCAAAGCTTAATGCTGATTGGTTCGATTCCGTTAAGGTACTGCATAAGTCACAATATCATGCGTCGCCTCTCACCATCTCAATCATTTCATCAAACAACTTGAAGGCCTTGCAGGTAGTGCCTTCATCATTTCAAACAATCACAATACATATCTAGTAGACCACGATAGAAGGATAATTACGCATTATGGGTTCTACCCATTAACCATTTGCTCTTCATAATGCTCAAACACATATTTTTTTGTTTTAACTTGCAGAACACATTGATCAAAACAGTGGGAGTGTAAGCTATGTGCCGAAATTTTCCGAATTCCAACGCAGCAGTCAACAAATTTAACAAATTTTGAACTAAAACTCACATGGAACAAAAAACCATAATATAGTAGCCATTTCCAAGCTCCCAATCTCCCACATGTTCGGTTTGTCCCCGGCACATATAAAAATAAATGCAGCTAAAATATAATCGATTGCTCCAAATTCATAATATAATACATGAAAAAATAGTCAACGTTTGCTTGTACAACGTCTATATATCTAATTATGTCTTTGTTCACGATTTCACGAATTTTTATATGTGAGATGGATCAATTCTACCAATATTCACAATAAAAAATAATATTCTTAGCATAAAAAATAATATTTTTTCATGCATGACTCAAATAAGAGATTCGTCTCACAAAATATGATCCGTGAAATCGTCTCACACAAATTTTTGTTATGTATAACTGAGTTGTCGTAAGAACTAATTTATTATAATAAAAAATATTTATTAGTATTATTATATTCATTTATAAAAAAATTAAAATTAATAAGATATTAAAAATATATTTTTTTATTTAAATATCTACCTATAAAAGTGCTTTAATGATTTCAGTAAAAAAAATAAAAAATTATTTGAGAAACTTGTATCTATAATGACATACAAAATAATTACAAATTATACATTAAATAATCAGATTAGTATTTACACATTTTTGTATATCATAAAATAAAATATTATCAATAAAAATTAAAATAACTATTTGAAAAGAAAGAAACTATATTAAATTTTGCAATAATATATTTTTAAAGGAAAAAAAACGTTAACAAATATTACAATAATAATATGTTATGATGTAAAAAATATTAGAAATCAATAATTTAATTAAATTATTTATCAACATATTTACGAAAAATCACTCAATATATAAATGTTTTTTTTACCTAAAATAAATTCTATTATTTTTTTATTAACAATTTCACTCAATTAACGTATCATGCAATGGTAAAAATTTCAATTTGATGACATAATATTATTATTCTCATTTGAACGTTATCTCAAATAATATAAATATTTTTTATATAATAAATTTTAAATTTAAATATGTTCATTGCATAATATCAATAAATTGATTAATCAATCAAAATCTCATATTTGCTGATTATAATAATTAATTATACAAACACAAAAACTACAATGAGATATTGTCTCATCTGTCAATTTTATAAGTGGATAACTGAATTGACTAATAAAAAAATATTACTTTTATATCAAAAATATTATTTTTTATTACAGATATAGATTGAGTTGATCGTCTCACGGATACCGGATATAAATTCGCAAGACCTCGTGTGACTATCTCACAAGAGACATACTCTCATATGAAATAACATTCTACATCACACGAGTGAGATACTGCTATATGTAAAAATTAAGATTTTGCCTAAAATAGTAAATTCCCCCCAAAATGACTATTCTGAAAAAGAAAGAATATCATGAATTTCAAAATATGTATACTACAATAAATGATTGAAATATTTAATTCTACATATTTTTTATTGATATATTTTTTATCAATACTTCTCGATTATTTTAAAAAAAAATCAAATATGAATTAAAAGCATTTAAAATATAAACTTCAATTATTGTCTGCATTGATTATAACAATTGATTTATTACTAAAATTTGAATTTAATTTTTTTAAAAAATTAATTCAAATGTAATTTATCAGTTATAAGTTTTTTACTTATTTCATTCAAATTGGAATATTGAGTTTCATTTTAAAAAAACAATTTTAAATTTTTGCATCAATTTTATCAATTCATTTAAATTGAGTTATGATTTTGTTTTACATTGATATATCTAGTTGTTCATATAAATTGTATAAATAATTTGCTCTAATTTCTGCATCACATTAAGACATTCAATTTTCAATAAAAATAATAAAAATGGTTTCAATTTTCAGCGTCATCCGTGAGATAAATCATTCAAAAATTATTCGGGAGCTTAACTCTAATTGGTTTGTTGTTATAATCTACCTGCATATGGAAACAATAGAGATTTGAATTTAAAATGTATCTTCCATGATGAAGAGGTTAATAATATTTTCATACATTTTTTCCCTGGTTATAAGGGTATTATTTAGATTTTTTATTTTATTTTATGGGGTTCACACATACATTGAACAATCAAATGTCTTTTCATGGAAATAATGAAACATATTGTCAAAGAATGTCATATATTTGTAATAAAATAAGGTCATCATAGAAGAAAATTACATGAAGTACAAGGCAAAAAACACTTACAAATGCAGTTTTATCGTTAAAACTGTATGAGATATTTTTGATGATACTAATACTTAATTTTTTTTGTTATTTATTCAGTTTTTACAACACCTCATCCTAAGTATTCAATCTATATTTCATTCTAATTTCGCACTATCATTAGTTGATTGATTTATATTGATAAAAATGATTTCAGGATCAGTTCAATCAAAGAACTGATTCATATTCAAAAGTTTTCAAATAAGCAGAGTGTTTATTCACTCCCTTCTAAACACTCCAACTACATTAGCCGATCCTATCAACCACTGTCTGAGAAGTCAATGAGTTTACATTAGCCGATCCTATCAACCACGTATACTAACAACCTTTACCTGTTGTGTTTGTCCTACAACCAACTTTTCCAAAGGAGAAGTCAATGAGTCTAACTTTTGATCAATATGACTGGCACTTACCTCATTAACATATCGTTGAGGGTACATTGACAGCCATGGTGGAGCTTAGAGCTCGTGTCTCTTGAGATGTTTTGTTTACCAACACACCGTTTCTTGCAGCATCAATCATGTTTCTATCGAAAAGTGACAGACCCTCATAAAAATATTGGACTATAAGCTGTTCTAGAATCTGATGTTGATGTCAACTGGTACATAACTGCTTAAATATCTCCCAATATTCATATAAAGTCTCCCCTTGCAGCTGTCTAATCCCACAAATGTCGTTCCTGATATTTGCTGCTCATGAAGCTAGGAAGAACTTCTCCAAAAATTGTTGTTTCATATTATCCGAAGTCGTTATCATCCTAGAGAGCAAGTAATAGAGCCAATACTTAGTTTTGTTGGCTAAAGAGAATGGAATAGCTCGCAATGAGATTTTCTCCTCCGCATTCCCTTGTGGTTTCATGGTTGTGCACACAATATGAAACTCTTTTAGATGCTTGTGAGGGTCTTCACCTGCAAGACTACAAAAAGTAGGCAATAAGTGAACTAAACCCGATTTTAATTCAATGGCCTGCAGCCTTCCACCTCCCCTTCCAACTCTTGCACAGCCCATCTAGGACCATGACTAGACCACCCTAGGACCCTTGAACACAACCCAAACGGCATCCCACAGCTGTGCCCACCTAGAACCCAAGTTCGAAAGTCTAGGACTTTAGAAACCCAATTTTCGTGCATCATGTTACACTATCTTGTCCAGCCCTTAAAAATGCCCATAAGGACCCTTAAACATGTGGAAAACGCTCTTTCTAGTAACCCTACCATAGCAGCCCCTTTGTACATCATGAGCAAAATTTTTAAATGATGAAAACTCTAGTTTTGTTCATATTATACCATAAAAACGAAAATATACTAAGTGTATTATGTTTTTCATCCAATCATGTATCAAAAAATATAATATTGTGTGAAAGATGAGTGAAAGAAGATTAAGGCGTGTCTTTGCAGATTTTAGCACGAGAAAAACGATTTGCGATACGAGAGACGTGGCAGAGAGACGGGGGATGAAGGCTTGCCTCGTTTTCCTTCAAAATCACATGAATCCCTTCTCAAAAATGTGTGGCGTGTTGCTGTTGTTGGGAGAGACCAAGGAATTTTTGTGTGATGTTTGCGTGTGTTTGGAGGTTTAGGGTAGGGTTTTTGGTGCCTTGTTTGATATAAAATAATTGATACAAGTTTTAGACCCATTAATCATAGTATATTAGGTCCATTAGGCCTATTATATAGTAATTAAAATATTTTGTTTAGTATACTTTTCAAAAATATCAACCGAGTCTTCAAAAATCCCCTATTTTCGTCACAAATTGATTACCTGTTTAAATTATGACTCGGCGTGTAAAAACACATCAAAATACCACATTTTCGAAAATACTCCTTAAAATATACCATATATTAAATAATTAAAAATAACCATTTACTAAAATATTTTTCCCTTCGTGGTCTCAGTCTCTGTTATTCAATCGCGTCTCGAATAATTTTTAAAATACAGTTTTATGCATTGTAGTAATATATTCAAATAAGTATGAAATCATGACTTAAACATGCATTTGATGCAATTAAAATACATAAGAAATTTGATAACTTGCATGCATGTGGTTCACGTAGACCTTCAAATTTTTGGGACGTTACAGTTAGTAGTAGGGAATTGAGTGCATAATGGCTGTTGAATAACATTAGGATTAGCTAACTCTCTTAGGGTTCTTTGAGCTGGTTCTGCCATTACTTCTTTGCCACTCACACTTTTTTCAGTGTTAAGATCAAGATCGGATTCTCTTTTAGTGTCAGTTGACTATGCCTACGTTTAAACCAGGAGATGACGACGATGATTGTTGTTTACTCTGTAGCCTTGCTTCTTTCCTCAATCTTCTGGTTGTCTTCTCGATTTCTGGAATATATTCGAGTTCACCTGCATGAGAAGAACGAGACATAAAAAGAAAAGAAAATAACTAAACTCGAAAGGAACTAACCTTTCACCGTTCCCTGGCAATGGGGCCAAAATTTGATGTGCTGTTGTTGAGTTATCAAGATTAAATTTCTACTTCCAAATATAACGAATGTAATGGTTAGTAGGGTCGAATTCACATGAAACATGAAATTTAGTTCTTTCAAAAATAAAAAAAAATAATAATGAGAGATTTTGTGATAGAAACTAAACAGAACATTAAGACTAAAATTAGTAAGCTGGGAGAAATAATAGATTTAAAAGGATAATTTAATCAATCAAGGTAATGAAATTAAATGAAGATTTCAATATGAGCAAATTCTGATTCAAGAGGGTTACATAATAAATTATACCATTGTTTATTGGTTAACATTTGATTTATTCATGTATTTTCAAGCAATTAACCTTAGGATTATAGAGACTAAAATCCTTGTATTTTTCTAATTTAATTGAACAAACCCATCATCCAGTCAAAATATTGGGGATTGATACGGAGTTTAGAGGGGGGGTGAATAAATTCTATTCTTTTGACGATCGTTTTTGCAAAGGGGTGCTAGAATCCTGTTAGAGATTATAGGAAATCTTGTTCAAGTGTATAACCAGCAGACCACAAAATAATGCAGAAACGATCTGATGGTTTAAGAGTGTATAATGACAAAACAGTAAGCAGTAGACAATGGTTGTTTATGGAAGTTCGAAGATAAAATCTTCTACGTCTCCCCTTCTTCTGTTTCCAGAAGGTATTACTAAAAGACATTAGTTTTTACAGTACAACACTTGTACATACCCACTTCAATAGGACTTATCCTTTGTCTACTGAAACAATTAGTTTCTCAACACAATAAAAACGATACAACAAGGTTCTGGAAAAGATTCTTTTCCAGTTTCAAACTATTCTCAAATATGTAATAATGCGATAATGATTGTAGAGAGAGTAAGAAACAGTCATCACAATATGATCTCAAAATATCAGATAACTTAAGTGAAGCGTGTGATGCTTTTTCTGTAAGTTGAGCTTTAAAGATGATAAGAAAGTCTGAGTGCTCAAATCAACGTTCGTATGTTAGAGAATAAGCTCGTAGTTTTTGGTAACTTGTAAACGTCGTTGATCTCTTGTATTTATAGGAGTCTTGAATCCAACGTCTATAAATAAAAACGGCTTCTTTGATTTCTGATAAAATCAGCTTTATTGTCTAAAAGAGTTCTTGCAAAAAGGCTTTAAAACAATCAGTCTTGTTTTATATCAAAATAGGTAAGAAATATTAAATGACTTTTTTCAGCATTAAGAAGCATTTAATACTCGTACTTGGCAGAGTAACGGCAACATTTAATATAAGATCGATTGGTTCTGATTCAGTAAAAGTCAAGTTCTGCTTCTGTTTCTCTAAGCGAATAAGTACTGCTTTTTTAAAAGCGATAGGGGAACTACTAGTTTATACTAAGTACAGCTTTACACTATATTCAGGTTTTTATTCACGCGATCCACTGATTTTGACTATCATCACCACAATTAAATTAAGTCTATCAATTCCCCCTTTGCAGTGATGCCAAAACCTAGAAGTTAGTAAAGATGAATATAAAAGCAGATAGCCTCTAAAAGCAATTGATAAGAAAATAAACAGTAAATCAGAGTTCAGAAAGCGTTAAGGAGTTTTAATCATCTGTTCCGATGTCTCGGAACAAGGTATCCTCATCCTGAGGATCTTGGTTTCTAAAAGATGATTCCGCATGATGTCCTCCTTCTGCTTCTTCCTTCTGCTTCTGGTCTGCCTTCTGTTTCCCCCTTTTTAGAATCAAACCATTGAACTCGAGTATGTAAGAAATCCACTCGTCCAGGAAGAGTAATAAGGCCATTTTGCAGTATCTCCAGAATTGGCGTTTAATTTGAAACATGTTCATTTAGAGCTTATATTGATTGAGATTGGGACTCAATCTTGTCGTTGATAGTTTCGATTTTGGAGTCAGTAGCCGCAAGTTGAGTTGAGATGGATTGAAGAGACGAGTCATGAGTAGAGATAGTACGAAGAACATCAGTTTGACCGAGCACGAGGTTAGTATGACTTGTCAAGACATTTTTCCGGAAGAGATCAGATTCTACTTGAAGCTTTGACAATGATTCTGCCGTTTAAGGACATAATCCATTATGCGTTTGCGGAAAAAGTTTGTGGCACTGACCTCACCAGCATGATTAAAAGATAATTGCTTGACGATTTCGGAAATTCTATCTATAGATCGCCTCAGTGTTTCGATCTCAAACTCAAGATTGAATTGCTCTTCTTCTGGGGAGGGGCTTCTGGCCAGAAAACGTTGCTTGATTTCAGCAAGATGAGCAACATGAGCAATATGAGTCGGGGAGTCAGCAGGATGGACAACCAGTGCAGTAGAAGGGGCAAGTTCTGTAGGAGTAGTAGAAATTGCAATGGGCTGTTCAGAAGAGGTTCCTTCAGCAGTAGTAGATGATTCAGGTGCTGCATTTCCTTGTGGTTCTGCAGCTTCCAAAGCTTCCATTTGTTTGGTGGCTGGAATGGATATAGATTGATCATTCAAAATAGCTTTCATTGCCACTCGATGTTCAGCAGAGAAAATCTCAAGATTTGGCAATGATTGAGAGTGAGTAGCATCTAATACTGCCATGGGTAGGTCTGCTTGAAACGTCTGCCCTTTTTATTGTTTTAAAAGTACTAGAATTTTTTTTAAATTAAGCACCCTCGGCCGAACCTTACACATGCATAAAAATATTTTTATAGATTATGAGGGTTCGGCCTAGTGTGTAGGCTTTTTTTAAAAAAAAATTCTAGTACTTTTAAAGCAATAAAAAGGGTAGACGTTTCAGTTAGTATTAGAGCAAAGGTCCTGTAAAGGGTTGTGCCACCATCAGCGCCGGAAAGATCAGTCGTCAAGCCTCAACTTGTAAGTTTACATGCTTTATATGATCGATAAGTTGTTACCTACATAATTATATGAATTATATGTTCACGTCACATGTTTAATAGCATTATGAGAATATATGTTTTATATGCTTTGAGAATTTTTATACGTGATACGACATGAAATAAAAAAATTATTTGATTTCATCGCATGTTGGCTTCGTGGTGGAATTGGACTATGTTGATTTTGGATTTTAGTATTGACGTTCTACTTTTTGGGCTATAAGTTAATCGTGAATATTATGAATGCTTTTGGGACACGTAGATTTTCTAAGAAAATATTTTTTGATTCATGGTTACTAGTCGAAATAATTTTTGGGAATTACTCATAAGAAATAATTATTCGAGGATTTGCAATGACTTGGGAGTAAGAAAATGTATAAATTGGGGTTTTAAGTTTTGATGAAAGGTAAAATTGGTTATAGCAATTGATTTTGGGTAAATAAGTTTAAATTATCGAAATTTATGTTATGGGAAACCCGTAGATGAGAATTAAGAATGTTAAGAACTTATGGGTTAATCGTAGGATTTTGAAATTAAAGACCAATTAGGATAATTTTTGAGGAAATTAAGAATTTGTTTTGCAATTATTACGGAATTTGGGGACTAGTTTATCAAAAAATGAGGATTGAATGAGTTAATTGATAAGAGTTTTTGATGATTTAGACTTTTAAGAATATTTGGAACCTTGGGATATCTTGATTATAGTGTTATAAAGAATGTTGATCATGGGTTTTTAAGGATTAATCAATACTAATCTTGAAAAATCTAAACGTTAGCGGATGCGTTTGGGATTTTAAGGTTGAAATATGATAAGTTGATGAATATTTTGGGTATAAAATAAGGAAAATAATATACGATAAGTATGGTCATCCATCTTTTAATATTGAGAATCGTAAGAAAAATTGAAATTTGAGGTTATAATAGTAATAGCAATAAGTCATTTGGGTTTTTTTAAGTTGCGATTTGAAAATGAGGATTTAAAAGATAAAATTAATTGAGATCAAGGAGACGTAAGGACATTCACATTTTAGAACTTAAGTTTTATCAGAGTAGCGCAGCGGAAGCGTGGATTTTTGGGATACTAGAACTAAGTCTAAACTTTTGATTATCGAGGATAAACGAATTTCGAGGATGAAATTCAATTTAAGGGGGGAAGATTGTAGCGCCACGAAAATTTAAAGGTCCACACGAACCACATGCATATAAGTTATTAAATTCTTTGTGTATTTTAATTAAATGTTTTAATCGCATCAATTAATTATATTGTGCAAATTTGCATGTTTAAAATATATTTTTCTACATGGTTGCATTAAAATGTATTTTTAAAGGTTATTCGAGTTGCGATCGAGGAACGGAGACCGGTGGCTGAAAAATAGAAAATATTTTTATTAAATAATTGTTTTTAATTATTTAAAATATGGGTGATGCTTTTTCATATTTTTGAAAATAAGGAGTTTTGAGGTGATTTTATACGCCGGGACGTAATTTTTATCGGTGTTGGGTTTTTAAAAAAACGCGAACGTTTTAGCAACCCGGCAAATAAATTTACAAACTTTATTAAACAAAACTATTATAATATTTTAATTAATTCCTAATCAGCACTAGTGGGCATAATTTTGGGGCCTAATGGGCTTAAGCTTAATTAAGGAATTAATTAGTATAAAATATGTAAATCACCCCAAACCCTTCACACAAAAACACACGGCCACTTTTTCATAATTTTGGCACACCAAAACTCCAATACACACGACAGCACACACATCATATTTGGAAGAAGAATTTTCGGTTCTTGCAAGGGAAGCATCAAAGCCATCGTCTTCTCGTCCTCGTTCTTCGACGTCAACGTTTATTCGTGCGTTTAAAACGCAAAAAGACGCCATATTCTCCCTTTTACTCATCATTCACACCATAGTATTTATTTAAAATTGGATTGCATGAAAAATAAGTTGCACTTGAATGTATTTTCATTTTTATGCAAATATGAATTTTAAAGCATGTTGTTTTGATCCAAAATCATGATACAAGTGTGCATGAAGGGGCTTCCATGTATAGGATTAAAAAAGGACATGTTTTTACACGTTTTAAAGGGTCTTAGACACACACAAAACACTGCACACGATCAAGAATAAAAGTTGGTAGCAAGTTGCTGTCATGGTGGGAAGGAGGTTTCGGTTTAAGGGAATTAAAGGCTTGGCTTGGCTTTGGTTGGGACCAGGTCCTGGCTAGGGACGTAGTTGAGTCAAGGGAAGAGTCCTAGCCATGCTAGGACTCGAAAACCATGGGCTGAGAGGAGTCCTTGCCAACAAGGACTCCACCCGAGAGAGAGGATAAAGGTGTTCGCAGGTGATCAGCTTGTGCAGGGAGGAGGTTGATCGGCCAAGGGGATCTGGGCTAGGCTAGGTCATTAGGGTCCTAGGAGGGTGCTTAAGGGCCTGGGCAGGGGCTGTGGCAGTTTGGTTGGCTGCTGGTTCAAGAAAACGTGAGGGAAGCATGGACAGCATGTTAGCGCGAGGCTGCTGTCCTTTGGTTCAGGGGCTTCGCTGCTTGGGTTCAGAGTTGGGTTTGTCTGGGTATGGTCTGGGTATGGTCTAGGGAGGGTTAGGGTGTGCTGGGCTTGATGGTGGCTCAGCTGGTAGACTCCTAGGCTAACTAGGAGTCCTAGAGAAACTATGAAACTCACGCACACACAGCACATTCAATAGGGTCAGTTTCCAAGAGTGATTGTGCGGCCTAGGGGCTGGTTCTTGGGCTTGGGGCTGGTCAGTAGGGTTCATAGATGGGTTGGCTCGGGTTTGGCTCGAGGTGGCTCGGGCGTGGCTCGAGTAAATTAAAAGATGGCTCGGTGTGTTCGATATGGGGTCAAAAACGAAAATTAAAAGACTAAAATTGAATCCATGGGTCCACGGGGGTGGCTCATGACTTGGAAGGGTAGAATAAATCATAAAAATGCTATTTTTAAAATTTGGGATCAAAATAACAAGTTTTGGTTTTATCCGGGATTTAATCGTCGCACGAAATGCTAATTAACGAATTAATTGAAAAGCTTATTTTTAAGCTTTATAAAATTATGAAAAATTATATTTAATCTCAAATAATTATTAAAAGGCTAAGTTTTTAATTTGGGAATTTTATATTAAGGTTTGGTTTAATTCGAGATTAAAACGCGTTAATATGTCGTATTTAAAGATTAATTTAAAAGTCATCGATTTAAACCCAAATAAAAATATAAGAAAATTCATGTAAGCTTAAATAATTATTTGAGACATGTTAGAGTCTAAGAAATCAAGAAAAAGTCAAAAACGTAAAATGTCAAGTGTAGGGGTAAAACGGTCTTTTTACACCTAAAAAATTAGTAAGCGTCATGGCAGTGCTCTAAATACTGTTTTTATGATATTATGATTATGTTCAAATGTTTATGAAATGTTCATGATTAAATTATGATTTTTAAATGTCTGGGATTTTTATGATTTAAGGAAGACATTTAAAAGACTTGTTGCATGTTTTGTTTCAAAAACAAAATGTTATGCTATGCATGATGTGAATGTAAAACGTTTAAGGAAGTGAAGTAATTGTGACTAATTCGTTAATGATGGAGATATCGTGCGGGCAACGGTCCCAGTGGGAGCCCGACGATCATATTTCCATTATTACGAATGTGAGGATATGAGGTTGAGGTAATAATGGGAATATCGTGAGGGGAAAATGCCCCAGAGGGAGCCCATTAATGGGAAAAGGCCCCAGAGGGATCCCTGACGATCGTATTCTATTCGAAAGAGGATTGGCCAGGGCCCAGTTGACCGGTGAGAGTGTTGCTGGTGTCCCCCGCCGCCCAGTACTGCGGTTTCATGTAGATGGATTCATCGACTTTTGAGGTTTGAGGAAAGTCACAATTAACGATCCGAATTCAATAAAGGAAAAGGAAAAGGAAAATGTTTATGATCATGTTAAAAGGTTTTATGTTATGTCATGTTTAGGAAAAAGGAAAAAGTTAAGGTTTATTTATACATGTCATGAAATGTTATTTTTACGTAAAAGTATTTTACTGTTTCATGTGGTTTTATACGTATTATTTGTTATAAAGATTATGGTGTGTTGAGTTTTTAGACTCACTAGGTGTGATTGATGCATGTGAGTTTGATAGAGGTCTTGATGGTTGACCTAACTGGACTGAAGGTGCACACAACCCGAGGACCAGCGCTTCTACTTTTCCGCATTTATGATTTTTGATTCATGATTTATGTTAAAGATTTTAAGACTATTTATTGATGTTTTTTAGATATTTTTGAGAGGTTTAGTATGAGCTATACTTTTCAAATTTATTGCTTTTTAGGTGGGTAAAACAATTGACGATTTCATGTTTTGACGTTCCCTTTGGTATTTCAAATTCTAGTTGGTTGACGTTTATTTTTAAAGTGGTGCAAATTATTTTATAAAACTATTTTCATGGATGATGAGGGTTCAGCCTAGTGTGTAGGCTTTAAAAAATTTTTTTTTTACTTTTAAAGCAATAAAAAGGGCAGACGTTTCACTGCTGGTTGAACTGTTGGTTGGACTGCTGGTGGGACCACATCTTCAGCCTGAAATGCTTCTGGTATAGCGGATGCAGTAATAACAATGGATTCAATGACTTCGTCCACCGAAGCCAATTCTCGAACAGAAATAAGAGACAAAGATTGAGTAGGCCGCGTAGGTGATGCAGGAGTACTGGAGACCTTAGCTTTTGGTGAAGCTGTAGTCCGTTCCTCAACTGGCTTAGTCTGAGTAAAGATTGGAACGAAACCTACTGAATATTGTGCAGGTTCTCCAAAGGCCTGTACTTGAGCAAGAAGTTTCTCATCCATTATTCTCAATCGATCAGACAGAATGCGAATGACATGCTGATCTTGAGCAGCAGTAGGAATCAAATAGTCGAAATTAGATTGAAGAGTCTTTAAGACAGATTTCATCTTCTGTTGCTTCAGGTGCTCAAGAATAAAGCTTCGCCTGCTCATCGCTTCAATCACATTATCAGTTCTGGCAAGTTCAAAAATTTCTCCTCATACTTCACTATTCTTCCAAAGGTACATTTTGTCCTGAAATATGAGAGATGATGAAAAACCCGAACCTTATGCCATTCGTCGAAGAACTTCATGCCTTCATTGGCAGTTCTCTCAATTTCCTCTATGTGAAGATCAACACCAGTGAAAACAAATTATTTGGTGCCAAGAGATTGTGATTCTTCAGAAAGTTTTCCTTTGCCTTTATCAGAGGATGATATAGGCATCACTGGTCTAAATGCAGAAGACCCAGCGGTGGATTCTCGAATGACAACTCTAGAAGTTGGTCTGAAGATCGGAGCAGTAGAGGAAGTGGTTGCAGTAGAAGTAGCTGCTGGTCTAGAGGCAGGGACTGATTCTGGCACAGAAGAGGTGGCTTCTGGAAACACTTGTCTCAAGGGGACAGTGTCTAAATAAGTGATGGCAACTGTTTTCTTGATGCGAACAATAGTGCGAGCTTTCTTCTTGCTAGGAGTTGCTAGTAGAGATGCCTTGGTAGGAGCAGCAGACTCCTCAAATACTGTTTTGTCAGAATCAGTGGAGATAACAACTCTTTTTCTCTTTATCTTCTTCTGAGGTCCTTGAGCCTCAGTTTGAGCACATCCCACTTTCTTTTTCAAGGCAATGAACTCAACAACAGATGGCTTTGGCCTCAAGGCGATCACATTGTCAGCATCAGCGATAGTGACGTAAGAAACGTCTTTATCAGTAGTAAGAGGAAAACCAGCATCTTTCAGCATCTTGCTTATTTGAACATAAAAGCCAGAACTCTTCCTTACCACCATATCCTTCATGATTCGAAACAAGAATGAACTCCAATCCACTTTGAATTCAGAGGTGATAGCCAGCATCACTTGGACTTTCTCTTTGGTCAGCTTGTCAAAAGTACCGGCTTTGACCAACAGTGCTTTAGCAACAATATCAGCAAGCACCTGGTACTCCATTTTGAGTTGCTTCTTGAAGCAAGAAGGAGAGAGTACCTCTCCAAAAGCTGAGTACGTAATGAAGGCAGCTGACATCTCCTCCTCAGATGTATCAGAAAAATCTGAAATCCCTGAGCAAGGGAGGAAGAAGGTCGATCCCAGAAGAGCAGCATCAATTGTGATAGATACATCTCCTTGGAAATAGACAATTTTCCCTTCGACAACCTTGGCTCTGGCATAGAAATCCAGGAGAGCGGTTTTTTAAATAACAACATGTGCCTCCAAGAACCGTCTTAGGCCAGTTTTCTCAAGAGCTTGAAACATCTTCACGAGATTTTTGTCGTTGATTGTTAAGACTGATGAGAAGTTAACTTGATAAGCGTTCAGTGCATATGCTCCGGCCATATCTGCAATCAGGATAAAAATAAATTAGAATATGTAGAAGAGATGAAAGCAAGAGAAAACAGTAGCTAGAGATCAAAAGTCTGAAAGCGTAAAAGTGAAATGAGATGAAAGAGGCGGCTAATATTCAAACATGTACAGCCGTCAGTGAAACATAAGGACACATGTCAATATGTTTACGGTTGAATTTGAAAAGTTAAACAGAGAATGTCAGATACGCCAAAATTTTGAAAAGTAAAAATAAAAGGCGGGCTGTCCAAAGCGGTTACTAAAAAAAATCAGAAGAGAATTTGTCGTCTTATGATAATATCTACTGGAAGTTATGAAGTGCTGAAGTATTTTCAGTATCTGAATAAAAACCAGTATTCACACTATTTTATCGAAAAGACAAACCGTCTTCTGCCTCTGATAAAGCACGGAAAAGGAAAAGACAGAATAAATAAATATTCCCCCTCAATTAATGCAAGTAATAAATGCAAAATATACGATATCTGAGAGAGTGATAGATGACTCTTGATATTCATGCAAGATGTGACCGGTAGGGCGTCTCTTTAGCTTCTCCAAGACTCTATATAAATACCTGCAATCTTACAAGTTAAAATAAGTACTCAAATAATAACAAAACACAAATGGATGATGCAAGTATGCTCTCGGAGTCTTCTCCAGAGACTGATATAGCAGAGGAGTTCCAAGGACCATTTCCAGCTTCTCGTAATATGATGTCTGAAGACATCCTTTTTCAAGTTATGAAGTCTTGGAAGAAATTCCTTGGCCTAATATGAACAATCAGTTAGATTGTTCGTTTTTTTAGGACTAAGTTGCGGGATAATCCCGTTCAGCAACCAAGATCATGCAAAGAGAGGGGATTCCAGCAACGCTTAGTTAGGTTCCTGCTAAAGTACTTTGCAGTACTTCAAACTGCTGATATCAACACAATGTAATAGATAGAACAATGTAATGCATCTGGTTTTATGAATGAAATATTCCATTTTGTCATATTTATATTTATCTACTGCTTTTACTTAATGCCAATAAGCGAATAAACAAGTAACAAGAAATAAACAGAAGGAAGAGTGAGAAGAACTTAGTCTGAGATGACTCCTCGTCTTCCTCAAATCTTATCTATAAAAGAAAAATGACTTCTGCTTATAATGAAAATAGTATTGTATTCCGATGGATTGTGAAAGCAGCACTCATGTTCCTCATCCTTCATGGACACCCCAACTTCTGCAAGAATTAAAACAAGGTGCAGAAGACTTAATTTTTGACGAGGTTGTGTTCATTTGGACTATTGTTTATGACCTCCAAACAGTCAATACTGGAGAGTTTCCTGCTTCTGCTAAACAGAGGTCACTTGCAAGAAGATTCAAGAGGCTTGCTCAAGTTGATCACATATCCGATCTGGTCAAAGATGATGTGCTGAACCATTTGCTGCTGTCAAGAGAGTGGGAGTGGCTTGACCTTTTCATCAATTCTGAAAACTTACGGAATATCAGAAGTCATGATTTAAACAACTGGTTTAGAATGTGGCAATATGCTGTAGAAAGAACTTTGAATCAGGTTGTAAGACGTCGATTCCATTCTTAATAAAATAACAGTAGTTACCACAAATTGTCTCCTTTTCTTATGAACTTATTGATATTAGATGAAAAACAAATAACTGACAGCATTTAACAGACTGATAGCAACAATATATTCAAGTTAAATCAATTAAACAAAGAACATTTCGAAAATAAGAAAACTTATTCTCAGGCAGAGGCTTTGTAAAGATGTCTGCTGCTTGTTGATCAGTAGAAACGTATTTAAGACGAATGCTCTTCTTCTGCACATGATCTCTAATGAAATGGTTTCTAATATCTATGTGCTTTGTTCTGAAATGAAGTACTGGATTTTGCGTGATTGCTATAGCACTGGTATTGTAACAGAATATGGGTGATTCAGAAGAATGAACTCCATAGTCTTTAAGCTGTTGTTGCATCCACAATATTTGAGAACAGCAGCTTCCAGCAGCGAGGTATTCTGCTTCTGCAGTAGACGTAGGCTATGGAAGTCTGCTTTTTACTAAACCTAGAGATCAGCCTATCACCAAGAAATTGACAAAAACCACTTGTGCTTTTTCTGTCTAGTTTAAAACCTGCATAATCAACATCTGAATATCCAATAAGATTAAAAGATGAATCATTAGGATACCATAAGCCGACATTTTGATTTCTCTTTAAGTACTTCAGAATACGTTTAGCAGTAATATAATGTGACTGCTTAGGGGTTAGATTGAAATCTTGCACAAATGCAAACATCAAACATAATATCAGGTCTACTGGCAGTAAGATATAACAGAGAACCAATAAGACCACGATACTGAGTAACCTCTACTAGAATTCCACTATCATCCTTATCAAGTTTAGTGGATGAGCTCATTGGAGTGGAAGCATGCCAAACTTTTTCAGTAGCTCCTTGGTATACTTAGCTTGATTTATGAAAATTCCATTATCAAGTTGCTTGATCTGCAGTACTAGGAAGAATGTTAATTCTCCTATCATGCCCATTTCAAACTGATCATGCATTAACTTAGCAAACTTTTCACATAATTTGGGGTTAGTTGACCCAAAAATAATGTCATCAACATAAATCTGTACTAACAAAATGTGCTTATTCTTAACTAGGGTAAATAGAGTCTTATCTACTGTGCCGATTGTAAAATCATGGTTGACAAGAAATTGTGATAGAGTGTCGTACAATGCTCTAGGTGCCTGTTTTAAACCATACAGGGCTTTGTGTAATTTAAATACATGATGAGGTAAGAAATGGTCGATAAAACCTGGAGGCTGTTCAACGTAGACCTCTTCTTGCAGTAGACCATTGAGGAATGCGCTCTTCACATCTATTTGATAAACTTTGATATTTTTGAAAGCAGCAAAGGCTAAAAATATTATAATTGCTTCAAGCCTTGCGACTGGTGCATAGGTTTCATCATAGTCTATTCCTTCTTCTTGTCTGAAACCTTGAGCTACCAGTCTTGCTTTATTTCTGACCACTGTGCCTACTTCATTTAGCTTGTTTCTAAATACCCACCGAGTTTCAATAACGGCTTGATGAGATGGTCTGGGTACTAAAAACCAAACTTCATTTCTCTTAAATTGATTCAGCTCTTCTTGCATAGCTTCGATCCAACTGGGATCCAGAAGAGCTTCTTCAATTTTTTTTGGTTCATCCTGGGAGATAAAGGCAGCATGCATATATTCATTAATCATTTACCTTCTGGTTCTTAATGGAGCTGCATGATTACCAATAACTAAATATGGAGGATGAGATTTTCTCCAAACAAAAGGGTTTAAAGAGATTTCTTCCTGGTTTGATGTAATCGAAATAGGCTCAGCTGGAGCAGTAGCAGGTTCTGGAATATTCACTTCTGGTTCTGCTAAATCTTGTGTCTGAACAATTGGTTCTACCAGAGGAATGTCTCGTTCTGGATTTTGAGCATCTTTAACACTTGGTTCTGCATCATCTTCACTATCCAGTTCCAGATGAATCCTGTCTAACCTGTTACTTAGATTTGATACATTAGAAATTCCAGGAGCACTGCTATCTTCATCAAAGACAACATGAATATATTCTTCAACATTAAGAGTTCTATTATTGAAAATTCTAAAAGCTTTATTTACTACTGAATAACCAAGAAATAGTCAAGCATATGATTTTGAATCAAATGCAGATAAATAATTTTTACCGTTATTGTGAATAAAGCATCTGCAACCAAATACATGAAAATAAGATACGTTAGGCTTACTCCCTTTCCATATCTCATACGGAGTCTGATTGTGCCTTTTGTTGGTCATGGTTCTGTTTTGTGTGTAGCATGCTGTGTTGAGCGCTTCTGCCCAGAAGCGCTGAGATATGTCTGCATCTGATAGCATTGTTCTAGCAGCTTCTTTAAGAGTTCTGTTTCTCCTCTCAGCCACTCCATTATATTGAGGCGTTCTAGCAGCTGAATATTCATGATGAATGCCATGTTCATCCAAGTATAATTCAAGAATCTTTTTAGTAAACTTAATACCCCGATCACTTCTGATTTTAATGACATAAACTGATTTTTCATTTTGAATCTTTTTCAGAAGCTGATCAGGAGACTACTGGTTTGATCTTTTCCAGCAAGAAATATTACACAAGAAAATCTTGAAAAGTCATCAACAACAAGTGTATATTTCATTCCCCCTAAGCTCATGATAGGGATTGGACCAAACAAGCCCATATGCAATAATTCTAAACACTTTGAAGTTGATTTACTACCTTTGTTCTTGAAGCTAGATCTCACCTGCTTGCCAAGTTGACATGCAGAACAAACATGATTCTTAACAAAGTTAATATCAGGCAAACCATCAACTATGTTATGCTTCTTGAGATTATTGATTGACTTGAAATTCAGGTGATTCAATCTCTTGTGCCATAGCCAATGTTTATCACTAAGAGAAGCAACTAAACACGTAACAACATTAATAGGATCTATATTCCAATAAACTTTGTATGTGTTGCATTCTCTTTTTTCAGTTAATACAGTAGACTCATCAACATTTTTAACTGTGCATGTGTGCTTCTGACAAGCCACAGAATAACCATTATCACACAGTTGACTAATGCTAATCAAGTTGTAGCAAAGATTTTCAACTAATAGTACATCATTGATAGTAATGTTACCATGGATAATCTTACCCTTACCCACGGTTTTACCTTTTGAGTTATATCCAAATGTTATCTTTGGTCCAGTACAACTCATTACTTCTGATAGTAGATTTTTCTGTCCAGTCATGTGTCTAGAACATCCACTGTCCAGATACCATGTGGAGCTGCTGATTTTGGCTTTCCTCTCCTATTCCTGCAAACACAAATTTTAGTATCTGGTACCCAATCTATTTGGGTCCAATCCTTATCAGTCCTTTAGGAACCCACATTTGTATAATTCTAGGTGACCTTGTACTTCGGGTATCCAATGCGATGTGTGCAACAGAAGATCTGCTATTTCTAACAGAATGCATCTTAGAATGTTGTTCTTCCCTTTTGTTTTTGTTGTCTGGTCTGTATCTCTTCTGAACAGGTCTAGAATTATAGTAATGGTAGTTTTTAACCTTCATAGGGGGTTGTTCTCCTGAGTTGAATCCTCTGCTGGATCCAGAACTCTGGTGAACTCTTCCCTTAGGTTCAATATGACCCAGACCATAATGCTTCCTTCTGTTCGTCTGATCTATAGTCTTTTCAACTCTAAAAGTTGGTACTTCTGGTTCATATACCACACTGGATTTAACAAAGTGAATGAATTTCCCTTTACCTTTATCCAGCTCTGGCTTAATACTAGTTTCAGAAGTTCTTTCATTATTGCTGAATCCGATACCACTTCTGTCACCAGATTGCTTCTGCAACTCTTGCATCTTCTCTAAAGAAACAGAAGACTTGTTCCATGCATTTACCAGAATAGATAACTTCTGATTCTCAGACTTCATCATCTGGTAATCTGCATTAACCATGTCATTCTCAGTTCTTAACTTACTCATCTCAACTTTTAAATCATTGCAGCTATTCTCTTGCAAACAAGTGAACTTACTGACTTGATTCTTTAAGTTTTGATTTTCAGTCTTAACTTCTTCGAATGACTGAGAAAGTCTCGGGTACTCTTCCACCATGTCATGCAATGCTTTAATTAAATAAGTTCGTGTAAATTCGTCAGAGTCAAAGTCAAGTACCTCTCCAGATGTAGAGGTTGGTTCAATATCTGCCATGAGACATTTGATCTCTTCTGCATCACTTTCGCTGAAATGACTTTCTGAGTCAGAAGACTCAGAGCTAGAGTCTGCCCATTTAGATTTACTTTCCTCAGCAATCATTGCTTTGCGGTCTCTTCTGAATTTCTTGTCATTCCTCTTGTATTCCTTTTTCTTCTGGTCATCCTTCTTGGGCTTTGGACAATCAGCAATAAATTGACCGATCTTTCCACAGTTAAAGCACGCCATGTCACCAGGTGGTGAATCCTTCTTGAAGTTCCGATTAGGGCTTGGTAAGCTCGGTGATTCTTTTTCATGAATCTGGAGAATTTCTTCACAAAGAGAGACATAGCATCATTGCTGATCTTTTCAGCAGTCTTTTCAGAGGTTCTCTCAATGATGGTAGCAGGTAATGCCTGCGGAACAACTACAGCAGTAGCAGCAGTAGAACTAGTAGCAGCAGTAGCAGGAAGAGCCTTGGTTGGTAGATTTGTTGAGGGCTCTTCTCCGCTTCTCACTTCCAGTTCGAACTCATAGGCTTTTAAGTCAGCGAACAAGTCATGTAGATACAACTTGTTTAGATCTTTAGAGACTTTCATAGCCTTTGTTTTAACGTCCCATTCCCCGGGTAAAGCTCTCATCACATTGAGTGTTATTTCTCTGTTGCCATACTCTTTCCCAAGAGCTGCAAGTTCATTAACCAAGTTGCTGAACCGTTCATCAAACTCATTCAGAGTTTCTCCAGCTTTCATTTTGAGATTCTCTAATTTCTGCATTGCTACAGATAGTTTATTCTCCTTCGTCTGCTCATTTCCTTCACAGATTTGGATGAGCTTCTCCCAAATCTCTTTAGCAGTAGAACACATTTTGATTTTGCTGAAGGTATTTTTGTCGAGGGTTTTGTAAAGAATGTCTTTCGCAACATTATCAAAAGTGGCTTTCTTCTTATCTTCGCTAGTCCATTCACTTATGTGCTTTTCAACCATTTGAGGCACTCCCTCATTAATAGCAACAGCAGTGTTAGATTTTAACATCTTCAAAAGACCATTTGTGATGACATACCACATGTTATCGTCTTGGGCTGCAAGATGAGCTTGCATCCGGATCTTCCAATCATCAAAGTCTTCTTTTGAGAACATATGAACCTTGCTGAAGTGTGCCATATCTATTGTAAATAGAGAACAAGAAAAATCTGCTCTGATACCACTTGTTGGGGATCGATATGGAGTTTAGAGGGGGGCTGAATAAACTATATTCTTTTGACGGTCGTTTTTGCAAAGGGGTGCTAGAATCCTGTTAGAGATTATAACAAATCTTGTTCAAGTGTATAACCAGCAGACCACAAAATAGTGCGAAAACGATATGATGTTTTAAGGGTGTATAATGATAAAACAGTAAGCTGTAGACAATGGTTGTTTATGGAAGTTCGAAGATGGAATTTTCTATGTCTCCCCTTCTTTTGTTTCCAGAAGGTATTACTAAAAGACTTTGGTTTTTACAGTACAACAAATGTACACACCCACTTCAGTAGCACTTATCTTTTGCCTACTGAAACTCTTAGTTTCTAAACACAATAAAAACGATACAACAAGGTTCTGGAAAAGACTCTTTTCCAGTTTACAAACTCTTCTCAAATATGTAATAACGCGATAATGATTGTAGAGAGAGTAAGAAACAGTCAGCACAATATGATCTCAAAAGATCATATAACTTAAGTGAAGCGTGTGCTGCTTTTCTGTAAGTTGAGCTTTAAAGATGATAAGAAAGTCTGAGTGCTCAAATCAACGTTCGTATGTTAGAGAATAAGCTTGTAGTTTTTGGTAACTTGTAAACGTCGTTGATCTCGTGTATTTATAGGAGTCTTGAATCCAACGTCTATAAATAAAAACAGCTTCTTTGACTTCCGATAAAATCAGCTTTATTGCCTAAAAGAGTTCCTGCAAAAAGGCTTTAAAACAATCAGTCTTGTTTTATATCAAAATAGGTAAGACCTATTAAATGACTTTGTTCAGCATTAATAAAGCATTTAATACTCGTACTTGGTAGAGTAACGGTAACATTTAATATAAGATCGATTGGTTCTGATTCAGTAAAATTCAAGTTCTGTTTCTGTTTTTCTAAGCGGATAAGTACTCGAAGAGTACTGCTTTTGTAAAAGCGATAGGGGAACTACTGGTTTATACTAAGTACTGCTTTAAACTATCTTCAGGTTTTTATTCACGCGATCTACTGATTTTGACTATCATCACCACAATTAAAATTAAGTCTATCACAAAACTTATTAATAACTAACTGAGCACGATAGTGTTTCATATTAATTAAAAATCCGTTTTGTGAAAACAGTTAATTCTAAAATCTAACAATCGAGATAGTTGTAATCGATAGATCAAGTTTTGTTGATTTATTTAGACCGAATATGCTATGATAACACAACACACTTAACCTAGCGCTACACATGTTCCAATCTTTAATGACAATTACGGATTAATGAATTCTTGGATAGCAGTTGAAAATTATATATCAAATGAACTTGTAAGATTATCTACTAACAACTTTCATAGAATTAAATATAATTAAAAAAATACTTGAAATGAACAAGAATATTAAATTAAGTACAAAACCTCACAGTGATAAAATCGAATCAACATAATTATCCACTGAATAAGAAATAAGACCTTAGCCAAACACGACTCGGTTTATAATATCCATGAAAAAATAGATAAATAAATAAAAGAGATGCAAGCTAGTGTTCTTGAGAAATTGAGGGAAAAAACCCTTCAGCCCTCCTCCTTGCTCTTCGCATGAATAATGGTTGAGATCTCCTTATCAAATTTGTGCGCCTCTCGTTTCCTTTGTAAGTGTAGATTTTTTGTAACGGGGCCAAGGAAAAAAGCCATTAACAAAGAAACTCTAGTGTAAAAAAAAATTGAAAAAGAGTTTAAAGTTTTTATGAAATAAAATTCTATCTTATATTTATTTTTTCCAACAACAAGATCTCTCTCCAAATATTTTTCACAAGTCAAACTGTGACGCTTCAAATTTGACGATTGTTTTCACTGTAACAAGACGAGTCTTTCCAGCCTGCTTATGTCCTCACTCACACCCACCTCATAAACTTCTCGAGGATTACCCATATCAAAATTGTCCCAAGTCAAGAACACTTAATTTTGGAGTTTTTATGTGATGAGCTACCGAAAAGAAGATGCACCTTCTTGATATGAGTAGTATCTATCAAATTTTTAGACCCTCCTCAATTGCATAGTCCCATATCTGAACAGTTTTGGAATACCTCTTCTTCAGGTGTAAGATCGGTTCATTCATGTTCCTTTCGCCTAGATGCCTGCCTGTCAGGAGCCGCTCATTATTCGTGCAACCTCATGGCACCGGCGATCACCCCTCGTCCTCTTGGGCCTTGGGCCTCACACAAACACTATAATTAGGAGTTTAAAAATATGGTATTATCTTACAATTTTCGAACTTCAGATTCAATTGTGCATGCAGATGAAGAATAGATCACGCCTTGTGGAAAATCCACTTTTAAATTTTTTCCGCTTCAAGTCCTCCATAAAGTTTATATTGGCAACTTTAAATATGATATAAAATCACTGTTTTTAGCACATATATATCCCAACAGTAGAAAAATTTCTCATACAACAAAATAACACAAAAATGTATCAATTAAGTACGTCGGAAGTGCCAACAATGAGAAATATGACAAACAAAAATACTAACTATTATGAGCTTATTAGTAACCTCATGAGGTTCGAGTGTATCATTGAAACGTCTACTACTCAAAATACTATTATAATTTTTTTGTGTAAGCTCATTTTTGAAATTATACCTTTATGCATTCATGCAATAGTCTCTGAAAATTTCACATTTTAAATAAAAAGTAATCAACTAACAGATAAAAATACTGCATTTAAAAAATAGACAATTATTCAACCGTCGGCATACGTTTTTAAAAAATAAAACAAATATGAAATGTATAAAAATCCTTTCAAACTTCAACATGATAAAAAGACATAGTATGAAAATCCCCAAAATCACTCTATCTCATAAACATGATTTGCGGAAAATTTCGGTCCTCGGGTTCGCGTGCACACTACCAACTCTGCCTACTCAGTCTTCGGCACCTCCGGTTTCCTGATCAATATGATGACCTGAATAATTCATATCTAGTAAGTCTAAAGACTCATTATACCTGTAACGTCATAGCAAGTATATATACATAGCAGGCAACAGTGAAACGTACCGTAATAAAAATACATTTCATGATCTTTAGAGTGTAAACGTAAACATAATAAAGTATACATGTCAAAGCATGTCTCAACATATCATCATATACGTTTTCATTTCTTTTAATTGATTTTCGTTCATTAGTTGCGATTTTTGTATCAGCTCTATCGTATCAGCTCTATTCGATGAATCCATCTACGTATAACCGTGGTACCCTGTGGCGAGGACATCAACGACAATATTACCCATCCACCAAGCCTTGGCCTTACAGCTCATCGTATAAATATACATATTAGTCACAAACAACTCCTTTCCTTCAAAAGGTGTCATCATTTTCATCACTTATAAAAATCATGCATATACGTAATTTTTCCTTAAAATCAAGCATTCAACTTATTTTTCATAATTTCATAAAAAGTCATATTCATGATAACATAAACATTAAAACATGTCAAAATCGTGCTTAGGGCGCTGCCAGGACTAAAAGCTTGACCCGGGTGTAAAATGACTGTTTTGCCCTCGGAAACCCTAATTGACCATTTTACCCTTGGACCTCTAAATTTCGATACGAATCTTATCAAACTCCTTAAAACACCTCTAACATATTAATAGGAATTTCTTAGACAAAAACTCGAGTCCGTTCTAAAACTTACACGATTCGTTTTAAAACTTGGATTGGGTTCCCAGTTTTAACCCGAATCAACCAGAAACTTAACCAAATCTTCCCAACTTTGAACTGTGACTTAAACCTACACAACCAGCCTTCAAAACCCTTAATTCAGACCACTTATGACTCTCAAGAAATAACCAAAAGTTGCTAGAATTTTTCTGCTCGTACAAGCCGTAACCCTAGTTCCTTGCACCAACCCGCGTTTTATCGATCCTAGCCTAAAAACTGACATGTGCAGCCCTCAACCCGACGCCCTAGGACTAAGACCGAGCCAAGGACCCCCTTCTAGACCACTCAACTCACGCCTACAGCCCCATGGAATCGGTTGTTCACCCTTTTCCACGAAAATACCAAAACCGACCCTAGTTGCCCTCGACCTCCACTTAGCCCGAGACCAGCCACGTAAGGACCTCCCCTAGACCTTGGTTTGGACCTCCCTAGATCGCACCATGACTTGGTTAAGTCCCCATTGGCCGAGCCTCCCCTTTTTCCTTACACTAGACCAACCAAAACTCTAGCCGCTCAAGGAGAAGTGATCGGCCCTCCCTAATTTCGAGGACATCTAGAGACTCCAGCCCCTAGACACCTTTGTTCCCATCGTTAACAGCTCCCTAGCAGCCCAAGACGGCAACCCCTTACACAACAACAAAGAAAAACATGAGTATCTAAGAAAAGAATACACTTTTCATGTCAAAGCTTTGTAAAAATGACACCATATGATATATCAAAGAATTCTCCATGCAAATACATATACATCAACATATGAATGGCATGCCTTTGCGTAGAATATGCTCGAAAACTTGAAGACCTAAGCGTAGAACATGCACCGGAGAGGCGGAGGATGAATTTTTCTTGAAAGCTTGAGAGAAAACGGAGGCTTGCTGCTGAAGGACTTCGAAAATGGGGCTGCTACTATGGGGTGGGTGGCCGAGGGATTAGGGTAGGGTTAGGGTTTGATAAGGTAGAGTTTAAGTACGAAATTAATGCATAAATGGGCCTTAATTAAAAATTAAATAGATTAAAAGGATTTTGGGTCCATTAAACACTAAAATAAACCCATCAAACCCAATAATACTCCCGAAAAATATTTCGTTTTGGTACATTTTTGAAAAATATTGCCCGAACCCTCAAAAAGTCCCCCGAATCGTTAAAATTTACGTACTGGTAAAAATATAACCCGGCGAGTAAAAAAACCAACCAAGGCTCATTTTCAAAAATCATAATTAAATACACCGTATATTAAATGAAAAATAATTATTTAACAAAAATGTTTTTTCTGATTATCCCCGGTAGCGCGAAACGCAATTTAAAACCCTAATGCATGAAACTTTAAAATAACCAGGAAATAAACACCTAACCATGCGATATTCATGCTTTAAATTCATAAAAATCATTAAACATATATTTTAAATAGAAACCCTAGATTGCATGCATGCAGGTTACGTAGTTCAAATTTCCTAGACCTTACAATCATATCAGTAAAATCACAACATTTGTTATTTTGAAAGTCAAAATAACTTTACTTGGTTGGGCATACTCTCGAACACTTTTAATAGAGACAAGCCAGGATGTGATTCCGGCAACAATGCCGATCATGGTTTACGCCTAGCATCTGCACTTCACAAAGACCTAGATATAAATCAACAATTGTAACGTACCCTACTTTTACTACTAAAAATTTGCGGAAAAAAATTTAAAATTTTCTTAAACATAAAATACCCTTTCAAATTGATCAGGTACAAAATTTGCTAAAGAAAATACTTGTTCAAAGCATCATAAATCAAGACATAAAAGCAGAGTTTTTGATCATTTCATAAAAATTTCAAAACGTGGGCAGTCCTCGGGTTTAGCCTCCCGCTCAGTCCAAGCCTGCTCCTTGGTCCCCACCTCCTGTCTCCTCATAAACATCCTCACCTGCATCGATCAAGTCTAGTGAGTCTAAAGACTCAACACGTATAAATTGGAGGTAACAAGTACTACATAATGAGATCACATGCAACTTTAAAATAGGCATACATACTTTAACTTGAACTTGCAAGATAAAACTTGAACATACGTACATACACGCTTAGACGTGCCATAAACTTTTCTTAAACATGCTTGCATACTTGAACATACTTAAACATACATGGCTTCAACATTTTGCGTAGAGGATGTTTCAAAGCAAGTGACCCATAACATAATTCGTCTGATCAGACTAAACCACAGTACTGAGATGACAGGGGCGAACCCACTGCCACATACATGAGATCCCCGTTCATGCTTTAACGGGTGGATTGGTCCCCGTTCATGCTTTAACGCTTTCCAATCCTGATCTAAACCCGTTCATGCTTTAACGGGGTGGAGAGGTCCTCCGTCACATTCACCGACTTCCAAACCCATTCATAATTTGGTCACAAGACATTTAGCATACCTCAAAAATTTGAAATATTTTCTTTTGCACGTCGAACATACTTACTTGGCGTGAGGGATTCGTTGGATCTCGCGAGGGACCGCTGCTGCACATACTAATCATGAATTCTCATACTTAACGTGCACAACTTAGACGTAGGTATTCGTGCTCACCTCGAATTCAATAAATAACTTAAAGACATTCTAAAGCACCCGGAAATTGACCTCATTTAAAACCTCGTGCTAACCCAAGACATGAAACTCCAAGACACAATAAAATTTTCCCAAAACAGGTACTACACGGACCCCGTGCCCAGGTCCGGCTACGGGTCCGTGTAGGTTCGCTAAAGGACCTACCGAAAAGATTGAAGGACACGGACCCCTGCTAGGGTCCGTGTAGGGGTTCGGGTAGGTTCGCAAATTTGACACCGAAAAGAAACAAAGGCACGGACCCCGTGCCCTGGTCCGTGTAATCTCGCAAAAAGGACAGTCAAGAAGAAACAAAGACACGGGCCCTGTGCCAGGGTCCGTGTTTGGGTCCGTGTTCTCTCGTTGGACGCGAACTCACGAAAATCCTGTACCTGCCATGCTTATCATTCTAGACTCGTTTGTACGGACCATGAACCGACACCCCGAGACTCATCCTAGCAAGCCATAACATCGAACCAAATTCGTACGAGCACCCAAAGCAACGACGTCCACCCTACGACACATGCAATTCAAAAACGTGGCAATTGACACCAAATCGATTCCTACTACTTCTAGTGTATTCGAGTGCCTATCGACACTGAACGACATATCCAATAACAACCAAACATCATACTAAGCATACCTAGACGCAGCAACGATCACCCGTCGATTCCCAACGAAGCCTGCAACAATAAAATCTCGAGAACACATCAATACATAATTTTCTGAAAAACGAAGTTTGAGCAGTCTCACAAAAAACGTCATAACTCACTCAATTTTCATCCAAAATTTTGAATTTACTGTCAAATCGAAGGTATCGAAGAGTTCTACAATTTTCGTGTTGAAATTTTTCTCAAAAACGCGAATGAAAAATCGCAGCATTTAAAAGACAACAAAAATCGAAAATTTAGATCTAAAATGGTTTCAAAAGCGTTCTAAACATAATTCTCAAACTTCTACGCATCACACATGTATTTTTACACCTAAATAACAACACACGCGTAATATGACAAGATCGATGCAGCAATAACATAATGCACGTGCCTTTGATGATTTGAAATACCGTAACGACGATACCGAAGCGGAGATGGCGTGAGGGTGATCCGGGACGAACGTGGCGCTAAAATCTTGCAATAAGATTCACGAAAATTGCTGGAATGATAAAGGGGGATGGGGCGGCTGCTGTAAGAGGAAGAACCTTAGGTTTCCTCTCCAAGAATGATGAAAATCTGAATTGAAGAGTGTGTGTGTGTTTTGCGTTATTTAGTGTGTGTAAAAGTGTATGTGTGTGCGTGTGATTAGTAAATTAGGGAGAGTAAAATTTGCTTAATTATTAATTAGTACTAATTTTAAAATACTAACTCTCCCTTAACTTTAACAAAAATCTCTAATTTAAAATAAAATGTACATGTGCTAGTCTTTTAAAATTCTAAAATTCACCTAATAATTAAATTAGGCTTTAAAATGCTAAAAACTTAATAAATGGGTTAAAATGCCCCATCTCTAACTTAAAATAAAATACCACGTTTAAAATCGCCAAAATCGTCACCGGTCTCTTTTCCTCGATCCCGTCTCGAATAATCGCCTGGAACATGAAACTTGAAAAACATTTTAACGTGCATCACATAAACATTAAAATAATGCTATTTAAATAAATCATGCATCACTAAAATCATTTTAAACTTAAATAAAATATTTAACTATTTAATTAATGCATGGGTTATACGTGTACTAAATTTGGGCACTACAACAATACCCTACGAGAACCTGTCAATCATAGCTAGTGCGATGTGTATTCATTTCACTTATATGCCCCGACTGAATCTAGGACATTGGTTATTTGAAACCCTTGCGATTTCGATAACTATGTATTTTGTTTCACGTTACATGATTCATTGCACGTGTATATGAACAAATCAACTTTCACAAGCATAACTTGAAGAAATTCTAAGTTTATAGTATGACACGAGTAAGGTCAGAGCTTTGATTTTATGTACATGATAATGTGATGCGATTAGATGTCACTCTTCACGAGTGTGATACACAATCAGTATGCCCAAACTAAATTACAGTCTTTTAAAAGTAATATTTCCCTGCACACGTTGATCACTTTGGGTTGCTCATGGACTATGTTTGAGTAGGTAGAAAGATATATTGAAGAAATCTAAAGCTAGACTTACAGAAGCTGTGACCATATGTTTGGATTTTTTTTATAATAATAATTAAAACTTGACCTGTGAAGTTGTCTTGACATATAGTAAATTACTAAATTAAGAGATCGACGACATAAAATAGTATGACATTTATATGATTAAGAGATGAAAATAATTTTTGATCATCTGAATTGGCTGTCCGTTCGAATTAGTTGATCATTCATTTTGGTTAATCATCTGAATATTTTCATTTCGAATGATATTGCTTCTCAACTACATCAATTTTAGGTCAATATTTTTTAGAAATTTAAAAACTATGTTATTCATAAGAACAAACAACAAAGCATTCATGATGATAACATGTTAAAAATTTGATAGTGAATTATGATAGAGAAATAAAGAGAATGAGATAATTGAATTGTTTTAATATGATATAATTAATGAGTGTTGTGAAAAAGTAAAAATTTATGGTAAAAAGTAAAAATCTCAAACTTTCAAAATTTACCAAACTACACACTTTATAATATTTTTCTCTCTACTCAATTGTGATTTTCTTCACAAATGAGAGATCTATTTATAGGAAATCTTTACAAATAATCCAAAAATAAAATACATCATTACCTACATCATCACACACTAATTTTCAATATTTACAACTCTTATTTTCAACATTCAAATATTCAATACTCACATTTTAAATATATTTTTCAACACTCCCCCTTGTGATGATGATCATAATGATTGTCTTCATTACGTGTTTTTATACTGCCTCGTTAAAAACCTTACTAGGAAAAACCCAGTGGGATAAAAACCATAGCAAGGGAAAAAGAGTGCAGTCACGTAAACTTCCCCTCATGTTGACACGAACAATTCTTCACAAATTTCGTAGATTGCGCATCCCAATATTATATATATGCTTTCTGAATATTGACGTAAGAAGCGCCTTTGTGAAGAGATCTGATGAATTTTCACTTGATTGAATGTGACGAACATCAATACATTTATTCTTCTCAAGCTCCTTGGTGAATGCGAAGAACTTAGGAGGAATATGTTTAGTTCTGTCGCTTTTTATGTATCCTTCTTTTATTTGAGCAACACATGCATCATTATCTTCATATAGTATCACAGGCTTCTCATCAGATGATAATCCGCATGAAATTTGGATATGTTGGGTCATTGATTTTAACCACACACATTCACGACTTGCTTCATGTAGTGCAATAATATCGGCATGATTTGATGAAGTTGTTACGAGCGTTTGTTTCTGAGAACGCCAAGATATTGCAGTGCCTCCACGAGTAAATACATATCCAGTTTGGGAACGTGCCTTGTGTGGATCAGATAAGTATCCAGCATCAGCATAACCAATTATACTTGGATTAGCATCTTTTGAATACAAAAGTCCCAAGTCTGTCGTTCCTCGTAGATAACGGAATATATGTTTAATTCCGTTCCAGTGTCTCTTTGTTGGATATGTGCTAAATCTTGCCAACAGATTCACGGCAAAAGATATATCAGGCCTTGTACAATTTGTAAGGTACATAAGGGCACCGATGGCACTTAGATATGGTACTTCTGGACCAAGAATATCTTCATCATCTTCACATGGACGGAATGGATCCTTTTCTATGTTTAATGATCTAACAACCATTGGAGTACTTAAAGGATTAGCTTTATCCATATTAAAACGTTTAAGGATCTTTTCTGTATAATTTGTCTGGTGAACAAACATTCCACATTCTTTTTGTTCAATTTGTAAACCCAGACAATACTTGGTTTTTCCAAGATCCTTCATTTCAAATTCTTCCTTCAAGTATGATACAACTTCTTGAATTTCTTTATTCGTTCCAATGATGTTTAAATCATCAACATATACAGCAATAATTACGCATCCGGATGTTGTTTTCTTAATGAAAACACAAGGGCATATTGAATTATTTACATATCCCTTTTTCATCAAGTGATCACTTAGTCGATTATACCACATTCGACCTGATTGCTTTAACCCATATAATGATCTTTGTAATTTCACAGAATAACATTCCCTGGGTTTTGAACTTTGTGCTTCAGGCATCTTAAATCCTTCAGGGATTTTCATATATATATTACTATCAAGTGATCCATAAAAGTAAGCTGTAACAACATCCATAAGACGCATTTCTAAATTTTCAGATACCGCCAAGCTAATCAAATACCGAAACGTAATTACATTCATCACAGGAGAATACGTTTCTTCATAATCAATTCCAGGCCTTTGAGAAAAACCTTGTGCAACAAGTCGAGCTTTATATCTTACTATTTCATTTTTCTCATTTCGCTTTCGAATAAAAACCCATTTGTATCCAACAGGTTTTACACCTTCAGGTGTAAGGACTATAGGTCCAAAAACATTACGTTTATTTAGCGAATTTAATTCAACCTGGATGGCATCTTTCCATTTTATCCAATCCTGCCGATTTTTACATTCACCAAAAGATTTTGGTTCATGATCTTCGTTATCATTTATGATGTCGATTGCCACATTATAAGAAAATATATCATCAATTTCATCTATATCTTTTCGGTTCCATATTTTTCCAGTATTAATATAATTGATAGAGATTTCATGATTCTCGTCAGTTTGTGGTTCTGACAGAACATTTTCATCATCATGTGTTTCTTCAGGAACACCATTCTCTATTTTGTGATCATCATGTGTTTCTTCAGAAACGTCATTCTTTATTTTGTGATCATCCTGTTTCTCTATGATTTTTCTTTTTCGAGGATTTTTATCCTTGGAACCGACTGGCCTTCCACGCTTCAGGCGTTTAATGACATCATGAGTATCTTCCATTTGTTTCTTTGGAATTTCAATTCGAGCAGGGGCATTTGCAGCATGTATATATGATTTAGTTACCCCTTTTGTGTCTGCAAATGCATCTGGTATTTGATTTGCTATTCTTTGCAAGTGTACAATTTGTTGTACATCTTTTTCACATTGTTTTGTTCTTGGATCCAGATGTAACAATGATGATACATACCATGTAATTTTTTTTTCGGTATGTTTCTGTTCTCCCCCTAACATTGGGAAGATTTCCTCATTAAAATGACAATCAGCAAAACGTGCTGTGAACACGTCGCCTGTCTGAGGTTCAATATATCGAATGATTGATGGACTATCATAACCGATATAAATTCCAACCTTTCTTTGAGGTCCCATTTTCTTTCGTTGCGGTGGTGCAATAGGCACATACACCATACATCCAAAAATTCTCAGATGAGAAATGTCTGGTTCTTTACCAAATGCAAGCTGCAATGGGGAGTATTTATGATATGCACTTGGTCTGATGCGAATTAATGAAGCAGCGTGTAAAATTGCATGTCCCCATATAGAAATATGGAGCTTTGTTTTCATTATCATTGGTCTAGCAATCATTTGCAGACGTTTAATCAATGATTCAGCCAATCCATTCTGTTTATGTACATGAGCAACAGGATGCTCAACAATGATTCCCATAGACATACAATAATCATTGAAAGTTTGGGAAGTAAATTCACCAGCATTATCAAGTCTAATTTTCTTGATTGTATAATCGGGAAATTGATTCCTCAATTTTATTATTTGAGCAAGTAATCTTGCAAATGCAACATTTCGAGTTGATAATAAACATACATGTGACCATCTGCTGGAGGCATCAATCAATACCATAAAGTATCTGAATGGTCCACATGGTGGATGGATTGGTCCACAAATATCACCCTGAATACGTTCAAGAAACATTGGTGATTCAGTTTGGATTTTGACTGGTGATGGTCTTATAATAAGTTTTCCAAGAGAACATGCTTTACATTGAAACTTATTATTCTGAAAGATCTTCTGGTCTTTCAGTGGATGACCATGTGTATTTTCTATAATTCTTCGCATCATTGTTGAACCAGGATGTCCCAATCGATCATGCCAATTGGTTAATATCGAAGAATTATCAACTACCATGTTTGATTCAATGGGACTTATATGTGTATAATGCAATCCAGTAGGGAGCATTGATAGTTTTTCAATCACATATTTCTTTCCTGATTTATATGTGATAAGACACATATATTTCTCATTCCCTTCATTCATTGTTTGAGTATCATACCCATGGGAATATATATCATTAAAACTCAACAAATTTCTTTTCGATTGTGGTGAATATAAAGCATCATTGATAAAAAATTTTGTACCATTAGGTAACAAAAATTGTGCTTTACCACATCCTTTAATCAAGTCTACAGGACCTGATATTGTATTCACCGTTGTTTTTGTTGGTTTTAGTTCCAAGAAATATCTTTTATCCCGGAGGATAGTGTGCGTTGTACCACTATCGGGTATGCAAACTTCAGCTTTGCTCATAGCATTTTCCATATTTGAACTTCAAAAAAATATGCAATGAAATAAATTACTTGCAATATATATTTAAATATAACACAAATCATAATTATACAATAAAACATTATTCTATGAATACATGAAAAATAGATTATTGTACATTTATATTCTACCATTATATTGTTCATTTTCAGAGAAATCGTTGAGAAAATCTGCAGCATCAATATTGTTCATTTCTATCCCACCAACATATTGATCATTTCCAGAGAAATCATTCATAAAATCACCAGCATCAAAATGAGTTGAATCACTCAAACGGTCACTGCATTCAGTGAAGTTGGTCTCCTTTTCTTTCCCCTTTAATGATTCTTTATAAAGTTTACAAAGGTGCTCAGGGGCTCGACAAACTTTGGACCAATGTCCTGGAGTACCACATCTGTAACAAGAACTTTCATATCTTTTTGAGTGCTTCTCATTAACACTTGTATTCTCATGATGCCTTTTCTGTGGATGGTTTGGGACGTTCTTTTGAGATGAGTTATAAAAATAACTATCTCGATTATTTTCAAAACCACGGCCTTGACCACGACCACGGCCAATTCCACGTCCACGTCCACGTCCACGACCTCGACCTCGACCTCGACCTCGACCAAAACCTTGTCTTTGAATTTGATTTTGGTTTCCAGGTTTAAATTCATTTTTACTTACAGCATTTACTTCTGGAAATGCTGTTGATCCAGTGGGTCGGGACTGATGATTTCTCATTAATAGCTCGTTGTTTTTTTCCGCCACAAGAAGACAGACGATGAGTTCAGAATATCTCGCGAATCCACGTACTCTATATTGTTGCTGTAGAGTAATATTTGATGCATGAAACGTGGAAAATGTTTTTTCAAGCCTCTCAGATTCTGTGACCTCATATCCACAAAATTTTAATTGCGAGATTATTCTATACATCGCCGAATTGTAATCACTGACTTTTTTAAAGTCTTGGAATCTCAATGTATTCCATTCATCCCGGGCGGTCGGAAGTATAACTTCTCTTATATGTTCGAATCTTTCTTTTAATCCCTTCCACAAAGCCATGAGATTTTTTTCAGTCAGATATTCACATTTCAATCCATCGTCGAGATGTCGACGCAAAAATATCATGGCTCTTGCCTTTTCTTGTGACGTGCATATGCCATTTTCTTTAATGGTCTCGCTTAGACCCAATGACTCAAGATGCATTTCTACATCTAGAGTCCATGGCATATAATTCTTTCCCGTGATGTCGAGCGCAACAAATTCGAGCTTTGTTAAATTTGACATGGTGGTACTAAAAAAAATTACGATGCATTTTATTAGTTAATAATTATTGCAATACAAAGTAACGGATAAACAACAAGTACAAGTATTTGTAAAAATAAAGAAAACACACGAGGAGGATATTCTCCGATAAATAAAAGACTCGTGAGTATGATAACCAAAATAATTAAAAATAACCTTGAGAAAGCCATCTTCTTTTTTCTTCGAAAAATTTGATGATGAATAATTTTTAGAGAAGAAGAGAAAGTTGGAGTGATTGAATGTGTTTGTGAGATGATATTTATAGGGCAAAAACTAGCCATTTTGTTACCGTTTATGACCGTTGGTGTACAAAAAATAAATGTATGTATTTGTATAATTTTATGGTAATAATATGGTGAATATAATATTAATCATGTTTAAATAATTATGTATATCATATCACATTATTATAATGAGGTGTCGTAAGTTATTTTGTTTAAAAATCTTATAGGCTTTTATACTTGTCGTATCCCTTACCGGGAGTGTGGGATGTCGTCTTAACATCCTCCCAGGATTTATAACAAGTTTATGAAAAATTTATTTTTATTATTTCTAATAATAACATTATATTGTATATTAAATAAATACACAATAAATAAATAACAGTAAAATAAATATAATTATTTTTGTTACCTTTTTCTTCTGTTTGGAGCTTGGAAAAGTATGTAGGACTTTTAGAGCTTCGTGCTGATAACGTGTTGTGAAAAAGTAAAAATTTATGGTAAAAAGTAAAAATCTCAAACTCTCAAAATTTACCAAACTACACACTTTATAATATTTTTCTCTCTACTCAATTGTGATTTTCTTCACAAATGAGAGATCTATTTATAGGAAATCTTTACAAATAATCCAAAAATAAAATACATCATTACCTACATCATCACACACTAATTTTCAATATTTACAACTCTTATTTTCAACATTCAAATATTCAATACTCACATTTTAAATATATTTTTCAACAATGAGAACATTTATTTTTTGGCTGAAGGGACCGATACGGAGTATATGAAATTTAAGGGGGAAATGCGTATACAGATTCATAATCCAGGGGGCAAATGCTAATTCACTGGTTAAAGACTTTCTAAACGACAACGTTAGATGCATATATCCTCGACTGTTGAGACTACAACTTCCAGTGCTGCAGCTGCCCCATCTTACAGAGCATAACAAACCCTAGAACAATGTCGGGCGGATTTTTTCGGGTAAAAATCTCATTTGGATTTCTCTATTAGTTATATCTGTTCTATGTATTCGAGCATCCTTTTCTGGAATCTCGATTTCGCCGTTAATTTTTTTATAATGAGCATATTGGTGTTATTTTCATGTGAATCAGGGCACGTCCACCGATCAGGACACTCGTTTCTCGAACAAGAAAGCAAAGCTTCTTAAATCTAAAAAATTCGCCTCTGAATTGGAAACCCTGGTTTGTCTCTGTTTTGTCATTGTTATTTTTTAAGCATGTCTCCTTTTTTGTTATTGGCTATCTTTTAAGTTCACGATTAGTAAGAAGTAATATATTTCTTTGTTGAATTGTGTATGAAAAAGAGGGTGTTGTAGAACACTTAACCTTTTTAGAAGTATTTTTTGCTTGAGCAATTGCTGGAAAGTTTTAAGTTGTGAAGTGGGTATTTTCTGTATTAAGTTGGAAAAACCATTTCTCTCCCATCTAATGGCTTCAGTGTTAAATCAGCCAAGGGAAAGGTTTAAACAAGAAGCAGAGGAAAAAGGGGATACAAAACACCCCTCTTATGCATTTCTAAAACAAGAATCTTTAAAGATATTTTTATGAAAGTTCTCTATGAACAATTTATTGCAGATCGATGGACTTGAAAAACTTGAAATGGATTTCATGACGTGTAGTGGCAGCTAGACATAATTATGTTGCTTTTTATTAATTCTATTTCCCTTTATTTTGGTGCTTGGAATTGTTTGTGTAACTATCATTGTTGCTGGAAATGTGTTTTAAGGTGGACATGACAAAAGTGAAGATGGATGTTATGAGGCCATGGATAGCAAAGCGTGTCACTGAGCTAATTGGGTTTGAGGATGAAGTACTTATCAACTTTATCTATGGACTTCTAGAGGGAAAGGTAATTTGTAATGTAATTATTATTCTTTTTTGAGAGAGAAGAAATGTGAATGCTTATCCCATGTCTCATTGTTATATCATGATAATTTACTGGCTATGCAAAGAGGCATAACTGAATCTCTCTTGGATATGGCCGTGTTCAAAGTCACATGAGTCATCCTGTAATTTCTTTTTTTTGAATCCTGGAGAATTTTTTGTGCTTGTGTTGGTTGCAGGAAGTTAATGGAAAAGAAATTCAAATTTCACTTACTGGATTTATGGAGAGAAACACTGGAAAGTTCATGAAAGAATTATGGTTGTTGCTTCTAAGTGCGCAGCAAAATTTCAGTGGCATTCCACAGCAGTTTCTTGATGCGAAGGAGGAGGAAACTAAGAAGAAGAAGGTTGGTCTCAGGGTTTCTTGATTTGAAAGTTCTTCTATTTTTACGTGTCTTATCTGCTCTATTACTGTCCAATTACAGGCTGATACAGATCGTATAGCTCATGAAATTCTAAGGAAGAAAGAGAAGGAGGAGCAAGAATTTGAACGCGAGACTGCGAAGATGGTATTAGTAATTTTTCCATGCTACAGTTGTATTGAATAAAACGGGAATTTTTTTCCTAATTAGTTTTCCGTTTTCACACCATTCAGATTGCTTCTGCTTCTGCAATTATTTCGGTTCATATCTGTTACCTCAAACTGCTGTAGGATGGTGATGGTGATACATTGAGAGATAAGGCTGCTGAGTTGGAACTCAATTCAAAACCTGATTCCATGGTGTCTAGCTTTCAGCCAGCAGATGAGAACAAGCAGAGGGAAAGAAAAAGCATGAGAGGGCGCTTTAGGTACCGATGGTATTATATTTGGTAGTTGCTAACTATTGCTAGGAGAACGCACATTATAAGAATCTAGTTTGTTTATTTAGGCTTGGTTTACATGATGGAGAAAGAAAAGTCAAAGCAACTATAATAACTGAATGAAGACTGAAGTAGATATCAAAGAAATGGATTTACCTAACTACCGTTCAAATAAATAATTATCTTATCAAATTGCTCGGGTTCAGACAGAATCTTGTTAATTCTGCTTGCAAAAGACGAAGGAACTATAAAGCATGCTGGTTAGATGTTTTTTGCAAGCCTTGGTAGGCGAAAATAATAAAATTCACTGTTCTTTCCTCAGTGTTTTTTCCCTGCTTGCCTTTCAAAGATTATTCTTGGGTTTAATTAAGAAATTTCACTGAATTTAGCTGAATCAATATGGTGACAGCCCGACAAGGAATTGTTTCCTCAACAGGTGAGAAATTATTAGATTCTTCCACTCCAATGATAGATTGACCTAGAATTGCCCAACTTTCATTTTACATCATTATTAATCTATCAATACCTTCTCTATCCACATAATGAATATCCTTGGAATGTGCTGAAACTTTAAGCCAAATTTTGCATCAAGAACATCTCGCCTTTTCCACCTTACAGAACTAATGAGAATATTGTATGGGGAGTTCAACTTATGTCTAATCTGGACAATAATTTTGAGCTGCAACATATGGTAAGTCACTGTGTATTAAAGATCTTTGAATTATTTCAACGTGGACAGAAGTATAGGGATGACTATCCTGAAAAATTGATGCTTCAACAAACTCTTTCCCTAGAGAATATGACAAGATGAATTTGTCAGTTAGGTTTGATCCTGAAGAATATTGCAGAAATCCAATAGTAAAAGGATTGAGAACTAACGATTCAGACAATGAACTTCTAAAATTCTTTTTTGAAGTTGAAATTGTATAACATGATAACAAGCTGAAGCTTAAGATATTTTTGAAAACATTTGATCCGTTTTTGTGAAAAACTTACGAGTTACAACACATATTTATAGCTCTTCATGAGTATAAGATACCAAAATGAATTGTTTTACTTGTTAGTCGTTGCTTATTACTGAAAGTACATGCACCAGTTTTTGTGTGTGTTTTAGGTCAAGTGCTGATTTAATTTGTTCTTTCTTTATCTTGTCTTTCATTGGAAGAATCATGCAAATTAAGTGTCATGCTGGCTGTCCTTTATAGTTTATAATGAGGTTTTGGAAGACCATTATCATGAATAGTGTCAGGGGAAAATATGTCCAACCTGTTTCTTAATTTTGCGTTTTATTTTTGACAACTGTCTCTATAAGAGATACCTACTCCTAACTTCTTTTGGTTTTGGATTATGCTTTAGTGTTTGAGAGGTAAAATTATTAAGTGGCTATCCACATGTGTGTAAGACTAATATTAATTCACTCTGCACAGGGATTCAAAATCTCCACATTTGGGTTATCATTCCTCCTCTCCAAGGTATGCATTTTCATCATGACAATCAACCTTGTATTATGTGACCATATTGCATTTCTCTTCTTCCCAAAGAAAATTTAGCTAGAAAACTTGTGTTTTCTTGGAGTAGACAAAGGAATTCAACGCCACCTAGCAAGTTCTTTTTGAATTCTAGAAGTCATTTAGAGTAGGTTTTCATTAGTCGTATATTTGTAGCATTTGCTAAGGGGTGATATCTAATCTGGTTCCAAAGTGACAGGTGGAGTTCAAGAAGTGTTTCTAGATCACCTCCACGGAATAGTCGGTCAATGTCATCTGAAAGACGGTATCCCACTTCTCCAAGACAGTCCCCGACTCCTCGCAAGAGGCATGTTGTTCAGCCCTCTCCTTCTCCACCAAGGCGTAGATCGTTCTATTCTAAACGAAGATCAATATCTCCTCCACGACGTAGATCTCCCTCCCCTAGTAGATATAGAGCGCGTTTACCTAGGCGAAACAGATCACGGTCTCCATTGAGCCATAGATCACGATCTCCCTTTAATCGAAGATCACGATCCCCAAGGCGTCGGTCGAGGACACCAATACGGACCTCAACAGCACATCATAAATTCCCCTCTCCTTTTCGGCGTAGATCACCCTCTCCTTTACGGCATAGAGCTCCATCTCCTGTTCGACGCAAATCACCATCTCCTGCACGACGGAGGTCACCGTCTCCCCTAAAACGCAGGACATCATCTCCTTTAAGTGACAAATCACCATCACATGGGCAGCGTAGGTCCCCATCTGCCTTGCATCACAGGCCACGATCTCCATTTCATCGGAAGCCTCCATATGTTGGTCGGGAGTCACGATCTCCTGTAAGAAGGCGATACCAACGATCTCCTTCAACTCCGCGGCAGCAATCTATATCACCAGCTCGGCGTATGTCCTCGATGATCGGTCGAAAAAAATCTTTATCCCCAGTCCCTCGAAGATCTCCTCGAGAATCTAGCTCTCCCTCTTCCATTCAACGCAATTCCATTTCTCCTGTTTGGAGAGAATCTTCAAAAAGCATGAGATCACCTCAACAATCTCATGGAGAAAGGGTCAGGTACTGAAGCATGTTAATCTGGCAGTACTGGATTTTTATGAATTTTATTTCGTAAGAGCCTTTTTGAAATTGAGTTCTTATCATGAAATTTTAAAGAAGCCAAATTTATATCTGCAACAACTTTACTTGATTAGTGGCATCCCATTTTTTATGCACTGTCCAGAAAGGCAACAATGAACCAGTTTATGAAGGATGTGATGGTTGTATCGAAAGATAAGAAATGGGGGAACATTACCCGAGTAAGAAACAAAATAAAAATGCTGCTTTTTCATTTTCTGTAAACTGAATTACTTCAACACATCTTAAGAAATCCTATCCTGTGTTCTTTTTGTATGGAAAATAGCTGCATTTACCAGTTTACCTTTATCACAAGCTTGAAAATTCATGCATTACCTTTTGTTCAACTATAAATCTGATTAGTGAAGTTAAAGTTGTAAACTTTTCACTTGAAGTGTGATTATATACATTTATATTGAACTAGATTTACTTCAAATAATTGTAAGGTTTTATAAAAAACCTGAGTGGGTGAGTTACCATCAAGTTTGTAGTTTCTGCAGTTATCTCCTATCACCAGCTAGATTTAACTATTTTTTGCCTGACGACCATACAGAAGCTTAGAGAAAAATTCTCCTGCTCATTTTACTTCTCCAAGTGAAAGAGCTGAGCTCTCTGCCAAGAATCATAGAGGATCAAAACCTGTGGACGTTAGACCCATCATTTCTTTGAGATCACCACAGAGGGATATGCTGGATCAAAACGACCTCCATGGGAAAGAGCCAGCACTGTCACTTTCCAAGAAAAAGACTCCTCTTGTATCAGATGCTTCTAGGGAAAGAGCTCACTGTGAAGAGCAAAGGTTGGGGTTCTATGTTTGTCTACCTTTTATGTTTCCATGGTAGGGAAATATTTCTTCGTCCATTGTTCATGGATTTTATTCTTGTAGGTCGTCTATTCCTCGTGATAGTCTTCATCAGCGGATGGAAAGAGTCATTCGTCCTGAGAGCCCAATCCCTATGGTGAAGGCTGCTGGGCCTAAACATCACAGTGATCATTATGGGGCAAGTGTTGAGGATAAGAACTTCTCTGCCAGGTTTTGCATTAATTCCACATTGTTTGTAAGCATTCTTTTTATGATATAAATTTCTTAATTGGGCACTTCACCTTTATTTAGGGAGATTAGAGAGCAAAAATATGGACGTGGAACGATTTCTCTGACATCCGATCAACGTAAAGATTTAATTGACTCTACCCAAGTTCATGTTCTTGATGATGTCTCAAAGTCAAAAAAAAGCCAATTGACAAGCAGGTCACTGTTGCAATGTTTATTTATCTCGTCATTTGCTGTTATACAACGGAACTCATTTTCTGAATGTTCTTCTTGTGCTTGAACAGTGAAGGAATACCTGACAGGATGAATCGCAGAGAACGCTATGAGAAACCAGAGTCATCAGAAATTCGTAAAACAACTACCGCGAGTGAGAAAAAAAGTGAGTCATATGTTGATGAGGGTGACAGAGCTGGCGACGTGAATAGTGTCCCTTTAGGTGATAGCAAGAGAGATTATAGGTTGCAAGAATCGGCAGTTTTGCCCAAGTTGTCAAGGAAGTCTGAGCTGAATGATCTGAATGGTTCTGCAGATTCTCCCTCCAAGGAATTTGATGAGCACAAAACTAAAGTCAAAGAAAAGAAGAAACGCAGCAAGTCAGATAGGCATGATGTGGAGTCGGATGATTCTTCCAGTGATGATTCTTACGAGGAGAGAAAGGAGGTCAAAAGGAGGAGAAAAGAGGAAAAAAAGCTGAAAAGAGAGGAGAGGCGTCGGAGACGAGACGAGCGGCATCGTAGAAAGGAAGAAAGGCGTGCAGAGAAGTGGAAATTGAAGTCAATGGACACCGGTAAACCATTATCTGATCTTGAGGGAGATTATTCAGAAGATGACAATGATCATAAACGGTTGTCGCAAACAAGAGGAAATAAGGATACTAAATCCGAGCAGAAAAACCTCGAGATAGAGTTACGTGAGAAGGCTCTTGAGTCACTTCGAGCCAAAAAAGGGATCGGCAATTCAAAGGATTGATGCTATAGTATATTTAGCTGTTGTTTTATCTTTGTTACCAATTACTTCTTTTTAACTAGAAATTTGAATGAATGAATGTACTTTTGATATAAATTTGACTGATCTTTACTGGTGGCAGAAAAGGATGAATGATGATTTCGTGACTGGGTGTTATGAGTGCACTTTTGTGCAGACTTTCCTGCTAAGATTTTCTGGTATATGCCTCTTCCTTCTTGCGGATGCCTTGTTGTTTCCATAGGCTCATCTTTATGGATATCAATAATTTTTTTGGTTGCCTGTGATGGGATATCGATAATTTTATTGGTTGCCTGTGATTCCTGTTACGGTTGTGATATTCTTGTTCTAATCTGAATAATCTCTAATTTAAGATGTATTGTCGGTTTTTTACAGGGGGTTTGGTTTTTTTCTTTTTTATTATTCTTGTGATAATGATAATTGATACAAATCCTCAAGGACTTGGCAGCTAGAGACTCCCTGTAACTTTGTTACTGAACTTTGCTTTCTTGTTAATTGATAGATGGGAGTATTGTCAACTAGTTAACTTGGTTGAGCAGATCTTTATGCAGCTTCTTAATCTGGACTCTGCTACCAAGCAAAGTTCCATTATATTGTCCTCCTCTCTCTAGTATATTGATTGAGCAACAAGTTTGGAGTATTACAGTGGGCAAAAATTCTGTTTGCGTCTTGTTATTTTTTGCCTGGAATTGTTTTTTTATTAGGTCCGATACCTCAGGTTATATTTATCATCATCAATATCAACGTTGATTGCTGCAACTAAGCTACAATATATAATTGTTTGTCAATGCTATGTTATAGCTACATGATGGTTTTAAGCCATAGATTTTGTTCTTTCCTGTTAACTTTTTTGGTCTGAGGGTGTGAGGTCGGGGAAGGGTAGGGATGGAGTACTCCAGGTCCATGTTAGTTTGCAATATGTTGAAGGTCTCAAGATCATTTTAGAACCCCAAATGCTGCACTAGGATGCTTGTGCAGTTGTGCAGCTCTTTTTTCCTTCTCATTCCTCTGTTTGTCGTATAGTTGGAGAAAGATTTTCTTTATTTGTAGGTGGGGGTAGGGACTAGCGAATTCGAGCATTGCAGTTGCTCCTTTTTCTCATGAAATTTCATGAGAAAAATGTCACAGAAACTTAATATGCCTCGTTCTTTCGAAAGGATGGGTTATAATTCTCTCCCCTGAGTTCCGTGAGACTAAATCTTCATTGAGTTGGCATGTTTGACAGTTTTGTGTTGTCTTCGGTTTAGTTTAATTGTAGTTATATATTTTTATCGTGAGCGTTAAGACACTTTTTGATAAAAAAGAAGAAGTGAGAGAGAATAGATATAATTGGATTAATTTAGTTCATTGTGTTATAATGTGCAAAATATCCACATAATGTGATAATATTAATTTGGTATTTATGGACATCCAATTTTCTATTTTCCCAAGAATTGCCCATATGTACCCTATTACCTTTTTAGGCCACCCAAGTTATCATCACTATATATTTTGAAATAGTCGATTTTTAAGTTATACTAGTATTTAATTTGTGCGACGCACGGTATTATTTTTCGTAAAAACAATTTTCAACTTTCTCTAACGCTGTAGCCTTCCCAACCATTCACCAATAACACGACGTTGTAGACTAATAATAGTATTTAACCCGTGCGATGCATGAAATGATATTATTAAAAATTAATGAAAAATGAATAGATATTTAAATTGAAAAAAAATAATATAATTATAAAAAAATAAAATAAAAACTATTTTTTCATTAATTTAAAAAATTTTCTTAAATACAACGCATGTCGATTAATTTTTTTGGCTAATAATCACTATCATATATTAAAATTTTAGATTTATTATCCTAAGGTAATGACATGATGTTTATCGTATTTAGTGTATTGATGTCGGCCACCAACTTTAATACATATTTAATTCTTTAATTTTCGAGAAGCTATATATTATTATTTTTTAACATGTGACAAAAAAAAATCACATTCGATAAAATAATGAGAAATGCTTTTTTTAAAATTTCAGTAATTTCGTCTAAATCCACATTCACAAACAATTTTGTGACATATTACGTGTTTGACACATTTAAATGATAATAATAATTGTTTCATCAATATCTTTATCTAAATGGGTCGTGATTTTATTTACAAAATCTCTTCATAATATACATAATAGCCTATTATTCCGAAAGATAAATGAAACATGTGATCATAAGTAAATTATATATAAATCAGAAAAAGTATTTTATTAACGTTTACTATATGTATTCCAAAACAATGTCAATAAATTTTATAAGGTGTTTTCTAATAAGATGGTTACTTTCTTTAGAATTGATTTAATCATTTCTATTACGGGACATTTTATACTATTATGTATCCGTGAACTTTGTAATATAGAAGAAAATTATCACATTAGAAATACATAATAATTAAAATTTTGTACAAATAGAATAATAATATTTTTTTACTTCTCGATCATGAAAGACAAATTTCAAACTTAATGTCTCGTTGTTTTCGTTGTTTCCGTATGTAGGAAGTTCATAACAACGAACAAATATAAATTTAAAAGAAAATTACATCTTGGAAGGATTCAACTCATATATGGTGCTGAAAAGAGGAGTAATTTCAGAATTCAATTTTGGAGTAGATAAATTTAGTAAGATAAATAGAATCAAATTGGTTTCTAATATAATATGCAATATTGCATTATTTATAATTTAACATTCAAATAAGGCATCTCAAGGGACAAAAATTATACATTGGATGCTTTTGACAGATTTATATCATACATTAATTCTTTCAAATTATGAAAATCTCGAATTGCATGCATTTGGAAGAAAATTACAATGCATTAATTCTTTCAAATTAAGGTAATTTCGAAATAATATGTATTTGAGATAAAAAAATTTATGATTATTAAATGGTAAATTAATGTTCATTGGATAACCTTGTTGTAGTAATAACTTTTAACACTCAACCAATTTTATTTTTAGAAAAATCAAATAAACTAATCAAATATCGTATTTCTTTTTTAGCAAGTAATTTGGGCAGGAAATTGCTTAAAATAGCAAAATTTATTTTTGAATGATTTATTTAATGAGTGATACTGAATATTGTAATCATTTATATTTTAAATTTATTTATAAAATTTTTAATTAAACTGATTGATATAATCAATGTAAAAATTTTAATATATTTTATGTTTTCAATAAAGTTTAGTTTTAATTTGAATAAATAAATAAAAAACATATAATATATAAATTACATTTGAATTAATACAAAAATTAATTAAATTCAAAATTGAATTAAATGATTTAATACAATAAATGCAAACAATAATTGAAGTGATCATTTATTGCATTGCACATATGTCAATATTCATGATATATCTTTCCTTTTTTAGAAATGACATTTTAACGGGAAATTACTATTTTTGGCAAAAACTCTGCTTTTATATATATATAGATTTATTCATTAATACATCTTTTGGAGAAAATCCATCTTAATGACCAGAAGCGGACAGTGCAATTGAAATGTTTGGGAATTTCTTTAGTTTTATCAACAGTTACTCTGCGTCTTTGTCGGTATTAAAACTAGCGATGGACCTGAGAATTTAGCGATGAACATAATGATTTTGGTGGTGAATCATACATAAGTAACACATTAAACTAATTTACTCTTTTGTCATGAAGGTGCACAGGCGTAGCCTCTAGAGTTGATTAGTTGAATGTCTGTATAAATTTACCAGAGATGGTAATTGATACCCCATAAGAGCTCGGGTGATGGATGACCCAGGAAACTAAATGTATAGCCTAAATAAGAGTCAATATACATAGTGCATTTTTCACCAGCCGGGTAGGAGGATGCCCTAGACATTTTCTCCCCGGGCATTCAAGAGCCCAGGCTATCACACAAGCTCCCGGGAACTTTATACTTGAGCTACCTCGAGAAGCGCACATCACTCGAGTGCATCAGTATGAGCTATTTTATGCTTGGCAATCATTACTGTCAAAACTACATGGATTTGGCGTGTCAGAGAAGTCATCAGAAGCAGGGTATGTGTAGCCATCTTACCATACTTAGCAGGTGGGCACTGAAAACAATGTAATCATGGGATTTCCTCCTATAAATGCAGGTATACTTCTCATTTACAGATTCTGGAATTTTGAACTCTCAAGCACTCACGTATATCACCACATTTACAACCATTTTACTCTTCTTCACCTGCTGACTTAAGCATCGGAGTGGCTACGCTGGACACTTCTCCGGTGCCCATTCACGAGTTCATTTCATTGTCTGCAGGTTACAGTTGAAGCCATATTACAGGGAAATAACTTCATCACAAGTTGTATTTTCTTGCTCACTTTCCTAAACACAACATTTATATCATCATCCGGTGAATTGTCCCGACCCAGCTCAACCGATTCACCCGGATAAACATCATTGGCGCCGTCTATGGGAAATTGAGTTCCAGACGTTGATATGGCTCCTACCAGAAGAACTAATCAAGATACTTCCTGGGTTCCAGGAGATGATGCGCTTGTCTCTGGACTAGGTGGTCTTCTGCCCACAGGACCTCCAACTGTCATTACTTTATCCCCGGAGGAGTTGGCTCGGATTATATCCGATGCGGTGGAGAAAGCTGTAGCTCGGAGAGACTCTTCTCATCAAGCTACACATTCGGGAGGAGAGCAGGAGAGAGAACATGAGGCAAGGGAGGAGGAAGCGATGATGGAAGAAAGAGAATCTAGTGCCGGGTCCAAGTCCCCGACTGTGGCGGAGGAGTTGCAAGAATTAAGGAAAAAGATGAGAATGTTGGAGGGGCAGATGGAAGGCCGGAGTCATTCTCGGGTAATCATCAAGGGATGCCCGTTTGCTGAAGCTATTGTCCATGAACCTCTTCCCGGGAACTTTAAATCTGGCAAAGTCAAGGATTATGATGGCAATTCAGACCCCGAGGAACATTTGACCAGGTTCGAGAATATGGCCATGTTGCACTGTTATGATATTTGGAGGTTCCACTGACGGTGGTTCTAATCGGGCTCGGAATTCAAGGAGCAGAAAAGATTGCAGGCAGGTGGAAGGGATGAGGAGGAGCGAAGTAGTTATCAGTTTTGATCAGGAGGACCTTAAGGGTGTTAATCTTCCTCACAATGATGCCTTGATAATTCAAGCCATGGTAGCAAATTATGATATTATGATGGTTTTCGTTGACTCGGGCAGCTCTGTCAATGATATTTTCAAGGAGGCCCTCATACAAATGGATTTGCAGGGATATCAGTTGGAGACAGTGGAAACAACATTTTTTGGCTTTGCTGGCCATGATGTCTATCCAGAGGGGGAGATTGCCCTACCTTTATCTTTGGGCACCAGGGAGCTGAAGAAGACGGTGATGACAACTTTTACTGTGGTGGATGTCCGTCATCATATAGCATCATCTTGGGGCGGCCATCCATGAACGAGCTAAGGGTCGTAGCATCCACCTACCACCAAAAGATTAAGTTCCCGACGGGGAGCCAAGTGGGTGAAATCCGGGGAGATCAACTTTCTTCCCGGAAGTGTTATGTAGAAACGGTGCGGGTGGACCAGAAGAGAGCAAGGAAGGAGGGAAAGAGACCCAGTGGCAGTGAAGAGGTGGAGAGGATATTAGAGAAGGGAGATGTTCAGTTTGTGGCGGTGGAGGAACAAGAAGTAGTGGAGATTGGACCAGGCAAGGAGATCCGGGTGGCTCGGGATCTTGACTCATCCACTCGGGTCAGTTTAGTAAGTTGTTTAAAAACTAATTTTAATATTTTTGCCTGGTCCCGGCAGTAACTAATCGGGATCTCTTCCCGGGTAGCTGAGCATCATTTGAACATCCTCCCGGGATCTCAACCTGTGAAGTAGAATAAGAGACACTATGGTCCAGAGAAAGACAAAATAATTGATGTACATGTTCGAGATTTGCTGAAAGCCGGTCACATTCGGGAAATACAATTTCCTACCTGAATCTCGAATGTGGTGCTGGTACCAAAATCTACCGGGAAGTGGAGGATGTGTGTTGATTTCAGAGATTTCAACAAGGCTTGCCCCAAAGACTATTATCCTCTGCACAGAATTGATCAGTTGGTGGATTCTACCTCTGGCTATGAACTGATGAGTTTCATGGATGCTTACCAGGGGTATCATCAAATTCCCCTGGCCAAGGACGATCAAAACAAGGCCAGCTTCATCAACTCGGGAGGCACATTCTGCTATGTTGTCATGCCTTTCGGGTTGAAGAATGCCGGGGCCACATATCAGCGTCTCATGAACAAGGTATTTGAGAAGTAGTTGGGAAGAAATGTAAAGGTATATGTGGATGACATCTTGGGCAAGTCCAAAGAGGTTTTTGATTTCATCTCTTACTTAGAGGAAACTTTTGCCACTCTCATGCATTTTGAGATTAAGCTCAATCCGGCCAAATACATCTTTGGCTTAAAGAGTGGTAAATTTTTGGGTTTTATGGTCACTGACCGGGAGATCAAGGTGAATAAAGAGAAAGTCAAGTCAGTGTTAAACATGCCGTCCCCTCGATCTGTCAGGGAGGTGCAGAAGTTGACGGGGAGAATTGCTTCTCTTTCCGGGTTCATATCCCGGTCAGCACTTCAGAGCTATCCATTTTTTCAGGTTCTTCGGAAGGCACAAAAGTTTGGGTGGGATGAGAAATGTGAAAAGACCTTAAAAGTCATCTGGCAGAGCTTCCTATCTTAGTGAAGCCAGAGCCCGGGGAGAAATAATTTATCTATCTGTCCACCACGGAGTATGCTGTCAGCTCGGTACTTGTGAAGCAAGAGGACTCTGATCAGAAGCATGTCTATTATGTCAGCCATGCTCTATGAGGCCCCGAGCTCCGTTACAGTGAAGTAGAGAAGATAGCTCTGGCTTTGGTTATGACTGACCGAAAACTGCGACCTTATTTTCTATCGCATCAAATCATTGTGCTTAATAATAGTCCTCTCGGAAGGATTATGACTCATTCAGAATTATCCTGGAGGATGATCAAGTGGACATTGGAGCTAGGAGAATATGATATTGAGTATGGGCCCCGGGTTGCCATCAAAGCGCAGGCCTTGTCAGATTTCTTATCAGAGATGGTTCAGCCTGATGAAGAGGAGGTATGGAGGGTATTCGTGGATGGGGCGTTTAGCCTTTCTAGATATGGGGTAGGTGTAGTGATAATAGCTACCCCGGGAGAGAAGATTAAACTGTCATTAAGAATTGATTCTTGGGTGACTAACAATGAAGTAGAGTATGAGGCTGTTCTTGCCGGTATTCGAGCTTCCCGGGAAATTGGAGCTTCCCAGATCATTTTATATTCTGATTCACAATTGATTACTCAACATATAAAATACATTTATGAGGCTAAGGATGACATGATATTTAAATATCTAAATCTCATCAAAGCCCAGACAGAAGTTTCTGAGGATTTGAGTATTGAGCAAATACCCCAGGACGAGAATGGGGAAGCAGATGCTTTGGCAAAGATGACCGCCTCTTTATCAGAGGTCAGTACCCGAGAAGTGTTGCATGTTTCGCGACTAATCCTCTCCACGGAAGAAGAAACATTTCCAGCACCAGAGGATTCGTGGATGACACCCCTGATTAAGTTCATTGTACACAATGAATTACCTGAAGATAAAGTTCAAGCTCAGAAAATCAAGAGACAAGCTCCCAAGTTTGTTTTCTTAAATAATTTCTTGTATAGTGTTTCAGGGACCTCTGTTAAAGTGATTATCTATGAGAGAGGTAGATTATGTCCTCCGGGAGATTCATGAAGAGTGTTGCGGAGAGCATATCGGAGGAATAGCATTAGCCCATAAGAGAATGCTTTTCGGATTTTGGTGGCCCACTATTAGCCAAGACTCTGCCCGAGTGGTCCGAGCTTGTGAAGGTTGTCAACATCATTCGAATTTTCAGCACAGTTCGGCCACTCTCATGAAGCACATATGGGAATCTTACCCCTTAAACCAGTGGAGTATGGACATTGTTGGTCTCTTTCCAGTTGCCCGGGCCTAGAAGAAATTTCTTTTGGTGGTTGTTGATTATTTTTCTAAGTAGGTAGAAGCCGAGCCCCTGGCAAGGATTAGTAAGCAGGAAGTTTTGAGGTTTTTGTGGAAGAATATTGTATGCCGATTTAGAGTTCTTAGGAGACTAATTTCGGATAATGGGAGGCAATTCCAGGGAAAAGAGATCACATCTTGGTGTCAGGAAATGAAAATCACTCAGTCTTTCATTTCAGTAGCCTATCCTCAAGCAAATGGCCAAACAGAGGTGGTGAACAGAAATATTGTTCAAGCCTTGAAAACTAGGCTATAGGGTGAAGGAAAAAACTGGGTGGAAGAGTTGTCTAGTGTTCTCTAGGCATACAGAACTACTCCCCGAGCACCTACTCAAGAGACTCCTTTTAATCTGGTTTATGGTTCTGAAACAGTTCTGCCGGTTAAACTCGGACAATCTTCTGCCCGGGTAGAATCTTACCCGAATGACAATGATCAAAGCCGGGCAATGAAGTTGGATCTAGTAGAAGAAATGTGAGAGCAGACTATGATTCGAATGGAAGCTTACCGAGACTGGTTATGAAATAATACAACAAGCAAGTTCGAATCCGAGACTTTCAGATAGGAGATTTGGTGATGAAAAAAGTCAATTCAGCCGGAGATTTTGGAAAATTTGAAGCTCGGTGGGAAAGACCTTTTAAAATAACCCGGAAGTTTAGTTCGGGAGCTTTTTATCTAGAGGATGCTCAAGGATGCTCTCTCAAAAGACCCTTTTCATTTAAAAAACTATTATGCTTGAAAGATTTAATTATTTGTTTGAAGACATAATGAAAGTTCTGTTCTTCTCAGAAAGTGTTTGAATGTGAATGTTATATCTAAATTCGAGAGGTACAAAGCCCCGGTTAATCTGTAAGTCCCGGCCCAAGGCTCCATACCTTGGTTATTAATAAGCTCAGAGCTCTCCACCCTGGCTCGGGGCATCACACCTCGAACATTACCAAGTCCCGGGATATTATCCCTGGCCCAAGTCTCCGTAACTTAGTTATTAATAAGCGCAGGGCTCTCCACCCTGGCTTGGGGAACCACACCTCAACCATTCCTAAGTCCCGGGACATGATCCCCAGCCCAAGGCTCCGTACTTTGGTTATTAATAAGCCCAGGGCTCTCCACCCTGGCTCGGGGCATCACACCTCGATCATTCCCAAGTCTCGGGACATGATCCCCGACCCAAGGCTCCATACCGTGGTTATTAATAATCCCGGTGCTCTGTACCCTGGCTCGGGGCACTACACCTCGACCATTCACAAGGCCCAGGACATGATCTCCGGCCCAGGGTTTCGCACTCTGGTTATTGAAAGAATCCAGGGCTCTGTACCCTGACTCAGGGGTTCTACACATCGATTATTTACTAAGTACAAGGGTTTTTTTCAGTTCACTATTCAACATCATGGTTACTTGTCGAAGTTCCCGTCTAATTTACAACACTTGGAAATTTTTGTGATTTATTATTCATAAGTAGTGATTAAGATTATTTCTAAGACCGGGTATATGTGAAGCATTAATGAATAAATGGAAACGCCGTATATTGAAGAGAAAAGTAATAGTTCATTAATAAAGAGCCTGAAGGCAGTGATTACAAGGAAAAAATAAAGGAAAAAATTACAAGAATATCTAAAACTATTTGTTCAGACCCTGGCTGTTCTTCCTCTTCAGGGTCCTCATTCTCATCTTCTCCATCTTTGGGGAGGGATGTTATGGCTCGTCTGAAGTCAGGAAAGATTTCCCTATCCATAGACAAGAGCCCGATCTCTTCAAATTATTCCCGACATTTGTCAAAGCCGGTTTTGAAAAGGGGATAGGCCCGATCTTCTACGGCCGCCTTGAATTCTGGAGAGGAGAAAGGAGGCCTGCAGTTGCTCCTTATTCTGTTCAGTAGTAGTCAGGGCCCTCTCCGCGGCCTCCGTCCGGGACATCTGTCTTTCCATGTCCTCAAACAAGGATTTACTCTTGGTTTCAAGGACAGAAAGTGCCCTTGCAGAGTCTCCTCCCAAATGAGGCTTTCATTAAGGTCGTCATTGGCCTTTTCCAACTGTTGGTTGGCCTTGTCCAAAGCAGAGCGCAAGCCGGCCACTTCATCTTCGTGAATGGATCAAGCCCGGGACAATTCCCTCTGTAGTCGCTTCTGGGTGTCCTGCAATTGCAGGGCTCGATTATTAGAAATGGTGGCTACAGCGGGCTACCTCTTCAAGGCCGAGATCAGTAGTTGGATGACCTGTTCAAAAAGAGTTAGTAAAAAAAAGAGTCAAGTCAAAAGAACTCACCGAGAGAATTCTGTTGGAACCTTCGAAGAGCTTGGGGGTGGCCCAGGAGCTCCTCATATGCACCTCCTCATCAGGAATAAGGAGTTACTTGAAAAGCTTGAGCCCAGTCGGAGTGGCTCCCTCCAGAAAAATGTTAGCCTAGGTGGGCTATTCAGAAAGGAGGGGCTCTTGGGTAGGCTGTTGGCAGGGAGGAGGGGTCGATTGATTTGCTCGGGAGGAGCCCTGAGCTCCCTCCTGGTTACTATCAACCAGAATCAGCTCAGGGCTTGTGACAACCTTTCGATTCCTCTGGAGAAGAGGAACATAGTTTTCAGATTCTTGGGAGTTCGTCTGAGACGCCTCCCGTTCTTGTTGAGTGTCCACCCAAGCTGATTCCTTCAGTCCGGCCACCTCCTCCTCGGCCTCCTCCTCCTTCTCCTCCTTCTTCTTCTCAGCAGGCGCCTTTCGGGCCGCCAGTTTTCTTCCTTTTGCTGCCTCCTCGGCCACCCATTTCTTGTCAAAGGCCTCCTGCATTTTAGAGTTATATGCACAATGGAAAAGAGGGTTAGTATGTGTATATTTTAAAGAAAGGGTGCATTAAAGAGGAGATTTACCGGGTTGAGCGCCCGAGCTAGCAACCTCCTCAATCACCCGGTCGGTTAGGTCTTCAGCCCGGACACTCAATCCGTAGGCAATTAAGTTCTCATCCATGATGAGGGTAGAGGAGGAGTATTTACGGCCCTCAACCAGAGTTTGGCTTCGGAGGAAGGGATCCTCAAATTTGTAAGCTTGGGGAAGGACAGGTTGCAGAGGGAGAGAAGGGAGAAAGCTGGTTAGGCAAGCAAGAGGGGTCGAGAGGTGAATGAAAAAGAATCGTCCTTTTCATCCCTTCTAAGGGATATCATCAAGGAACCGGGAGTTAAGCCGGGCAAACAGGGAGAAGGCATCTCCCAGCCGACAAACAAAAAAGTAATGTAGAATGAGGGGGTTAATAAGGAGATTGTTCATTTTGAAAAGAACATAGGCTGAGGCCATAATGCGGAAGGAATTAGGGTCGAGTTGGTTAATAGGTACACCAAAAAACTTGGCGACCTCGATGTAGAAGGGGGGGATGGGGAACCGTAGACCATTTCTGACTTGGTCCCGGAAGAAAGTGGTAAAGCCGGGAGGGGGGATGTTTGCCCTATCAGAAAGGCCAGGTATAAAAATTGGAAAAGTAGAAAGGATAGAGCCGAGAGTCCTAAGCTCCTCGTCCGCTCCCGAGCGTAGAGTGCTGTTCATTGAAGCGAACCAGGGAACTCCTGGAGTTTCAGATTGGGGTGGGGAGGAAACTCGGGCTTTACCCTTACCTTTGCTCTTCTTCAGAGCTCGGAGAGGACCAGAAGAGGAGGGTTTGGATTGTTGGGCTTTGGGTTTTTTAGAGGGTCGGGTTGGAAAACGTTGCGAGGGAGGAGAAGGGGTTGAATCGAAGCGCATCGCGGTGGACTCGTCACTAGGCGAGCCTCGCGCATTTTCTCCTGAGGTGGAGGAGGTATAGTTTGAAATTTTTTAAGAAAATAAAGAAGGGACTTACGTGAATAGATCGGAGATGAAGGTGATGGTGGTTGAAGATCACCGGAGCTGGGGACTCACTGCGCTGCGGAAGTGGGAGAGGATTTGAGAGAATTTGAATTTGAAAAATGACAAATGAAGGGGGTGTGTTGTTATATATATGTGGAGGGAATTGATCTTAACCGTTGATCTAAAGTTGAAACGGACGGTCATGAGGCATCTTGGAAATTGTGCAGGCATATGAAAGGACGTGCACAGATATCGAAGCGTCACACTTATCATATTCTCGGAATACGGAACATTTCGGACCGTTGGAATTTTAGGGCATACGTCAGCATGACATCAGCCCAACTGCCCGAGAATACTTAACGACAAGAATATTCAAAGTCCGGGAGACATGAGGCCCCGACACCTTATTCAAAGTCCGGGAGACATGAGGCCTCGACATCCTATTCAAAGTCCGGGACACAAGAGGCCCCGACACCTTATTTCAAGTCCGGGAGGCCTCGACACCTTATTAAAATTCCGGGAGACAAGAGGCCCTGACATCTTATTCAAATTCGGGAGACATGAGGCCCCGGCAACTTATTCAAAGTCCGGGTGACACGAGGCCCCGGTATCTTATTTAGAGCCCAGGAGATTGAAGCTCCCGGCACTTTGTTGGAACTTTTCAAGTTCGCAATCTTGATTTTGATGTTAACAAAACTTGTTAATTTGTGTTACTAATAATCTACCTTAGTGTGCAGAAGCTAGGATCAGTCACGAGTTGTTTACATCGCAAACTGAGGACTGAACTGATCACACAAACTGAATCAGTCTAACTGTTACGTCAATTGAGCAGTCCAGCTGATTGTCCAGTTGATAGGTGGTTCCGCAGAAGAGCCTCAGAAGCCTGGCCAGCCGAAGGAGTGTTCAACTGATGAAGAAACCTAGCTGATCAGTTCAACTGAATGAGAGTGAAATCTGTTCAACTGGCGAGTCAACTGATTTCACCGGCCCAACTGAAGATCAGTTCAGATGACCAGTTCGAAGCATCAGTCAGAATCTTTCAGTTGTAGATGAAGACAAACTCTTTATGAGGATTCCAGCTATACACAAAGGTACAAAGTAATTGTCCAGTTAATGGACAATAATGGACGTTGCATCAGAGCATTAAATACAAAACGTTTCAAAAGGGCAGTCGAAAAGTAGAGACACAAAGTCCAAGAAACGAATTCAAGATGCAACAGATACAATAATTGAGTCTCACTGTACGATCAGTTTTCCCGCCTATACAAAGAGAAGATCAGTGTAGACTCAACAAATAGACACAAGAAGCTTCAACGGAAATACGAGAGAAAAGAAAGGGCACGCACATTGCACATCAGCTCTCAAAAGCAATCAGCCCAGAGGGAACTCTTCACAGTCCTAACATCTTAGATTAGAAGCTTATTTCCCTCAGTTTGTGAGAAAATATTTTTCAGTTCTCACACACACAAACACTCTCACCACCACTTAAATACAGTCGTGCACAAAGACGTTAAACTTGTGTATGTAGTCTTTCTCACATAGACATAAAAGAAGTATTGGTTGGAAGGTGCTGCCTTCAGTTTAGACTAGGAGTTCAGTTAGGCAGTGAGTAAGTCCTAAGCTGAGAGGGTTTGTACAAGTAGTTGTATAAATCAAAGTCTTCTAGTGGATCCAACCCGAGGTGGTAGAAGGGGTGACGTAAGAGCAGTTGAAGTCTCCGAACATCCATAAACATATCTTGTGTATTTTACTGATTAACTGCTGTTTTCAAACTGTTTGGATCAGTTAGAGTATCCGCTAGTTCAGTTGTCACCATAACTGAACTGATGAATGCAAAAACTAATCTACCTTTTTTCAGTTATTCAGTTTACATAAGTTAAAATGTTTTCTAAAATAACAGTCTTCTTCACGAAGGATTACTTCGAGTTTCTTCCACTTGGTTTTAAAACAAACTCGATTTAATTCATCGTTGCTAACATTCTTAGAACACGAGCTATTGCAGCTCATTGGATAATGTAGTTTTTGAAATGCCTTCGAAGGCACTAGCACACTCGATCCTTCACACCTCATCCCATCTCTGGGATATTTGAAGCCCCGATACTTTTATAAATCTGAACTGATTTCTTTCTATCGAAGCCCAAGCATGACTGATCGGGACAGTAAGTAGGACTCTAGCCCGACTATTTAAGGGATGAGTGGTGATACCCCCATAAGAGCCCGGGTCATGGATGACCCAGGAAAATAATTGGATAGCCCAAATAAGAGTCAATATACATAATGTTTTTTTCAGCAGTCGGGTAGGGGGATGCGCGAAATATTTTCTCTCCGGGCATTCAGGAGCCCGGGCTATCACACAAGCTCCCGAGAACTTTCTACCCGGGCTACCTCGACAAGCGCACCTCACTCAAGTGCATCAGTATGGGCTATTTTATGCTTGACAATCATTATTGTCAGAACTACATGGATTTGGCGTGTCAGAGAAGTCATCAGAAGCAGGGTATGGGTAGCCATCTTACCATACTTAGCAGGTGGACACTGAAAACAATGTAATCATGTGATTTTCTCCTATAAATAGCAGATATACTTCTCATTTACAGATTCTGAAATTTTGAACTCTCAAGCACTCACTTATATCACCACATATACAACCATTTTGCTCTTCTTCACCTGCTGACTTAAGCATCGGAGTGGCTAAGTCAGACACTCCTCCGGCGCCCATTCATGAATTCATTTCATTGTCTGCAGGTTACAGTTGAAGCCATATTACAGAGAAATAACTTTATCACAAGTCGTATTTCCTTGCTCACTTTCCTAAACACAACACTTATATCATCATCCGGTGAATTTTCCCGACCCAGCTCAACCAATTCACCCGGATAAACATCAGTAATAATATTGTTAGATGGTTGGATTATGCACACTAAGTTTAGTGGTGAACGATACATAAATAACACACTAAACTAATTTACTCTTTTGTCTTGAAGGGCTCAAACACGGCCTCTATAGTCGAATTGTATTAGAGTAGGTGTGTTGTGAACCAATTTGTGCCTTGAGCTTTACTTTTATGTATAAACAATATTTATTTTAATAATATTTTACGGTTTTATCTATTTATGACATTTAATTTATTTGTAAACTCATGCAAGCTGCATAAAGAAAGGCCATAAATATGCAAAATGTACCATAAGATCTACATCTCAACGTAAGATAATGAAATTAATTAGGAAGTGTATTCTAAACAGGTTTCTAGTTGAATCAGCTGTCTAAAATAAAGATAAAGATCGCTTAGCTTGACACTAGCATATGTGATGTAAACGCCATGTTTCATTGGTAAGAGCATGAAGATGTCGATTAATACACATGTGTGATCATATGATGATGCACTGAACAACCCTCCCTCGGACTGATCAAGTGGTTATCAATTATCGAGTGACATAGTCCGTGGTTATGGTTGTACACCATTAGTCTTTTGACCCGGGACAACGTAGATACTTTACGTACTAGCATGCACTTTGATCTGTTTACCGACTATATTGAGGGTCATCAGATGACAAGGTTGAGTGTAGTTTCAAAATATGTAGGAGCTAATACGTTGTAGTCGAGGATTCACTATTTTTCTACAGGTGAAGATATCATATGTGATCTTAGGAGTTAATAGTTCAAGAAGTCTTTGGCCAGAGTAAGAAATGTGTTAGGGAAAGAGGTTTTCCTGTTTCCATATATGATGTCACTATTATTACTCAATGATACATCATATCGTTATCGAATTCAAATGTAACTCTCGATATATCAATGGTTGCAGATTCGATCGAAATATATGATTTGAAGGGACTATACTGTACGCTAACGATAACTTATGGTTCTTGTAGATACTATCAGTGATACCTAGGGGATCATGTGGTGACTCTATTAGATGCTCTTGCCATGATCTGATGGGTTCAATTAGGCTTGAGTTCTGACATTCTTGATCAAATGGTTGATGAAAAGAAGGAGGCTATTAGGGTAAGCCCAAATAAGAATAAATGTTATTCTGAATTACATGAAGTTGTGAAACCACAACTAGCTGTATTCCTGAACTATTGAAGGTCACACAAGTATCGGATTATGTGTTCCCGTTGAGATAATCTAGTTCAAGGAGTTGAATTTGGTGACTGTAGTTTGATGGAGATCAAACATATTGCTTATAAATGAGTTTATAAGTTGATTCCATATAATGTAAGATATGGAAGTCAGCTTAACATCTAATTTTGTAAAGAGAGTAGAACTGTCTGTTTTGGTGAAGGAGTTCACAAAACAGCCAAAAATGGATCATTGGGAATTCTGATATTCAAAATTTTTAATTTTCATTATATGAACAAGATTTGTACCCTTGATATATCGGCATTATCGAGTCTGATCATCGATCGTAGTTATAATGAGTTCACAATTATTTTTTCAGTAAATTTAGAATCTATTAATTAAATAATAATGTCAGTAGTGATGACTAAAAATATGTAAAAGGTTCTAATGGAATATTTTAGAGGGGTCCAGAATTTATTAACTAATAAGTTAATTAAGAAATTAAATAATGATTATTTGATTTTACATATATGTCTATACATGTATATGTTTACATGTATATATATATATATATTATGCATTATCAAGAGTTGACTTTGCAGGATATATATAACATGATAATTTTAATTAAATAATGAAAATAGGAATCCTAATGGGATCAAGATTATGAATCCTAAAAGGAAAATTGACTCCTCATGTGATTAGGAATCAAAGTCTATAAATATTTTATTAAGATTCATATGATATACACAGATTTTGACTGACAAAATTTTGTCTCCCTCTTCTCCATAAAGAAATTTTCGGCCTCCTTGAATCTTCAAAAGGAAAATTCCACGGCCACTTCCACGGTCATATCACCTCAGGATGTCTGAAATTCTGACAATCCAGTCTTGACACAAAATTGTTTAAGTTCTGTGGTAGGGTCTAAATAAGGAATCCAGTTTCCGATCTTGGACTTGATTAGGCGAGGAAGATCCGTTCATAGTGATTTACAATAATAACCAAATTAGCTAATGCTGAACTAATTTGATATCCATCGTTTAATACGTAAAGATAAATAAAGTAAAATACCGTATGAATATTATAAATCATAAGACACCTAAGAAACGTTTTGAACGTCGAAAATAAAAATTTTAAACTTTCATTGCGCCTTGTGTATAAGAAAACGTATTCCAACAGAATATTTGTCTAAAATTACCAAAGTTGGTAATAATATTGTTGAAAGGTACATTAGAGATTCGTTCATGTGGAGTCTCATCTTGATATGGATAATCTTAATAAGATATGTGCATACAAGTGATCTAGGTATTTTAAACACTTGATGTTATCAGCATGGTTAGCCAACAATGGAAGAATATCATGCACAAGATATTCTCAAGATTTTATTTCAATTTAAAAAATGTAGAAAATAATTATAATTATTTTAGGATGTACTTCGATGGAATGATTTGACGAAATTTGATTTCTAGCCCAATATTAAATCTATTGTATTTATCCACTCAAATTAGAATGAAAGATTCGAGAGTAGCTCTCTTGTAAGACGGTCTCACGAATCTTTATCTATGAGACGGATCGATCCTACCGATATTCACAATAAAAAGTAATACTCTTAGCATAAAAAGTAATATTTTTTTATGGATGACCCAAATAAGAGATCCGTCTCACAAAATACGACCCGTGAGATCGTCTCACACAAGTTTTTGCCAAGATTCGAAGCCAGTCGTATTTCCAAATATATATATTTGACACCCCAACGTCGATACTGATCGAGCAAAACTTGCAATGTGGAATCCTTAATAAAAATATGATTTTGTATGCTCGCAAATTAATCGCAAGTGCACGATGTCAAGTAATAGTATAATGTACGTGAGTACGAGTATCGTTCCACTGGAGACTGTATTTGACAATTATTATTTCCAGTTATCAAATTTTAGATACAAAATTTGGATTGTTGTTTATGACTACTAGAATCAAATAAACATGCAAATAAAAAGCTTCAGGAATTAAATAATGAGATATAATATCTAGAATGGTTAATTAAAATTCAATGAGAAATGAATTTGTTGGGAATTTCAGTTCACCTACCCCTTATTCATTAATTAATTTGTTCGATAGTGATTTACGCTTCCGACAGGATTTCCTATTCGATTCAACACGCTCTCTCGAGCTATGCCAAACTAACTATACTCAATGAAGTAATTAAATGTCTTTAATTTTTTATCAAAAATGAATCGCATGTCGATATATGAAATCCCCTAGTTTTCGCCCTACCAGACTATGACTATCGGCGCATATCCAATTTCATATGTCTATGTAAATTGTAGATCCACGGACTATGCTACTCGTTCTTATCACAAGCTATTCTCTCGAACTCACTCGCAATATAAAACATTGTTAAAGTTAGCTACGCTCTAACAAAACAATGAAAAACAGTAGCACACTCAAGAATAAAGCAAAAATCAAAATATAAATTAACTAAATCCAAGTTCGGGGTAGGATCCCCTTAAATCCCAACAAATATTTTAGTTAGTTACTCGAATTCATAGTAAAAGTAAACGAAACAATGTTTAAACGATGAATACTAAACAAGAAATACTAGACAAGACGAGATCTGCGAAGAACGATGCCCGAAAATCTTCGAATCTTCAACTCCAAGCAATCTTTCCCAGCTTTTCTCCTTCTCTAGCCTCTTATTTCTGCTGAATGCTCCCATTTTTTGTGCCTCCTCCCCTTCCATATCCTTCCCCATTCAGAAATAAGGGAATAAATCGGCTAAGAATCTTTCCAAAATTACAAGCGCGCTCGGACAGACATAAGTTTCCGCCCAGGCGGATGACTTTCGCAAATCTTGTTCCAAAATTTTAATGGACGCGCCCGGGCGGACATAAGTTTCCGCCCGGGCGGATGACCTTCGCGAAAATTCTTCTTTCTCACACCTTGCAGGCGCCCGGGCGGACATAAGTTTCCGTCCGGGCGGATGGCCTTCGCAGATCTTTTCATTTTCTTCAGTTTATTCGCAATTTCCTGCATTTTCACCCACGATACACATGATCAACAATAAAACATAATATATGCCAAAATGTCAAAAAATGCATGCAATCTAAACGATATGTGCAATACAATGAACTATCACATAATATAAAAAACACGTAAAATTCACCTACATCAACCCCCCAATACTAACCTTTTGCTCGCCCTCGAGCAAAACAGGTGACACGACAAAACGGAATCCGACACAAAGAAGCTCGACAGTGAGTTCATAGTCTCAATTAGCCTCAGCGAAACTCAACATATTCCCTTGCCGATCAATGCAAAAGCACAACTCTTTGCACTTTCCTTGGTCTAGACATTGTTTCAAATAAAACCTGAACGTGTATGTGTGTGTCGTTAACCCTAGCATCATAAATGACAGAGAGATCCATTCTCAACCATTATCAGAGATTTAAATCAGCCTGTTAGTATGAATCTTACTCTCCTCTATTCCTCTGCACTCAGTAATCACAAGCAGCTTCTTTTTTTTTTTGACTGAATTGGAATACAGTAATAAAAGGACTATGTTAGAACCTTTCATTTCAGATTCAAATCCATGTGTTTTACATTTTTAGCAAGGAATAGGATTTCATTCCTTTATTCGGCTCCCCAACACCTTACATCTCCAACTTTAGCCAGCAATAGGATTTCATTTGTAAGGACCGTGTATCGTATTATCGTAAATCCTATGTTGATTATCGATAATTTATGAAATTGTCATGTGATTATGTATATGAGGTATATCATGACAATGGAAAATGAGAAAATAAGTGTTAATAATGAAATATCGTACTAGATATTGATTAATTAACAGAATTGAAGTTGTAAGAACTCGAGTGGAGAAGCCGGACGCCAAAACAATACAAAATCAATATTTTGGACAGAACATGTGGCGCCCGGGCGGTTAGCACAAAATTGAGGCTCGGACAGAACATTTCGCGCCCGAGCGCGGTACAAATCACACTCGGGGACAGAGCGCGAGAATTCTACCACCCAAGCGCGAAGACGATGGTGATAAGAATGAGTTTCCTTCTAAATTTCTTTCATTTCTGGCCGTAGGTTCTAGAGAGAGAAACGAGAGAATTCAGTTTCTATCAGTCGAATCGACTTTGAAACGTTGTCCAAACGCGAAAAAATTATAGATACGGAATCTTCGCATCGAGAGCTTCCTTTTGAGGTAAATTTCTTCTAGTTTCAGCAGCTCTAAATATGAAAGTGTTGGAATAGCATGTATTTGAAGTTGAGATTCCTATATATGGTAGAATAACCGACAAGAAACTCATATTCGAAGTCGGAATTGAATTATGTTATGATTTTGATTTGATATGAATTTTCAAAGTTTCAAAAGATATTTGGAACTTATATTATTGATTTTGGATCATGTTATTAATTGAAATGAATATGTTATTGATGTAGATAGATTATTATACTGATATCTTCGAGCTACATCGACTGGAACGAAGAATTGAGGTATGTTGCGACCGAATAACATACGACATGTATCTGTATTATATGATATATGTTGGATTGGTTTGATTGATTGGAATGAGAATACATGTCTATATGCCTTATTTGTTGAGTTTATGTGGCATACATGACATTGTGATTTGAATATCGATGTATAAAATAAATGTTTTGTTAACACACATCGTTTGATGCATACATCGATACATGACATGCACGTTGAGCTATGATCCTTGGATACCCTGATATGATTTGATTGGATTCTGGGGTTTGTGAACACAATGCTATGTTTAGTATTACATGGCCCTTAAAACATAGACATTTGTGGCCTCGATGATTGATTGAGATCTGGGATTCGATGACGCTTTGTTGACGTTATCATACGAGTATCCCTGATTGAGGCCGGTGTGCCAGCTCGAGCATTGATTTGATAGCGATTCGTTTGATTCTGACATGTGCTCAGTGGATGGGCATTTGACTTGATACCTCCACGACATATATGCATTGCATACCATATATCATTGTTTAGATACTTGTGGTATATATGATGGTTGTTCCATACAGAGCTTTGCTCACCCCCAAGGGGGGCTGTTGTTGTCTTTGTGTGTGGACAATGACAGGTACTCCAGGATATCAGGAGGCCAGAGAGGGTACTTCTGGAGGGAGTCACAGTTTGAGCTGAGGTTTTATGTTTTGTTCCCCGTATATATGTGTATCTATATACCGAGGCATGTCCCGAGGATATGAGTTGTTTGTATATGATTGGTTTTGATTATGTGTGGGCGAGTTTTATGATATGAGATAAAATACTATTTTAGTATTCAAATTATAGAAGAAATATTTTGGGCTCATTGTAAAGAAAATTTAAACTCGTTTTCCGCTGTAAGTAATAAATAACCCTAATCAGATTGTGTTGTAATAATGATTAGGAGCTAAGGGCCCCACACAGAGTGGTATCAGAGCATAGCTGGGAATACTCGATTGAGTCTTGTGTACACTTGAATAGGCACAAATGAATTGTGCGTATGTGTTTGATTTATTTGTATTACTTGCTCCTACTTGATTTAGTTTGACTAAGTTATTGATGAGATTGATGATATGAGATGATGAAATTATGAAATTGATATTGATTTGTGATATTTATCCTCTGATTTGTAGATGGATCTCACAAATGAAACTGCGAGTAGCAGTACTGAGAGGATAGTTGGGCAATTTGAAGGATTGTCCATGGATATAGTGATGGCTCGATTCCAGGATCTAAAACCACCGAGGTTCTTTGGCACTGAGAGTGCAAAAAGAGCAGAGGCTTGGTTAAAGGATATCGAGCATTTGTTTAATATTGTTGAATATTCCAAGGCTCGAAGACTGAAACTTGCTCTCTATCAGTTGAAAGACCGAGCAAAATCTTGGTGGGAAGCCGCTGAGATTGGATTGAAAGAAGCCGGGATTGAAGTCACATGGGATGTCTTCAAGGCCCAGTTTTTGGAGCAGTATTCCTCTCCTTCCTATTATACTACCCAAGAGAATGAATTCAATAGTCTGCAGCAGGGAACGATGACTGTTGCAGAGTATGCTTCGAAGTTTTCTACTCTGTTGAAGTATGCACCTCACGTAGCTGGGAATGCAAAAGCAAAATATAACAGGTTTTGTAAATGGATTGCATTCTGCTTTATATACTTTTGTTGTTTCTGGATTGCCTACCAGCTACGCAGAGGCGGTTGAATGAGCCAAGGCAGCCGAGGCTGGACTCAGGCGAGGAGTTCCACAGTATACTCCTCCACCACCAGTGTCAGCTCAGCAGCCTACATTGCGCCCAAGAGGTAAAAAGTTCAAGAAGACTGGTACTGTTTCTTCGTCTTCTTCGAGTTCGAGTGGATCCCAAAGAGGGAGTCCTGTTATTGCCCCTTATTGTAGTCATTGTGGAGTAAAACATACTATCGAGCAGTGTCGAGGTATGTTTGGTACTTGTTATCAGTGTGGGCAGGAAGGCCATTTCTCTCGAGTATGTCCGAACAGGAATACGACTTCTTCTCAACCCCAGCCAGGATTTAGGGGTGGCCCCAGCATGATGAGACCTGCTGTTCCTGTTCCTTCTTTTCAGCAGTCGAGTGTCCCACGATATCGAGGACCAGGTGGTCAGACTGCTCAAGTTGCTCCTAAAGTTAGAGTGTATGCTATGACGGAGGATCAGGCGAAGGAAGCTCTTGGTGGTATGATTGCAGGTATTTGCATGCTTTGCGATTATCCTGCACGTATTTTATTTGATACAGAAGCATCTCATTCATTCATATCTCATGCATTTGTTGCATCTCACGATATTGAGTGTACCCCATTGTATGATACATTATCGATAGCCACGCCAGCAGGAAAGATTATTTTATCTGAGCAAGATGTGCATAATTGTGTATTGATATATGAGGATAATGTGATATTCTTGAATTTGATTGTCCTCCCAATGCACGACTTTGATTGTATTATTGGCATGGATATCTTGACGACAAATCGAGCTACTGTTGATTGTTTTCATGGAGTGGTTCGATTTCGACCGATTGATGGACCCAAGTGGAATTTTTATGGCAAGGGTTCTCAAGCCAAAATTCTATTGGTATCCTCTTTGGAAATGTCTCGAATTTTGACTAGCGGAGATGATGGTTATCTTATCTACGCTATTGATGTCTCTAAGAATGAGCCTTCTTTATCTGAGATTCCTGTTGCGAAAGAGTTTCCAGATGTATTTCCCGATGAGATTCCTGATTTTTCTCCTCATCGAGAAGTTGAGTTTAGTATTGATCTTGTGCCGGGGACTGTTCCCATATCTAAAGCTCCTTATCGCATGGCACCATTGGAATTGAAAGAATTGAAAGAACAATTACAGGATCTTCTGGATAAGGGATATATTCGACCGAGTGTATCACCTTGGGGAGCTCCAGTTTTATTTGTTCGAAAGAAAGATGGTACTATGCGAATGTGTATCGATTATAGGCAATTGAATCGGGCTACTATGAAAAACATGCATCCACTCCCTTGTATTGATGACTTATTTGATCAGCTCCAGGGTACTTCTGTTTACTCTAAGAATGATCTTCGTTCTGGATATCATCAAGTGCGAGTTCGAGACGAAGATGTGCCTAAAATTGCTTTTCGTACGAGGTATGGCCATTATGAATTCTTGGTTATGCCTTTCGGTTTCACGAATGCTCCTGCTGTCTTTATGGATTAAATGAATCGTGTCTTTCGAGATTATCTTGACCAATTCGTTATCGTCTTTATTGATGATATTCTTGTATATTCGAAATCGAAAAAGGAGCATGCTGAACATTTGAGACTGGTACTTCAAACTCTTCGTACTAGTCATTTATATGCTAAATTGTCCAAATGTGAATTCTGGATAGACAAGATAGTATTTTTGGGCCACGTCATTTCGAGACATGACATATCTGTTAATCCTGCGAAGGTGGAAGCTGTATTGAATTGGCCAAGACCTACGAATGTTCCTGAGATCCGTAGCTTCATGGGTTTAGCTGGATATTATCGTCGCTTTATTGAAGGGTTTTCGAAGATAGCTAAACCTATTACTCAACTGACACAGAAGAATCAGCTATTCATTTGGTCAGATGAATGTGAAGCTAGTTTTCTTGAATTGAAGACGAGGTTGACCACAGCACCTGTGCTTAATATTCCCTCAGGTACCCGAGGACTTGTTGTGTGCACAGATGCATCTGGTAAAGGTTTGGGCTGTGTCCTGATGCAACATGGCAAAGTGATTGCTTATGCGTCTCATCAATTGAAATCTCATGAAACACGTTATCCTGTTCATGACCTTGAATTGGCCGCCATTGTGTTTGCACTGAAGATTTGGCGCCATTATTTGTACGGAGAAAAGTTTGTTATTTATTCAGATCATAAGAGTCTGAAATATCTCTTTTCTCAATCTGATATAAATATGAGGCAACGCAGGTGGATGGATCTCCTGAAGGATTTTGATTGTGAGATTCAATATCACCCTGGATCGGTGAATGTTACTGCGGATGCCCTTAGTCGGAAAGTTCATGATTCTGTTTTAGCATCTGTTTGTGTCGCCAAAGTACACGAGGATATATGTACTTCTGGTTGGACTTTTCACTCGAATTGGAATTCTGTCACTGTCTCAACATTGCAAATTGAGCCGAACTTGATATCGAAAATACGAAAGGCCCAACGAAGCGATGCTTAGATCGAAAAGTCGAAAGAACTTGTATCTGCAGGACATCAGTCTGGATTTCAGATTTCTTCTGATGGTTCTTTACGACTTAATGGTCGGCTGGTAGTCCCTAATGATTCTGATTTGAAATCTGCCCTTCTTTGAGAAGCACATTGTAGCACAGTATTCACCCTGGAGGTCGAAAGATGTATTTGACATTGAGACCTCAATTCTGGTGGAAACGTATGAAGAAGGACATTGCTGAGTTTATTTCGAAATGTCTTGTATGCCAGCAAGTGAAAGCCGAGAGAATGAAACCTGGAGGATTGCTCCATAGTCTCGAAATCCCGAAATGGAATTGGGAACATATTGCTATGGATTTTGTGACTCGTTTACCTCAGTTGCCTAAGGGCTGTGATGCTATTTGGGTTATTATTGATCGGCTTTCGAAATCTGCACATTTCATTCCGTATGAGCGGACTTATCCTTATAAGAGAATGACCCGTTTATACATCGAGAATATTGTGAGACTGCACGGTGTGCCAGTCTCAATTGTATCTGTTCGTGATCCCAGGTTTGCTACTAAATTCTGGGGTAGTTTCCAAGAAGCGATGGGTACGCGTTTGGCTATGAGTACTGCTTATCATCCTCAAACTGATGGCCAGACTGAGCGTACAATTCAAATGTTGGAAGATATGTTACGTGCGATTGTGATGGATTTCAGAATGGGATGGCAAGATGCCTTACCATTGGTTGAATTTTCTTATAATAATAGCTTCCAAACGAGTATTGTTATGGCACCGTTTGAAGCTCTATATGGGAGACGATGTAGATCACCGTTATTCGGGCATGAAATTGGTGAGAGACAATTGACTGGACCTGAAATGATACAAGAAATGAATGATAATGTTCAGTTGATTCGACAGCGAATGAAAGCTGCTCAGGATCGTCAAACGAGTTATGCGAATAAATGAAGACGACCCTTGGAATTCCAGAAAGGTGACAAAGTGTTTTTGAAAATATCTCCCTTTAGAGGCACTGTTCGATTTGGCATGCGAGAGAAATTATCTCCTCGATATGTTGGTCCATTTGAGATCCTTGATCGAGTTGGTGATCTTGCTTATCGATTGGCATTGCCACCAGCTCTATCTGCCATTCACGATGTATTTCATGTTTCTATGCTGAGGAAATATGAACTAGATCCATCACATGTACTTGCACCTGATGAGGTTGAACTTGATCCTTCTTTTTCCTATGTTGAACAACCTGTTCGCATTATGGATCGAAAGGAAAAGATATTGCGTAATAAATCGATTCCTTTAGTTCGAGTACAATGGACACGGCATGGTGTGGAAGAGTCGACGTGGGAATTGAAGAGCAAGATGCGAGATTCATATCCGCATTTGTTTGATTCTCTTCCATCTGCTCCATTGTATTCAATGTATACAGATCCGTTTACTGATTTTAGTTTTGATATGTACTATGACTGGTGACATATATATGTTTGCCAATGTTATGTATATAGAGATGTTTGAGCTTTCGAGGACGAAATCTTTTAAGTGGGGGAGAAATGTAAGGACCGTGTATCGTATTATCGTAAATCCTATGTTGATTATCGATAATTTATGAAATTGTCATGTGATTATGTATGTGAGGTATATCATGACAATGGAAAATGAGAAAATAAGTGTTAATAATGAAATATCGTACTAGATATTGATTAATTAACAGAATTGAAGTTATAAGAACTCGAGTGGAGAAGCCGGACGCCAAAACAATACAAAATCAATATTTTGGACAGAACATGTGGCGCCCGAGCGGTAGAAAATGACCGCCCGAGCACTAGTGTAGCACAAAATTGAGGCTCGGACAGAACATTCCGCGCCCGAGCAGTAGTTTGTGACCGCCCGAGCGCGGTACAAATCACACTCGGGGACAGAATGTCTCGCGCTCGGGCGCGAGAATTCTATCACCTGAGCGCGAAGACGATGGTGATAAGAATGAGTTTCCTTCTTAATTTCTTTCATTCCTGGCCGTAGGTTCGAGAGAGAGAAACGAGAGAATTCAGTTTCTATCAGTCGAATCGACTTCGAAACGTTTTTCAAACGCGAAACAAATTATAGATTCGGAATCTTCGCGTCGAGAGCTTCCTTTTGAGGTAAATTTCTTCTAGTTTCAGCAGCTCTAAATATGAAAGTGCTGGAATAGCATATATTTCAAGTCGAGATTCCTATATATGGTAGAATAACCGACAAGAAACTCATATTCGAAGTCGGAATTGAATTATGTTATGATTTTGATTTGATATGAATTTTCAAAGTTTCAAAAGATATTTGGAACTTATATTATTGATTTTGGATCATGTTATTAATTGAAATGAATATGTTATTGATGTAGATAGATTATTATACTGATATCTTCGAGCTACATCGATTGGAACAAAGAATTGAGGTATGTTGCGACCGAGTAACATACGACAGGTATCTGTATTATATGATATATGTTGGATTGGTTTGGTTGATTGGAATGATAATACATGTCTATATGCCTTATTTGTTGAGTTTATGTGGCATACATGACATTGTGATTTGAATATCGATGTATAAAATAAATGTTTTGTTAACACACATCGTTTGATGCATACATCGATACATGACATGCACGTTGAGCTATGATCCTTGGATACCCTGATATGATTTGATTGGATTATGGGGTTTGTGAACACAATGCTATGTTTGGTATTACATGACCCTTAAAACATAGATATTTGTGGCCCCGATGATTGATTGAGATCTGGGATTTGATGACGCTTTGTCGACGTTATCATACGAGTATCCCTGATTGAGGCCGGTGTGTCAGCTCAAGCATTTATTTGATAGCGATTCGTTTGATTCTGACATGTGCTCAGTGGATGGGCATTTGACCTGATACCTCCACGACATACATGCATTGCATACCATATATTATTGTTTAGATACTTGTGGTATATATGATGGTTGTTCCATACGGAGCTTTGCTCACCCCCAAGGGGGGCTGTTGTTGTCTTTGTGTGTGGACAATGGCAGGTACTCCAGGGTATCAGGAGGCTAGAGAGGGTACTTCTGGAGGAAGTCACAGTTTGAGCTGAGGTTTTATGTTTTGTTCCCCGTATATATGTGTATCTATATACCGGGGCATGTCCCGAGGATATGAGTTGTTTGTATATGATTGGTTTTGATTATGTGTGGGCTAGTTTTATGATATGAGATAAAATACTATTTTAGTATTCAAATTATAGAAGAAATATTTTGGGCTCATTGTAAAGAAAATTTAAACTCGTTTTCCGCTGTAAGTAATTAATTAACCCTAATCAGATTGTGTTGTAATAACAATTAGGAGCTAAGGGCCCCACATCATTCCTTTATTCAGCCCCCCACACCTTACATCTCCATCGTTCTCTTTTTTAATGCTGCTGATAAATACCTCGATTCAAGAGAATATAGTCAACCTCAATTCACACCTTCAAACCTCTTCGTTCCCCAGTTTGGTTTTAAATTTTCACCATCTTATCATGCATGCTTCTAGTTCTAACATTCGTGCAAAGAGAATTCAATGTTTTAAATAAAACTTCATGTCTTCACCACAGTATGTGTTAAAGAAATGCGAGTACACGACAGACAGGGTATGTCTCATCACCTTTTAATCATCCTTGGCTAACAAGTTCTATTTCGAATACGACACACATACCAATGCAAAACAACTAAAACTAAATGTCAACAAATAAAACCAACAGAGCACAAAAAAATGAACACACAAAACAACACTAATCCACCCCCAATACTAAAGTCGAGCAGTGTCCCCAATGCAACAGATGATAGAAAAAGAGACAGATAGTGCAAAACAAAATGGATGCAATATAACCGAAGCTTGCAACAGAAACATAAATAAATAAAATCATCTAAACAAAATGCAAGAAATAAAAGAAGGGACAGAAGTGACTCCCCTCTCAATGATCAGCCTCCTCGTACTCCTCCGGGGGAATGACGCCAGCTTCTGGCTCTGGTGCATCGGCATAGTGAAATTGAAACGGCGGTGGGAAGGCTGGCATAGGTGGTGGCATAAGGGTCGGGTCAATACCACTGTGGCTCAGGGACAGACACAGCATGACATCAGTAGTAGTCTGATATGTCTGACTTACAGCCTGCCACTGTAACTGATGGTCGGCTAATGTAGCAAGTTCGTCCATCCGGTCATGAAGAAGGCGATGTCGAGGTCGCGGGGCCGGTGGTAGGGGCTGTTGTGGTAGTGGATCGAAAGTCAAGCCGTCCCATATAGCCGGAAAATTGACTTCTTGATGCTTGGTGAAGGTGGTGAGACAAGATTTTACCTGAAATTTGCATAAAAAAATGATTTGAGTGAGATTGAGAGAGGAGGAGGCGAAAATCAAAGGGAAGAGGGTAGGGTTTAAATGGGGGAATAGAAAAAAAAAATCTGTAGGTAAAACTTCAGCGACCCGCCCGTGCGGACATAAGTTTCCGCTCGGACGGATCACTTGCGGCTTTTTGAAAAGGGGCGCGCCCGGGCGGATGTAAATGTCCGCCCGGACGAAAGCTCTACGGCTTTTTTAAATTTTTTTTGAAAAAGGGACGCGCCTGGGCGGACCTCTTTTGGTGCCCCCCCTTAAATTTTTTTTAATAAAAAAATAGAATAAATAAATAACGAAAATAGTAAAATCGAAATAAGTAGGGAGAAGAGGTAATTTTCAATTTATAGTAGAGAGCTAGACTGTCGGTCGGTTTCAGTTCGGATTGTCTTGGAACCGGGAGATTCCAAGTTGTGGCTCAACTGTGCCACCCATGTAGTACTTTAGTCGCTGGGCATTGACCGTAAATGTCCCATCCTTTCCATCTTGCAATTCTACAGCTCCCGATGGGTAAACTTTAGAAATCACGAATGGACCAGACCATTGCAACTTCAATTTTCCGGGAAATGGTCGCAACCGAGAGTTGTAGAGTAGGACATTTTTGCCTTCTTTGAATTCCCTTTCGATGATTCCCTTGTCATGAGCCCTCTTTGTCTTTTGCTTGTATGACAGTGCGAGATCATATGCCAAATTCCGGAATTCCTCCAATTGATCCAATTGAAGCAGACATCGTTCACCTGCATCAGTAAAGTTAAAGTTTAGTGCTTTTGTTGCCCAATATGCCCGATGCTCTAACTCTACAGGTAGATGACATGCTTTACCAAACAATAACCTATATGTTGTAGTGCTTATAGGTGTTTTGAAAGCAGTCCTATATGCCCAAAGAGCATCATCTAACCTCACTGACTAGTCTTTCCGACTTACGCCTACCACTTTTTCCAAATCCGCTTGATCTCTCGGTTCGAAACTTCCACTTGACCACTCGTTTGGGGGTGATAGGGCGTAGAAATCTTATGTGTGACACCGTATTTGTTCAAAAGTTTTTCAAAGAGTTTGTTGCAAAAATGGGTGCCACCATCACTAATGATTGCTCGTGGTGTCCCAAACCTGTTAAAAATATTTTTCTTTAGAAATTTCAAGACCACTTGAGCATCATTAGTGGCATATGCTTCTGCTTCTACCCACTTAAACACATAGTCAACCGTCACCAAAATATAATTTTTCGTGAACGAACTGGGAAACGGTCCCATGAAGTCTATCCCCCACACATCAAAAACCTCACACTCAATGATATTATTTAATGGAATTTCATGATGGTCAGAGATGTTACCTGTCCGTTGGCATTTATCACAGGCTGGCACATAAGAACGAGCATCTTTAAAGAGGGTTTGCCAATAAAAGCCATATTCAAGTACCTTAGATGCCGTCCTTGTTGGTCCAAAATGACCACCTACCTCACGGTCATGGCAATAGTTGAGAATTTGACCAAACTCTTCCTCTGCAACACACCTTCTGATCATAGAATCTGCACATATTTTGAACAAGAAGGGTTCCTCCCAAAAATAATATTTCACGTCTGAAAAGAATTTGTTTCTTTGGTGAAATATTAAATTTGGGGGGTGGGGTGAGCCTATAACAATAAAATTCGCAAAGTTTGCAAACCAGGGACACTTTTTCACCACTAGCAGCTGTTCATCCGGAAACCAATCATCTATCTCATCGTTTTCACAATTTTTACTAACATGCTCTAGTCTAGAAAGATGATCAGCTACCACATTTTCTACACCTTTTTTATCTTTTATTTCGATGTCAAACTCTTGGAGAAGTAATATCCATCTAAGCAATCGTGGTTTGGCCTTTTTCTTAGCAAGCAGATATTTAAGGGCAGAGTGGTCAGTAAACACAATTACTTTCGACAAAACAAGGTATGAATGGAACTTGTCAAGTGCAAATACTAATGCAAGTAATTCTTTTTCAGTGGTTGCATAATTTAATTGTGCTTTATCTAGAGTCTTACTTGCATAGTATATAGTGTAAAATACCTTGTTTCGCCTTTGGCCAAGGACAACACCAACCGCAGTATAACTGGCATCGCACATGACCTCGAAGGGTAGATCCCAATCTGGTACCACCAAGACAGGAGTCTTCACCAAGCGCTCCCTCAAATCCTCGTATGTCTGTAAATAGTTAGAATTAAATTCAAAAAGCACATCTTTCATAAGTAAGGAAGATAGAGGCTTGAAAATTTTTGAAAAATCTTTTATAAAATGTCGATAAAATCCGACGTGGCCTAGAAAACTTCTAACTCCCTTTATGGATGTCGGAGGTGGTAAGTTCTTGGTAACTTCCACTTTTGCCTTATCCACCTCTATTCCATGCTGTGATATCTTGTGCCCCAACACTATGACTTCTCGTACCATAAAATGACACTTTTCCCAATTCAGTACCAAATTCGTCTCCTCACATCTCATCAACACCATCTTCAAATTCTGCAAACAGTCAAATGTTGCACCAAAGATAGAAAAGTCATCCATAAATATTTCAAGAAAGGTTTCAGTCATATCATGGAATATAGCAGTCATGCAGCGCTGAAATGTAGCAGGGGCATTACAAAGACCAAAAGGCATACGGCGAAAAGCAAAAGTTCCATAAGGACAAGTGAAAGTGATTTTCTCTTGGTCCTCAAGTGTAATAGTGATTTGATTATACCCCGAATACCCATATAGAAAACAGTAAAACTCATGTCCCGCTAGTCTCTCTAAAATCTGATCAATAAAGGGGAGGGGAAAGTGGTCTTTATGGGAAGCATCATTTAATTTCCTATAGTCAATACATACTCTCCACCCCGCAGTCCTCGTGGGAATAAGTTCATTCTTTTCATTAGTGATCACCATAATCCCACCTTTCTTAGTGACACATTGAACATGACTTACCCATGCACTATCTGAAATATGATAGATAATACCTGCATCGAGAAACTTAATATTTTCGGCCTTCACTACCTCTTGCATCTTTGGATTGAGTCATCTTTGAGGTTGCACGAGGGGTGAGTACTTTTCTTCCATTAATATCTTGTGCATACAGACTGATGGATTGATCCCTTTGATATCCGCCACTTTCCATGCAAATGCGCTCTTGTGCGCTTTCAAGACTTTCAGCAGTTTGTCCTCCATCACATCTGTCCAGGAAGAAGAAATAATCACAGGAAGTTTATTGTTCTCACCTAGATAGACCGTTTTCAGATGTGAAGGTAATGGCTTGAGCTCCAGAGTTGGTGGCTCCTCTAGGCATGAATTCTGAGGGATAGTCTCTTCGATCCCCCAAGTCCTCTAATCTCATCCTTATTGGCCTCTTCCATTGCTGGTTGGTATTGAGGTATGCCACTATCTCGGCTTTCTCTGCATCCAAGTCATCTTCTCGTGATTCAGTAGTGAGATTGGCTTCCAAAGGGTCCCTAAGAGCATCCTGCACATAGTTAAACACAAGAGAATCAAAAACATCAATTCTATAACAACTATCAGAATGCAGTGTGTGCTTAAGTGCATTAAAAACGTCAAAAATAATCTCTTCTTCTCCCACTCTCAATCTCAACTTCCCTTCCTGCACATCAATTAGAGCTTTGCCAGTTGCAAGGAATGGTCTCCCCAAAATCAAAGGCATCTGTTTATCCTCAATAACTCCTCGTGGATACTTGACAGATCCTCAATAGCACATCCTCAATAACTCCCCGTGGATACTTGACAGATCTGTTTGCTAGCTGTAAAGACATCCTCGTTGACTTAGGTTCTCCCAATCCAAGTTTCCTAAACACAGACAAAGGCGTAAGATTAATACTCGCACCAAGATCACACAAAGCTTTATGAAAAACAACATCACCAATCATGCAAGGAATAGAAAAACTCCCTAGATCCTTAAGTTTCGGTGGGATTCTGTTTTGCACCAAAGAAGAGAAATTTTCAGTTAGATTAACCGTCATGTGATCCTCCAATTTTCTCTTGTTTGCTAAGATGTCCTTCAGAAATTTAGCGTAGCTTGGTATTTGTATCAGAGCATCAGAAAAGGAAATATTGATGTGCAATTTCTTGAATACTTCTAAGAACTTACCGAATTGCGCATCTAATTTCGCCTTTTTTAATGCTGTAGGCATATGTGGAGGGATAATAATTTTAGATTGTGCAGTGGGTATTGGTGTAGAGTTAGAAGACTTACCTTTGGATGTCACCGTCTGTTCCTCCGGTACTTGACTTCTTTCCTTTTCCTTGGACTCTAAAACTTTCCCACTTTTCAACTCAATGGCCTTCACTTGCTCTTTTGGATTAGTCTCTGTGTTACTTGGCAAGGTGCCCGACTCTCTACTTGCTATCATCTTTGCTAACTGTTCAATCTGATTATCTAGCCCCTTTATCGATGCATCTTGATTTTGGAGTCTAGTTTCAGTGGACGAGATAAACTTAGACATCATTTGCTCCAAATTAGACTTTTCTTCTTTAGGAGGGTCAGATCTGTATATCGGTTGTTTCCCATATGTTTGTCCTCCTTTTGGTCGATTCTGACTGTTTTGGCCACCCATGAGAAGTTGGGATGTTGCCTCCATCCAAGATTTGTATGTATTCGAATACGGATCATTCCTTGGACGGTTTTTGACTCCCACTTGATTCACTGGTGCCCCTTCTTGCACATAAAAAGGACCACTATCTTGCTTTTACTTAATATAGTGTTCTCCTCCGCATTTTTCACAAAATATCTCTTGAAGACGCATAGCCGTGCCGCCCATATTCAAGCCGTCCAATTTCCTGTTCAAGACATCAAGTTGTGTAGTAATAGCGGAAAGATCAGTTACCTGGTGAACTCCTGCACTTCTTCGCTGGTTGTTCCTTTCAGATTGAGGATGATAGCTGCTAGCGGCCATCTCCTCCAATAACTCATATCCTTCCTCAGCAGTTTTTCTCAGTAGGTTTCCACATGCAACAACATCTATCATAGTACGATATGTGCAATACAATGAACTATCGCATAATATGAAAAACACGTAAAATTCACCTACATCAGATACCCTCCGACAAATCCAAATTTCGTAGATAATTATTGATCTTCAGTTATAAAAAGATTTTTGCTCTCATTCTAAATGTGCAAAATGGACAAGGATATAATAATAATCATAATAATATAATCATATAAACGTCTGGTGAGCAATTTTTTGTCCGGATAAAGCACAAATCACGTGGCTTCATATGATTGGATTTCAAGAAGCTTCATGTTCCTTTCTTGCCACCCGCAGCACAAAATTTTGATGATATACATCTCAAAAATCCTCGCATTAGGATAAAATTCAGATTGTTTTTGCGTGAATGGATGGGGCAATGAATCAAAACTCGTGAAACGCTTTTGATTCTTTGGAGTAATTTTTCCCTCCTCTTCACGGGTTCATGGCTCCATTCCAGCTTGCTTCAAATTCACTTCTTCTTACCTGTACTCCTCACCGCACGTTCATATTCAAGAATCCAAGGCTCTCCGTGTTTGCCAAAAAGGACGATGATTCTCCGGCGATAGATACGGGAAATTCGACCCCTTTCCGTTTCAACTTCGGAAACTTGCCGAATGTGAAGTCAATAGTTCCAGCGGCAGCCCCGAAACCGTCGTCTTCTGGGTTGAGTTTCGGGCGGCGGAAGGACCCGGGGACGGTGTTTGTAGCTGGAGCAACTGGGCAGGCTGGCATACGCATTGCGCAGACGCTTCTGCGGCAGGGTTTTAGTGTCAGGGCCGGTGTGCCTGATATTGCTGCTGCACAAGAATTGGCACAATTGGCTGTCAAGTACAAGGTTAGCTCATTCTTTTGATGTATTTGTATTGTCGGTTTTGAGTGAGATTAGTTGTTAGGGTGCTTGGTTTGTCTTTTCTTGTTGAAAAGTACCAAAATTTTTGGCTAAAAGTTGGAAAGTTCAAACTAAAAATTCTAGATAAGATATGAGTGTGTAGGTATGAAAATTGTGTTACGCAAGCCAGTTGGTATTTAATACCTGCATGCCTATGACAGATCGTATCCTTCGATGAATCGAAGAGGCTAAATGCAGTTGATTCCACTTTCCAAGATGCAGAATCGATAGCCAAAGCAATCGGGAACGCTAGCAAAGTTGTGGTCACCATTGGTCCAGCGGAAAATGGTCCAACCTCCGAGGTAACAGTTTCTGATGCCATACAAGTGATTCAAGCCTCACAATTGGCAAATGTTGGTCATGTTACGATAATATATGATGGAACTCCCTCTGTTGCCTCAACTTACAATGTTCTTGATGGCATCACATCGTTCTTTAGCAACATATTTTCGAGAACTCAGCCCCCGACAGTAGTTGAACTTCTGCAAAAACTTGTGGAAACCGACTTTAGTTACACCCTCATAAAGACAAAGTTGACGGAAGATTTTTCACCCGAGAGGTCGTACAATGTCGTAGTGTTGGCTGAAGGAAGTGCTACCGGACCAAACGAATACAAAGTAATGTAATGTATTCAATTGTTTTCATTTCTTTTTTTTTTTAAGAAAACATCTGGGAAAATCCAGCTTTCAGCGGCTGAGATTGCAAAGCTTTTAGATTTTCCAATGGATCGGTTTATTTGTTTGTCTGTTTTTATTTATTTAATTTCTGAACACCTTTTCTTTGGTTCTTTTTATGTCCTGGTAAACAGGTAACAAAAGCACAGATAGCTTCAGTGGTGGCTGATATTTTCTCGAATACTTCAGTTGCAGAGAATAAGGTTATTTTTATTTCTTGTTTATTGTTGTATTCCTAATTACAGCGCCCTTTATAAGGTTGAATAATCATAAAGGCATTCCTTTACGAGTCTTGTGTCTTATTTTCAAACCGTGCATGACTAAAACTTCTCTTATGTTAGACTATGTGTGCTTCAATTTCTTCATCTGACTCTCCATGTTAATATCATGTTATTGTACTATCTAATCTTTGGAGTTTGATGCAATATTTAGGTTGTTGAAGTTTACACCGATGCATCAGCATCCGCAAAAGCTATTTCTGAATTTTTCAGGTAATCTTGTTCCCTATTTTACGTCAACACAATCATTTTAGAAGATCCCTTTTCATCTAAAGATTTGGCAGCGACTAGCTATCATCAAATCCTTTATGAATAACTGTTTCTGACAGAGCCGTTCCAGACGATGGTAGAAGAAAAGCTTATGCAGAAGCACGAGAAAACGCAAAACTCGAGGAAGAGGCTACCAAAGCAACCGAGCAAGCCGCAGAAGCAGCCAATAAGCTAAAGGAAGAAACTTCAAGTGAACCTACAAAAGCTCAAAAGAGTGAAGAACCAGATGCTGGGCCATCAGTCGAAAACATATTCGACAAAGCAAAAGACATCACGTCAGGTTTTAACTGGGAAAAGTTTAGCTCACAGCTTAAAATAGCTGCTCAAAAGCCAGAAGACGAGGAGCCTAAAGTTCAAGTCGCCACTGTGCGGGGACAAGCTAAGGCTCGCTCTCTCCCTTCCCTCAAGGCAGTAGTGAAGTCTCCTCCTGCTCGGCAGCCGCCCCCTCCTCCAAAATCCAAGGTTGCTGCTAAACCTAAAGCGAAAACACCAGTGCCGCCCCGTACCGAGACACGCAAGTTTTTTGGTGGGCTGTTTTCTCAGGAAACCATCTATGTTGATGATGCCTAGAAATGTAAGTTGTTAAAATTTAAGCTCAAATCTTGTTGAATTTGAAATGAATCCAAAGAGGTGTAGTGTATAGAGAGATATCTTCGGTAACATGTATTTTCTAGCCTGTAATCTTAAATTTTTTGTTTTTGTATTTTGACGTTATCATTGATCAATCCCTATTCTGTTCATAGCTTTGTGTAAGAATTTTGCCTGAGATTTTGCTCAATCCATTTGACTAGTTTAAGTTGTTCTCGATGTTATGGTTGAGCCGCCCGCTTTAACGAGAACCCGCACACTGAAACCAAGAAATATGAATATAGAAAATATTTCAACCATTCTCTTTTTCGTAAATTTCTAATCCACCACAAAAAATTTGATAATTGATTATTTTACAGGAGTTCAAATTATAAAATTTGATACAAAAAACGGACTTCTACTTCATTAATGAGTATATATAAATATAAAGAAAAAGATACAATGATTTTATAATTTCAATATTTTTCTTCGTAACCTAGGTACCATGGCTTTTTACCCGGTTAATCTTGAGAGATGATGTTCTTGCCCATGGTTACTTTCCCAAGTAAATCTAGATACTCTATGCACACATTGAGTTGACCAAATTTATATCATCTAATGAGTAAGTAGTACATATCATGTAATAAATGTTATCTCCTTATAAGATGTATCGATGATCACGACAAAAGTACATAAATGATTGTGAACGTTTAAGAAATTGTACGCATGCACCACGACTCAATCATTTTGGCAAAAATATCGTATTGGCCACCTGATTCTTCTTCCACACTTGGCCTACTAGACACTGAATAATTTTTTTGGCACAAATTAGACTAACTGATTGCAGGAATTCAAGTAAAAGGAATTAAAATTAAAGTGCTCCCCAAACTTAAAATATGCATTGTCCTCAATGTAAGTAAGAAATTTAAAAAAAATTAAACAATTCATACTTGTGGCGATGAGCGTCAGTACCCCGTTGTCATTATTTTCTTTCATGTATTGGGTGTTCAGCTTATCACACAGACTTGCTCATTAAAATATTATTTGTCTAAATGATGTGAAAACACGTGACTAAAAAAAATTATAAATAAAATGAATAAATAACTAAAATGAAAATATAGAAAGATAAAATTTTGTGGGTTGCCTCCAACGCAGCGCTTTGTTTTAAGTCATCAGCCTGACTCTCCTTCCTATTCAAAGTGGATCATGTGATCTTTTGGACGCCTTGATTACAACTCTCTGACCTTCAACATCCATGGATAACCTTCCCTTCTTAACATCAATGATGGCTCCAGCAGTAGCCAAGAATGGTCGTCCTAGGATGATAGGGCTATTCTGATCGTCCTCCATGTCAAGCACAACGAAATCTGTAGGAAGCCTCAGTTTTCCGACCTTGACCACGACATCTTCCACCAGCCTCAAATGTATCTTGACAAATTTATCCGTCATCTGCAAAATCAATTCCGTGGGCTTCATTTCACACAACCCAAGTTTCTCGTAAAGAGAACTTGACATTACTTTCACGCTCGCCCCTAAATCACAAATAGCTTCTCCCACTATTTTTGCCCCTATTGCACATGGTACAACGAATTTCCCGGGGTCTTGCAGGCTTAATGTTAATGTGTAGATTCTTGTATCTCTTCATCGCCTATTTTTGTATCTCTTCATCGCCTCCTTCGGTAAGTGTCACTTCCTCCATATCTGCAGGCTTAATGTTAATGTGTAGATTCTTGAAATCTTCAAGACCTTTTTCCTTTGAAAACTCAGCATTCAACTGCATCAATCTGTGGGGCTAGGGAAGTAAGGAAATATCAATGCATTGATCCAAATAGTATCCCTCACCTTTTTTACCTCAGATGCCTTTGCTTGGAGTTTACTCTTCTTCTCGGATGAGTGTTGGCTCAACTTTCTCCTCTTCTCCCTCTAACATTCCAATCTCCTCATGCTGTATGAAAAAACGTTCACATCTCTCAGATTCTTCTCCGCAGTCTTTGGTTTTGCGACTGAAGATTGAGACATGAGCTGCCTCGTTATCGGCCCAACCTACGACTCAAGGATTTTCAAAGAAGCGCAAATATTGGCCATGTGCGTCTCTAGGTTGTCAAGCCTAGTCTCTATCCGTTCCATCCTCTTTGAAGAATCAGTTACAAAAGTACTGACCAAATCCTCAAGAGATGGTTTGCCTGTTACCTTTTGTGCATTGAACCCCAGAGGATTCAACAATTTTGTTGCTGGCATACGAAAACTTTTCATGGTTACATAGTCTAGGATGATATTGATTAGGAAAATAGCTACCTTGATAGCCGCCACATCTTTGATTATTGACGTAATGTGCTGTTTCCATGCTTGGCCCTTCTTCTGCAGCTACATGTAACGATCATGGGCCATTAGGCTGAACCAACATGGACCTCGGCCCATACCTATGCACCACTACTGATCATGGGTCGTTAGGATGGTCCAGGGCCCATGATAATGCACCGTCACTCATAGAATATCCCACCCCTGGAAAGTGATTTCTTTCGCCTTCCCCAACACTTGAACCCATAACCTCCAAGCTTAAGTACCTAGATTCTTAAAGTGTTGTAAGATCCAGGAAATTAAATTACGTAACTTAAATGCATGCAATCTAGGGTTTTAGTTAAAATATATGTTTATTTATTTTTATGCATTTAATGCATAATTATTGCATGATAGAGATTTATTTCATGATATTTTAAAATTTTATGCATTAGGATTTCTAGATGCATTTTGCGTTCGAACGAGGAACAGAGACTGGGAATTTATCAGAAAAATTATTTTATGAAGGGATTAATTTTTATTAATCAATATAGAGTTTTTTAATTGTATTTTTAATAAATGGGTTTTATTGGATATTTTTACCCGCATGATTTTATTTTTATCCGGTATGCAAATTTTATCAAACTGGAAGACTTTTTGAGGGTTCGGGCAACATTTTCAAAAACTCACCTAAACAAAATATTTTTCGAGAGTGTTATTGGACTTGTTGGGGTATGTTAAAGCTTAATGGGATCAAAAAATTTTTTTTAACCCTTTTAAAAATATGATAAAGCCCATTAGTGCATGTGTTACCTACTTAAAACCCATCATAGCAAACCCTAACCCTAATTACATGCTTTGGCCACCCCTCCCCTCACCTTTGCAGCCTCCACCCACGGTTTTTAGCAGAAAAACTCAGTAGCAAGCCGCCTCTCCATTTTCTCAAAGCAAACCTCTCCCCCGCTCCTCCGGTGCCTCCCCTTTGCGCGGTTCTTCTTGTTTTCGAGTATCATTTCATCAAGGCACGCTATGCACACTCTTGCTCATCATTTACACCATGACATATTCTGTCATTTTTGGTTTTTGCATGCAAATTTTGTTGGTCTTTCATTTAGTATCATATTGTGAAAGTTTTGACAAGAATTTGCATTTGTTTGGTGATCAACTCACGTTTTTGTTGCATGGTTGCAAGGGGCCTGCCGATTTTGGGTTGTCTAGGGGCAAACATGTTGTGTTTATGGTGGTATGATGATGGGAGTCTAGGGAGCGCTCTGTTCCTGGTGAGAATCCGATGTTGTCACGCGAGTAGCTAGGGTCTCGGGTGGTTTTGGTTTGGGTTAGGGCGAGTTCGTTCCGGCAGGGGGCTGAACCACGCTAAGGCTCGATCCAAAAAGGTCCAAACAAGGCTAGGGGAAGTCCACCACCTACTGGTCTTGCCCTTGGAATCGCTTGGAGTCGGGGGAATGGCGTTGGCCGCGGGTGTGTTGTGTGAGGCCCTGGGTCCGACATCAAATACTAATAATTAAAATTGTAACAGACCAAATGATTGAGTAAAATACATAATTTGTGGTTCACAAATCCACATAAACATCGTCAAAATAATTTAAATGTCTCAAACGTTTGAAATATAATTTTCAACATGCCAAACCAAAGTAATCCCAACATCATTAAATAGCTCCTAAGACCCGAGAATCCCACTCTAACTCGTATCTCATCGTCTAGAGCTGGACTCTGGCATCCCAAGCCTCGCCTCACCTACCGTCAAGCACATGAAAACAAGAGGTAGTCGACGTGCCGGTGAGTATAAACCCTGTATGATACAATCAATAACTTATGAGAATTTAATTTTCAAAATAGTTCATATAAATTCATAAAGATGCAATATAATGCAGTGTATGATCAGAAGCTGTGGGCTATCAATAAATCTCAAGATCAAGTGAATCATCTGGTCATAGGGTACCCAAGGGAATAAAATCACCCAGCAACATCCACTGACTCATCCGCTCGGGGTGGGGTGCTGTGTTCTACAATCCCCGGACTATGGTGCGCCTATAGAGAGTGTTCAGGCCATAGCAATGACCTCCGCATACACTATGCCAACTCAATTATAGTCCCATACGTCCAACAAATCAATAAATCAAGGCGACCTCCGCCATATCAAATCTGAATCGAAAAGTGGCTCAATATGCAATGCAATGATGCATTTCAATCTCATCAAATCAATATCATAATAATCTCATCTCAAAATATCAATCATCATCAAATCACAAGTAATTCATCAAGCCATCAAATTTTCAAATTAAAATAAAAAATGATATTTTTACATCGTATGTTACCGACCGTAACATACCTTTCGAATATTACAAACAAGAGATCAAAATATATGGTTGAGAAGCCTTGAACCCTCGTTGTCTACTTGATTCTCTATCAACCAACTTAAATTAAATAATCTTGAGCCAACCCAAGTCAATACTTTAACCGAATCTTCAATACATCAATCAAGAACTCAGATTACTTATCAACACAGAGCAATTTTTGTACAAAATTCATAATTAATTCGGTACAGCTTCAAATCAAGATCTGTAAATTGGATGTGCAAGAAAACTCAATGACCAACAATTCTTCTTCACAAATTTTTGCTAAATAAAGTAATTTACTCAGTCGTTCATAATCTGAAACATACAACATAATTTTCGAAATTCTGCATCAAGACAAATCTGGCATAGTTTAGTATTTCGAGCATAACTCCCTCAATACTCAATGGAATCAAGCCCATTTTATATCATTTCGAAGACAAGACAATGTTCTATAACTTTCATTGGAGCATACAATCCAGAATCCCAACCAGTAAATCCCAGAATTTGAATAAACAGAAGGCATGAAACAAACTCGAGATTCTAGACCAGGTTTAGTAAATATAGCATATCTCTTTCATTTCTTCATGGAACTGAGTGATTCTTGAACCAAATCGAAGCTAACTCGATTGTCTACAAATTTGATGAAGACCATAACTCCAAAATCCAAACACAATTGTCTCATATACTCGAAATACAGAAGGTATAAAAACCGTTCTTGCACAGAAACAAGAAACCATGCTCATATCCATTTTAAATTCAAACCAACAAAAATACAACATCTCCAACATCTTAATATCTCAAATATCAACTCAAATATCAATTCTAAACTTCAACCCATTTGCAAACTTTAACAAAAATCGAAAAAACTTACATCCTTGTGAAGCCCGTGATGAGAGGATCACAAATCTACCTTCATTTCATAATTTTCTTGAGCAAATCTCCCTTAAATTGAAGAAGAAATGTATAAAATGGAAGGAGAGAGGGTTTCGATGGATAAGGAGGAGAAAATAAATGAGGGAGAATGAATAGAGAAGTCAAAGTGAGCTTAAAAATCAATTTTCGCATCTGTTAGCGCCGCAGCGCCACTTTCTAGCGCCTCGACGCCAAATTTTCGCAAAACTAGCGCCTAGGCGCTACTATTCTAGCACCGGCGCTTGAATAGTAACCTCATGAACAGTAAAATTTTTTTAAATTTTTTTTTCTAAGTTTTTTTATTTATAATTCGGGCATTACAATTCCTCCCCTCTAAAAATAGATTTCGTCCTCGAAATCAAATCATCAATTTCAAGTCTACGATGTAATGATCAATACTGAAAGTAAGACCGAGAATAGAAGCATACTTCATTTGAATAACTCTGGATATTTACGTCTCATGTTGTCTTCTAATTCCCAAGTTGCCTCCTCGACGCCATGTCTGTTCCACTGTACTTTAATCAACTGTATCAATTTATTTCTGAGTTGCTTATCTTTTCTATCTAGAATCTGAATCGGTCTCTCAATGTAGCTCAAATTCTGATCTAACTCAACCTCATCGGGTGGAAGTACATGAGAAGGATGTGGATGATATTTCCTCAACATAGACACATGAAAAACATTAAGAACACCTGATAATGCAGGAGGAAGAGCTAATCTATAAGCCAAATCACCAACACGTTCCAAAATCTCATACGGACCTATGAATCTCGGTGATAATTTACCGTTCTTTCCGAATCTAACTGTACCACGGAAAGGAGATATTTTCAAAAAAACTATGTCACCTTTCTCAAAAATCAATGGTCGTCTCCTGATGTTCGCATACTTAGCCTGCCTATCCTGAGCAGCTCGCATACGACTCTGAATCAATTTCAACTTCTCTGTCATATCTCTTATCATATCAGGTCATACAATTGGTGCTTCAGATAAATCGTCCCAATACAAAGGAGATCGACACCTTTTGCCATATAGTACTTCAAATGGTGACATTCCAATGCTCGCTTGATAACTATTGTTATAAGAAAACTCAACATGTGGTAACGAATCCTGCCAATCAATACAAAAATCCATCACTACAGCTCTTAGCATATCCTCTAATGTCTTAATAGTATGTTCTGACTGACCGTCTGTCTGAGGATGATATTCTGTACTCAAATGCAAACGAGTACCAAGGGCCTCTTGTAAACTCTGCCAAAAATGAGAAGAAAATCTGGGATCACGATCTGATACAATGGACTTAGGCACATCATGCAATCTCAAAACTTCTCTGATGTACAATCTGGCCATCTGATCATGCCTATATGTCATCTGATAAGGAATAAAACATGAAGACTTGGTTAATCTGTCAACGATAACCCAAATTCAATCGCAAACCCTCGACGACCTCGGCAATTTCGTGACAAAGTCCATGGTGATATGGTCCCACTTCCATTCTGGAACCTTAAGGCTATGCAAAAGACCTCCTGGTCGCTTCCTTTCTGCTTTCACTTGTTGACAATTCAAACAACGAGATACAAATTCTGCTATGTCAGATTTCATTCTTTTCCACCAAAATTGTTTCTTCAAGTCATTGTACATCTTTTTTACTTCCAGGGTGTACACTGAATTTACTGCAATGAGAATCACACAAAATCTTTATCCTCAAATCTGAAATATTAGGAACTACAATACGATCATTCACAAACAAAATACCCTCATTATTGACCTGAAATTATGATCGATGTCCTGATCTGACGAGTTCAACTGATTTCTGAATGCTTTGATCTAACTTTTGGGCCTCTCTAATTTTGACAAACAACTCGGGCTCTGCCTGAATCATAAATACTCTTACAGGTTGAGTATCTACCACAAAATACAAACCAGAAAGACAACAGTCTTCTACTAGATCTGATACACTGCTAGTGATCAAAGACATATTGCATACTTTTCTGCTCAAAGCATCGGCTGTTGCATTCGACTTGCCTGGATAATATTTTATTTCACAATCATAGTCTTTCAACAAGTCTAACCAACATTTTTGTATCATGTTCAACTCTGCTTGTGAAAAGAGATATTTCAAACTCTTATGATCAGTGAATATCTCAAATGTCTCCCCATACAAGTAGTGACGCCAAATCTGTAAGGAAAAAACCACTGCTGCTAGTTCCAAGTCATGCACTGGGTATTTAGACTCATGTGGCTTCAGCTGTCTTGAAGCATAGGCAACCACACAACCATGCTGCATTAATACACAACCCAGTCCTTGATGTGAAGCATCAGTGTGAACTGTAAATTCTCCTACACCTGATGGAATAGTCAGAACTGGAGCACTAGTCAATCTCTGCTTAAGTTCAACAAAACTAGCCTCACATGCTTGTGACCAAATAAATGGAACATTCTTTTGTGTCAGCTGCGTAATTGGCCTCGCAATCTGTGAGAATCTTTCAATAAATCTGCGATAATATCCTGTCAAACCCATAAAACTACGCACCTCATGAACTGATGTCGGTCTATACCAATTAATGACTGCCTCAACTTTACTCGGATCAACTGATATACCAGCACTTGAAATCACATGTCCAAGGAAAATCACTCCATCCAACCAAAACTCGCATCTGGATAATTTAGCATACAACTTCTCAGTTCTCAAAACTTGCAAAACAGCTCTCAAGTGCTCGGCATGCTCAAATTTAGATTTTGAATAAATAAGAATATCACCAATGAAGATCACAAAAAATTGATCTATATACCTTTGAAACTCACGGTTAATCAAATCCATAAATACTGCAGGTGCATTGGTCAATCCAAAAGACATAACCAAAAATTCAAAATGTCCATACCTGGTACGAAAAGCAGTCTTAGGCACATCTGCCTCTCTAACTCTTAACTGATGATATCCGGATCTTAAATCAATCTTAGAATATACTGAAGAACCCTGCAACTGGTCAAAAAGATCATCAATCCTTGGCAAAGGATACTTATTCTTTACGGTGTCTTTATTCAACTGTCTATAATCAACACAAAGCCTCATAGACCCGTCTTTCTTCTTCACAAATAAAACCGAAGCACACCAAGGTGAAACACTTGGTCTTATATATCCTTTAGCCAATAGATCCTCAAGTTGTTCCTTTAGTTCCTTCAGTTCAATTGGTACCATCCTATAAGGAGCTCTAGAAATAGGCTGTGTACCTGGCATCAACTCAATGTTGAACTCAATCTCTCGGACTGGAGGAAATCCTGGAATTTCATCTGGAAATACATCTGAAAATTCACTAACAATTGGAATATCTGCCAATTTAAGTACTGACATTGAAATATCAATTGCATAAACCAAGAAACATTATGCTCCTTTCTGCAACAAACGATTCATGGACAAAACAGATATCAAAGGAATCCTAGCTCGAGAACCCTTACCATAAAACGTCCAGTGATCTATCATATCAGGTCTAAACTTAACAATCTTCTGAAAACAATCTACAGTAGCCATGTATCTTGTCAACATGTCAATACCAACCATGCAGTCAAAATCAGACATCTCAAACACAATGCAATCAAGCTCAATAACATTATCCTCATAACAAAATTCACAACCACTTATCATCTCAGCTGACCTCATCACTTTGCCTAGTGGAGTGGAAATAGATAATGTAGATGATAATGGCATGAAATGCAACGAATGCAATGTGACAAAGTACTCAGATATGAAAGTATGTGATGCACCGGTATCCATCAAAACATAAGCAGGATAACCAGAGAGAAAACAATTACCTGCAATGACATTATCTGGAGCATTATGTGCCTCATCCTAAGTGAGTGCAAAAACTCGGGCCTGCTGTCTAGGTAGTTGTCCTGCACTGTGGCTAACACTCTGTTTTTTCTGATCTGACCGGTTTGACTGCTGATAGGAATGAACTGTAGGGGTCTGGCGGTTCTGGTGAGGTGTCTGTCTCGATGTTCCCCCACTCTGAGATATATCACTGCCACAGTTAGGACAAACTCGAGCATATGTCCCACCTGGTTACACAATTGGCAAGCTCCCGAGACTCCTCTACACTGATCTGTATAATGTTTACCAACACACTGACCACAAGTCGGGCCTGAATAACCAGTGCTCTGAACTGAACCATATTGTCTCGATCCACTAGAACTCGAAAAATTACTGTCATGCCTCTTAAATTGCTTGCCTCTAGCCCTAAACTGCTCTCTTATGTTGCCACTGTTACAGCCACTATTATCTTGTCTGAACTGCTGTCGATTATGTGGCTGTTGGGGTCGATGCATATAGTGAGAACCTCTCTGTCTAATGTTTCCGATTTCAGCTCTCTTGGCTCGATCAAGAGCCTCAGCAAAAGTGTTAGGCCTTCCGGTATTAACCAAGGTAAATATATCAGGGTTAAGACCATTTATAAAGTGATCGGCCTTAGCTTCTTCATTGGATGCTACATGAGGAGCAAATCTCAGTAAATTTGAGAACTTAGAAAAATAGTCCTCAACATTCAGATTTCTCTGCTTTAAATTTGCAATCTCGGCTCCCCTATCTTTCCTGTAAAATGTAGGAAAGAAATGCTGATAAAATTCAGATTTAAAAATATCCCAGGTAACAATCGTACCTCGACCCTCTAAAGCTTTCTTTGTCATGATCCACCAACTCTTAACAACATCTAATAACTTATGAACAACTAATTTGATTCTACGATCATCTGGATACTCAAGAGATTCAAATAATTGATCCATATTCTCCAACCAGTTCTCACACTCTAATGCATTCTCGGTACCCTTCAACATCGGTGGGTGCAAAGACTGAAATCTGGCTAACAGTATCTCCATCGGAGTCGGAGTTATATCCATCTGAGTATGAGTAGCACTGCCTTAATCTTGTGCAACTGGTATGTTCTGTCTAGGTCTATCACGACCTCTACCTCAAGTAGCCATGTCTGATATACAATAGATCAAACACATATAAAATCACAATATCATAATCCACTCAATCTTGTATCAATCATCTCTGACTCTCGAGACTCAATAATCTCAAAAATCTCGAATAAATCTCAATAATAGATTATCTCAATTATGATCATGTATTTCACATTACGGCATAGTGAAAAAGCTAGAAAATATATCACATGATCAAGCAATTCGAACTGACTCGATCTACCATGTTCCCAAATATCTTACGCCCTGATACCACCTGGCCCCGGGTCTGACATCTAATACTAATAATTAAAATTGTAACAGACCAAATGATTGAGTAAAATACATAATTTGTGGTTCCCAAATCCACATAAACATCGTAAAAATAATTTAAATGTCTCAAACGTTTGAAATATAATTTTCAACATGCCAAACCAAAGTAATCCAAACATCATCAAATAGCTCCTAAGACCCGAGAATCCCAGTCTAACTCGTATCTGTTCGCATGGAGCTGGACTCTGGCATCCCAAGCCTCGCCTCATCTACCGTCAAGAACATGAAAACAAGAGGTAGCCGACGTGCCGGTGAGTATAAACCCAGTATTATACAATCAATAACATATGAGAATTTAATTTTAAAATAGTTCATATAAATTCATAAAGATGCAATATAATGCAATGCATGATCAGAAGCTGTGGGCTATCAATAAATCTCAAGATCAAGTGAATCATCTGGTCATAAGGTACCCAAGGGAAGAGAATCCCCCACCAACATCCGCTGACTCATCCGCTCGAGGTGGGGTGCTGTGATCTACAATCCCAGGACTATGGTGCGTCTATAGAGAGTGTTCAGGCCATAGCAGCGACCTCTGCATACACTATGTCAACTCAACTATAGCCCCATATGTCCATCAAATACATAAGTCAAGGCGACCTCCGCCATATCAAATCTGAATCGACCAACGGCTCAATATGTAATGTAATGATGCAAATCAATAACATCATCTCAAAACAACAATCATTATCAAATCACAAGTTATTTATCGAGCCATAGAATTTTCAAATTAAAATTAAAAAAACTTTTACCTCGTATGTTACCGACCGTAACATACCTTTCAAATATTACCAAAAGAAGATCGAAAGGTGTAGTTGAGAAGTTTTGAACCTCTGAATTATACTATAACTCAAGAACTCGGATCATCTATCAAAACAGAGCAGGTTATGTACAAAATTAATAATTAATTCAATATTGCTTCAAATCAAGATCTGCAAATTGGATATGCAAGAAAACTCAATGTCCAACAATTCTTCTTCACAAACTTTTGTCAAATAAAGTAATTTACTCAGTCGTTCATAATCTCAAACATTCAACATAATTTTCGAAATTCTGCATCAGTACAAATCTGGCATAGTTTAGTATTTCGAGCATAACTCCTTCAATACTCATTGGAATTAAGCCCATTTTAAATCATTTCGAATACAAGACAATGTTCTATAACTTTTATTTGAACATCAAATCTAGAATCTCAACCAATAAATCCCAGAATTCGAATAAATAAAAGGCATGTACACAAACTCGGGATTCTAGACCAGGTTTAGTAAATATAGCATATCTCTTTCATTTCTTCATGGAACTGAGTGATTCTTGAAATAAATCGAAGCTAACTTGATTGTCTACAAGTTTGATGAAGACAATAACTCCAAAATCCAAACACAACTGTCCCATATACTCGAAATACAGAAGGTATAAAAACCGTTCTTGCACAGAAACAAGAAGCCATGCTCATATCCATTTTAAATTCAAACCAACAAAAATACAACATCTCCAACATCTTAATATCTCAAATATCAACTCAATATCAATTATAAATTTCAACCCATTTCCAAACTTTAACAAAAATTGGAAAAACTTACATCCTTGTGAAGCCCGTGATGAGAGGATCACAAATCTACCTTCATTTCATAATTTTCTTGAGCAAATCTCCCTTAAATTGAAGAAGAAATGTAGAAAATGGAAGTAGAGAGGGTTTCGATGGATAAGGAAGAGAAAAGAAATGATGGAGAATGAATGGGGAAGTCAAAGTGAGCTTAAAAATAAATTTTCGCATCTGTTAGCGCCACAGCGCCACTTTCTAGCGCCTCGGCGCCAAATTTTCGTAAAACTAGCGCCTAGGTGCTACTATTCTAGCGTCGGCGCTTGAATAGTAACCTCGTGAACAGTAACTTTTTTTTAAATTTTTTTTATTTATAATTCGGGGATTACATGTTGTGTGAGTGACTAGAGTGCGTGGGTGCTTCTCGGTGGGCTTGGGGCTGGGGCCGTGGGTTCAGCAGGTCCAGAGGGGTCCTAGGGTGGTCTAGGAGAGGTTGGTTGGTGGCTGGTTCCATTGGTTTTGGTGTAGGGTCGGTGTTGTTGAGCTAGGGTTACGGCTAGGGTTCGAGGGCTCACTCGTATAAAATTCCAGCAAATTCAAGGTGCTTTTCTTGGGGTTTAGTCGGTTGCTGAGTGAGTTTTAGGGGCTTTTAGATTGTGGGTAAGGTGTGGTAAAGGCTTAGAAAATATTGGATTAAGTTTCGGTTCGATTAGAGTTAAAACCGGGGCTCCGGTCCAAGCTATAAAACGAATCGATTAAATTTTGAAACGAGCTCGATTTTACGTCTAAGAAATACTTATTATTATTTTTTTGGGATGTTTTAAGGAGTTTGGCAAGCTTCGAGTCGAAAATTTGAGGTTCATGGGTAAAATGGTCATTTTGGGTTCCCGTGGGCAAAATGGTCCTTTTTTTCCCAAGTCGAGGTTTTGTCCTGGCAGTGCCCTGAGCACAATATTATCATGTTTTTTGACTGTTTATGTATCATATTTATGATTTTTTTACAAAAATATGATAAATACGTTGCATTCTTGGTTTGAAGGAAAAATTATGTATATGCATATTTTTATTTAAGTGGTGAATATGATGACACGTTTTTTAAGGATGAGAGTTGGTTGTGACTAATACGATGACACGATGATACGAAAGGTTGGGGCTCAGTGGACGGGTAATGCTGTCGCTGATGCCTCCGCCGCCGGGTACCTCGGTTACACGTAAGATGGATCCATCGAATGACATGATAATACACAAGTCACAGCTGACGAACATAATTCCAATTAAGAAAATAAACACGCATATGTTGTTACGATGATATGTGCTAAGGTTATTATCATGTTTTGCCAGGTCGCGATTATGCATAGCAAGGACGTATCCAGAAATTAAAATTGAGGTGGGCTTGAACTTAATATAATAAGTTAGCAAAATGACCTTGGTATTTTTTTTAAAAAAAAAACCTATTGTTCCTAGCGTATTCGAAATAGGAAAGTTAATTTTCAAAAAAGAAGTTTAATCAATACCATTTTTCAAAATTTATATATTATTTAAATTAATATGTAACCCGTGTAATTTAAGACAAGTTTCACTTAGATTCAACATTTACATTTTAAAACTATTTTTAATATATTTTAAATGTACTTTCAAAATTAAATTCTATTAAATAAAAAAATTGATAAAATAAATTTATCACTTTTATGAGTTATTTGTACCAAATTCACTTTGAAATATCGAAAATCTACATTTATTTACTGTGAAAGTTTAATAGGTATTCTAGATATTAACTTTTATGAGTTATTTGTACCGTGATATCTTTTAAAAAAATTAGACTGTGCTTAAATCTCTATATATATTTACCAAAAAAAATTAGAATTGGCTTGAATCTCTATAACTCCTTGTAAAAAAAATTAGGCTGGGCTACAGCCTAGGATGGGACAAGCATAGATCCATCCCTGTGCATACGGTTTTTCCACAGACTTGAAATGTATGTTGATTATGATATTTTTCACTGCTGCTTGTTACGTATATGTATTTGCTATCACGGTACAGGCGTGTTGAGTCTTTAGACTCACTAGGTGTGAATGATGCATGTGAGCATGTTATTGAGGGGACTGGAGGTGCCGAACTCTGAGTAGGCAGGCCTGGATGTGCGCACGACCCGAGGACCACACTTTCCCGCACATCATGATTTTAGGAAAGATGAGAGGACATGGATAATTTTTACACTAGTTTGATGTACTGATGATTACTAGTGTTTTTATTTGTTCATAATTTCGATTACACACTTGGATGAGTACGATAATTTTAAACTGTGTCATTTTTAATCGTCAAATGTTTACGATTATTTTTAAATGGTCCTTTCCTTAGTAGAGTTGTATGCTTGCAAAATATTTAAGTGTTTATTTTCAAAATGTGAGCTTTTTACAAAAAAATAAATAATAATATAGCAGTATTTTAAATTAGTAGACATTACACTACAGCTGCTGCTTCAGATGTATATTGGCCTTTATTCATTGCTGCAAGTTGAGTAGTCAATGCAGAAACTTGCACAGTAAGTGAAGTGATAGGGTCCACTACATACAATCCGGCAGTCTTCTTCACTCCCGATCTCTCACTGGGCCACTGGTAGCTGTCGATATTTTTAGCATTTATCGTTTCAGGAGCTATGCAAGAGTAGTGGGCTTTGATCACATGTTTATAATGGTCTCTGATAGGCACCACAGGGGGAGTGGGTTTACGTTCTTTCTCTATTCAGCCATTGATTTAACCTCTTCTTTTCATGCTTTTCTCAAGGCTCTTGCAGTCTTTTCTATTTCTGGGTCAAAAAGCAATGAGTCGAGGCTCTGAGTTTTTCGTATAAACTGAAAAGAGGAGAATCATATCAGTGAATAAATAAAACAAACAAATCTAATTAAAGTCTAGACTAATTGGTAGCGATATTAATATTAAAATTAATTAGAGCACTCCCCGACAACGACGTCCAAAACCAGTTGTAATAATTGCTACCGCAAGTGTACAATGTCAAGTTTTAGTACTCGTAGGACATAGATACGATCTCACATGGAGTGCAATTTAATTATAAAATAATTTTATCATAATTAAAATAATCAGACTTTATTTAGAAAATTTAATAGAATGTTTGTTTTTAATTATGAACTAAAATTAATGAAAATGCACAAATGATTTAAAATCAGCGAGAATAAGAATCCCGAGATATGATTTCACTTGGTCTTCACTATATTAAATTATTATTGACATCTATATTTATAATTTCAACCTGTTTACTCAAGAATTCTCAACTATTCCTACTATATTTTCCAAGTGGAGCGTATGAATCAATTATCTAAAGTCGATTTCAATATCCTTATTAAAAATAATAAATAACTTCAATAACACAATAATTCTTTTAATGGATTCGTTGGAGTTATAGGCCTTTCGAACTCTAAAACACCAACAATATATTTTTTTACGGTCCTATTCAAAATCTACTCTCTCGAGTGATAGATCTCAAATAAATATGACATTCCAATTAGTGATCAAGTAATTGAAAGAAATAAGATCCAAAAAATGTAAACACAAAGAAGTAATTCACATATATAAATCAACAATTCATAAATAAAGATTTGACCAAGCTACGTCATCCTCTAGATTTATTACATTAGTTAATGAATTAAAAACGACAAAATAAATTCATGTTCTTCAACATCACTAATAGATTAAATTAAATAAGAAGAAGGGCAGAAAAATCGAATCAGAGTTGCGACTCCATCCACAGTAGATGCACTCTTCATCTTCGTTCTCGCTCTCTGGATTTTTTTATGTGACTGCCGCCCTCCAGTAGATGCTAGGTTTAATTTTTTTATAAGTGTGAATTGTTGCGAAAGCCCAAGCCACACGTGAGCTTCTGTTATTTGCCTCAGTGCATGGCATGGAAAACCACGCCCCAGCGCGCGTAACATGGCTGCACAAATAACAGAAGCTCGCGCACGGCTGTGGGAAATCTTGCAAATAACAGAAGTTCGCGCGAAATCCTGCGCATTTCTTTTGCTTTCTTGTTCACTTTATTCTTCCATTTTGAAATTTAATTTATTTCTTATTTGTCACAAGTTATGCACCCAAGCTTGATTCTTGCAATGATATAAACAACTGCAAAAACACGTAAATCCGCTCGATATTCGCACACTTTCATGCCACTTCATTGAGTAATTTAAGTGCAAAACTTGCACTTATCATTTGGTCAATTTTATGTCAGAGTTTATTCATCGGGGAGATGCCCTGTGTATTTGTGTGGTGTCTTTGGATTTATTTTATGTTGTTGTGAGTCTTGCCGGCTATATTTGAGCTTCTGCATATGAATTGTTGGATTGTGCTTGGTCTGTACTTGTGTGAGATTGATTATGAATACATCAGCCTCATCTTTGAATCATTTTTATTTTATAGGTATTTTAAATTTTTGGCATGTTCCATTTACGAGGAAGTCATGCCGAAATTTTTTTATGCCCTGATGTCCGTTTTTAAATATTTTAAACAATTTTTCCATGCAAACTTAAATTAAATCATTATTGGTTGATAATAAATTTTAATTATAATAACTAGGCCTCATGTCATGGTATCAGAGCGTAAACTGGGATACGCTCTAGCTAAAGTCTATGACAGTCGATTCTGACGCTAAAATGTTTGTTTACTTGCCTGAATGGAAGAAGGAAGTGAACTGTCTACTGGTAGGTGTCGTGGTCGAGGTAGCGGACGTTGTAGAGCTCGTACTCGTGTTGATGATGATAATGTTACCCAAACTGTTGGTCAGTTAGAGAAACTTAGGATTAATGAGTTAGTTGTATGTTTCCATACCATGCATCCACCATTATAGTGATACTGAAGGAGCTGAAAAAGTTGAGTTGTGGATTTCTAAAATTGAGGATCTCTTTGATTTGATCGAGTATCAACCTGAACATTGTTTGAAATTAGTACTTCATCAGTTGAGGGATCGTGTTAAGATGTGGTGGTCTACTAATTTTATGACTCTAGATGCTCTGAAGATTGTTCTATATTGGGATATCTTTAAGTTGAAGTTTCGGGAGAGTTATTGTCCACCGTCATTCTACAGTTCTAAGGCTTCCGAACTACATAATATGAAATTGGGAGATATGTTAGTTGAAAAATATGCTGATACTTTTTACGCTATGTTGATATATGCTCCTTATGTTGCTGCTAGTCAGGTACCCACTGTTGAAAGTTTTGCTGAAGGATTCAATGATCGTCTTCATCCTTTTGTTTATACTGGGAAATCAATGAATGATCCAGAAGCTAGAATTAGCCAAGAGAGCTAAGGCTAGTTTGAAGAGAAGTGGTAACCGAGTTCCTACTCAACATCATCAATCCGAGAGGCAACATTTCAATCCATCTAGTTCAGCATCACTTCGCCACAAAGAAAATCAATTTAAGAAATCTTGTTATAGCTCTTTGATTTCTGGTAGTTCTAGGAATCGTAGTCGACAACGTTATATTGGATCTTTTTTTTAATCATTGTGGAGGCAAACATTTCAGTAATCAGTGTGTTGGGAAACATGAACTTTGCAATATTTGTGGCAGAACAGGTCATTTTTCTAGAGTTTGTCCCAGCTAGACAAGAAAACAGTTCAAGCCCTTGATGGAGCACTTGGTAACATAATTTTAGCACCATCTCACACTTCTCAACGACCTTTGCATCAATTTAGTGGTCGTGGTGGTCAACAACAAAATCAACCACCTGTTCGTGTGCTTGCATTGAATGAGGATGAGGCTCAGACAGCTCCATGTACCGTTATTACCAGTTAATATATTTTATGTTGATTTACAGCATGAGTTCTATTTGATACTAGAGCATCTCATTCTTTTGCTTCTCATGCATTTGTTGTTTCGCATGATCTATGCACAACTAACATGAATTCCAATCCGTCTGTTGCTACTCCGATGGGCAAAATGATTATTACTGACAATGTGATGTTTGATGTGGTATTGCTTCATGATGGTGTTTGAATCTCATAATCCTACGTACGCATGATTTCGATTGTATTGTTGAGATGGATGTTCTAACTGCTAACAAATCTACTGTTGACTGTTATCGAGGAATAATTCATTTTAGATCTAATTTTTCTCGTAGTGGAATTTCTATGATTGTGGTTCTCAAGACAAAATTCCTTTGGTATTTTCTAATGAAATGACTTGTTTGTTTTTAATTACGAAGGTTTCTGGTTTATGATATTGATCTGTCACAAGATGAACAATAGATATATGATATTTCTGTTGTCTGTGCATTTCTGATGTATTTCTGGAAGAAATTCATGGTTTTCCACCAGAGCGAGAAGTCGAGTTCACTATCGAATTGATGCCATGAATTGAACCTATATCTCGAGCACCGTACCATTTAGCTCCTCTTAAGTTGAAAGAATTGAAAGAACAATTGTAGGAATTTTTGAGTAAATGTTATATCCGTCCGAAAACAGCTTTTCTCACAAGAGATTGACATTTTGAATTTCTGGTTATGCCTTTGGTTTGACCAATGTGCCTGTTTTGTTCATTGACTTGATGAATCATGTGTTTTTAAAATATCTAGATCGGTTTGTAATAGTTTTCATCGATGATATTATTGTTTATACTAAGTCTGAGTATAGCACGCAAAGCATTTGAGAATAATTCTTCGAGTTCTTTAGAAGACTGTATGCCAAAGTGTTTTAAGTGTGAATTCTCGTTAGACATAGTTGTCTTTCTAGTCCATGTTATCTCTCAACATGGTATTTTTATTTACCCATGTAAAGTTGAAGCATTTTTGAAATGGGTAAGACCGACAAATGCGCCAGAGATCAGAAGTTTCATGGTTTTAGCTTGTTATTACTTAGATTTATTAAAAATTTCTCGAAGATTTCTAAACCTATCACTCAGTTGACTCATAAGAATCAAAAATTCATTTGGTCTGAGTCATGTTTTGTTGAATTGAAGAAGATGACTTCTGCGTCAGTTCTAACCATTCCAAGTGGTTTATGAAGATTTGTTGTTTGCATGGGTGCATCAAATCAAGGTCTATGTAGTGTTATGATGCAACATGACCCATTTGTAGCCTATGGTTCTAGTCAAGTGAAACCACATGAATCTAATTGTCCTGTCCATGAATTGAAATTGACTGCTATTGTATTTTCTCTTAAGATTTGGAGGCATTATCTCTTTCTCGAGCAATTTGTAATTGATTCAAATTACATAAATTTGAAATATCCACTTACTCAGTCATATCTGAATATGAAACAGAGGCGTTGGATGGATCTTTTGAAAGATTATTATTGTGAGATCCAATACCAACCATGGAAAGTGAACGTCATTGTTTATGCTTTGAGTCGTAAAGTTTTTTATATTAATTTAGCATCTATTCATGTTTCTAAGTTTCGTGAGTATATCTACACTTCTGGTTTGGATTTTTAGATTCAAGGAAATGCCATTTGTGTGTCTAAGATTTCTATTGAACCAGAGTTGATTCAGATTGTCAAATTAGCTCAAAAAACTGATGATCAAGTTCAGAAATATTTTGATTTAGTGTCACAAGGACATCAATCCGGGTTCACAATTTATTCAGATGTTTCTATTCGTTTGAATGGAAGGTTAGTTGCTCCTGATATTTTTGAATTTCGTATAGCCATCCTTAAAGAATCTCACTGTACTTGTTATAGTGTCCAGCCTAGAGGTAGGAAAATGTATCATGTTATAAGACCTCAGTTTTGGTGGAAGAACAAGAAAAAGGATGTGGCTAAGTTTGTATCCTGTTGTATAGTCTGTCAGCAAGTTAAAGCAGAATGTATGAGACCAGGAGGATTACTACACCATCTTGAAGTTCCTCAATGGAACTTTGAGCACATATGAGACCAAGAGGATTACTGCCACATACATCTCATCACTTCAATTCCATTTGGGTAGTGGTCGATAGATTATCTAAACCGGCTCATTTTATTTCGTATGATAGAAATTCTTCATACAAGAAGATGACTCGTTTGTCTGTAGAGAATGTAGTTAGATTACATGAAATTTCAGTTGCAATAGTATGAGATTGTGATCCTCGATTCACATCAATGTTTTGGACTAGTTTCTAAAAATAAATGGGTACAAGACTTGCGATGAGTAATGCTTATCATCCTCAGACAGATTGTTAAACAGAGCGTATGATCCAGACATTCGAGGATTTTGCTTCATACTATATTTATGAATTTCTAAAAAGATGGCAGGAAGCTTTACCATTTGTGAAATTTTATTATAATAATAGTTTTCAAGTGTCTATTGGTATGGCTCTTATCGAGGCTTTGTATGCCAGATGATATCGATCACCTCTTTGTTGGGATGAGTTTGATGAAAAGCAATTGACTAGACCTAAGATTGTTCAGGAAATGCATGATAAAGTTCGGTTGATTTGTCAAAGAAGGAAAGCTTCCCAGAATCGGTAATCTAGTAATGCTAATAAACACCGAAGACCTCTATAGTTTCAAGTGGGAGATTTTGTGTTTTTGAAAATATCACCTTTTAGAGGTGTTGATCATTTTGGCATGAGAGATAATTTATCACCTTGATTTGCTAGCCCATATGAGATTATTGACTGTAGTGGCACTTACATTTATCGGATAGAGTTGTCACAGTCGTTGTCTGGCATCAACGATGTGTTTCATGTATCTATGTTTCACAAGTATGAGCCAGATCCGTCTCATGTGATTCACTTTGATGAGGTTGAACTTGATCCATCTCTATTGTATACTGAGTATCCGATTTGCATTTTAGAGCGTAAATACAAAATTTTTCGTAATAAAGTTATACCTTTTGTTCGAGTTTAGTGGTCGAGACATGGAGTAGAAGAATCAACTTGTGAGACAGAGGAGAAGATGAGAGCATCTTATCTATATTTGTTTGATTCCTAGTATTGAATTGCTGTATTTGTGTAGTGCACAAAATGTATGTGTTAGGATCGATTGGGTGAGTGAAAGTGTTTAGACGGGGGGAAGGGAGGGTTTGAATAAACACTTTATGATTTTCAAATCTTTTCGATGAGGTGAATCCGTTTAGTGATAAACTGAATTCGATAATCTTGTTGTCAATGTCAATAAGTTAACTTAAAGTGCGGAAACAAACTGAAAGACACATTGAATACTTGAGAAATAAAGAACACAAAGATTTATGGATGTTCAGAGACTTCAAATGCTCCTACGTCAACCCTTCTATCTCAAGGATATGATTTTCACTAAAAGACTTTGATTAATTACAGAAGCTGTAATAACTCACTTCAGTTTGGTCTTAAACACTGCCAAACTGAAACTCTTAGTATCTTTACAATTTTATTAGTACGCAACTGATATATCTTTCTAAGCACAACTGATATAAAAATATCGAATATAGTAATGATAAGTGCTTGTGCTAGTGCTCGAAATATAGCCTGAAGGCTATGAATATATCTGATAAAGCGTGAGATTTTTGTAACTGAGAATGATTTGCTTGTTCTTGTTCTTGCTAACTCGATAATTGTCTCTCTTAACTATCACTTCTTTCTTCTCAACTGATCTTCTCGGTTATTTATAGGCTTTGCTCCTAACAGTAATATTGAATGCGTTTATGAAACGTCCACTACTAGTTTTTTTTTATAAATCGTAAACTCGAAAATTACTAATCAAAAATAACTTAGCATTTCCATAAATAATAATAATAATTTAACATTTGAAATCTCAAGTGCATAAAAATCCCTAAACTGTTAACTAACCAAAAATCTTACGTCGACCTTTAAAAAAATCCACTAACATCAAAATAAAACATGAAAATCTCTAATAAATTCATTAACAATAATCTTTTAAATCTTTTATCTATCAAGCTAATACGAAAAATAAATGTCCATCGGGAGTGTACTTCCACACTCGATCCACTCAAGCGTCTGTGTCTCCCTCAAGATCATCAACTCCTGCAACATTCAAACCTAGTGAGTCTAATGACTCAGCACATTCTAAACATGAGCAGCAAGTTATACATATACAAGCACATGCATTAAAATTCATACTTTTATTTAAAATAGCTTTTAAGCTTAAATAAATCGTGTATCATAAAATTATATAATCATAAAGCTTTCAATCTTTTATCATTTTGGGTGAAGTTTGATCCTTGAAAGTGACTAACATTTTATGCCCTGGCCGACTGATCAGTCTTCAGCTCCACATGGCCCATGGGGACGGGCACCGCCATGGAAATACGATCGTCGGGCTTCCTCTGGGGCTTTTCCCGTAAACGAGCTCCCTCTGGGTCTTCTCCCTCACGAAATTCCCATAAAATTGTAAGTTCACCGTTCCTTCTTAAAACGGATCTCCCACATATCTTCTATCCTTTGTCACCAGTCAATTCACATCCCTTAAAATATTTTTTCTTTTCTTTTTAAAGCATAAAATATCACGAATTTAAAAAAAAAATAGCATTTTTAACAGTAAAAATTGCACAACTTTACCATAAATCATGAAATATCATATTTTCATAAAAATCACCATAATAAATGATTTAACATGCATTTTGACTCCTGGGGACGCTGCCAACCTATTTCATATTACGCACGTGTAAAATGACCGTTTTGCCCATAGATGTATAATTTCTCGATTTTGACATTTTCTTATCTTTATTGACATGGGCTTATCCCAAATAATTATTTAAGCTTAAATATAATTTTATCATAATTTTATTTAGCTTTATTTCACGTGTCTCGATTTAATTTCCTATTTAATTATTCGTTAGGAGTTTTATTCTCGAATTAATTCAGACTTTATTATTTTCTTCCCAAATTTTAATCATAGACTTTTTATTGCCTAAAATACCCTTGTGAGCCATGAACCACCCCCGTGGACCCATGGTTCGAAACTTATCCCCTTAAATTCAAAATTTGACCTTTGCATGAACCAACCGAGCCAACTCCTAGTTTTGTAGAGCCACGCCCGAGCCACCTTCAGCCAAACTCTAGCCACCCTATCTAGGGACCCTACGGATCAGCCTGAACCCTTGAACCAGCCCCTAATCATGCCAAAACTCCCTGCACGTGGACCACTAGCTGCGCTGAGGCTTCCTAATATTCCTAGGACTCCTAACCATCCTAGGGAGCTTGCAGCTACTTAACCACCGAACCCAACTGACCCTCACCGACCCTGAACCATGCTCAGTCTCAACCGAACCCAGCCCAAGCCCTTGAACCAGCACCGCATCCGCTGCAACAGAAACAGCCGCGCGAGCCCCTCTCTATGCGCTTCTAGTGTCCTAGCCTTACTAGGACTCTACCACCCTAGCAGCCACCGAGTCCATACCACCCTAGCCATCCCTAGACCCTACTAGACCTGCCTGGCTTGCCTCCAAGCCAGTCGTGAGCCCTTTTCCACTACAGGTTGCACATGCGTGCATGGGGAGTGTCCTACTTCACTAGGACTCTTCCCCAGCCGCATCCCTCGAGCCCTATCCAACCTAGGACCCTTCATAGCCCGAGTACACGATCCTAGTCATGCCTCCAACCAGCCTTGGCCGAGCCCTCAACCTCCACGCTCATAGCCGCACCCTTTTGAAGCCATGCATGCGTGTGGCTTCTTAGAAACCCTAGGAAATTTCAATCCTTTCCCTCCTTTGATTCCAGCATGTATTTGATCCTTAACGACTCTTTTTCCGTCCCTAGAAACATCCCATAATGGCAGCGTATACTTAGGAAGCATAGCATTTTTTTAAACATGCGTAAAATCGTCATATTTTTGAAAATAAACGTTCTACCGTAAAATAATCGAACACATGTTTTTCAAGCATAAACGATTAATACATGCATATCATGATTTGAATGATGCTTCAAAAGAGTTTAGTAACGTGCCTTTGCATTTAAAACGCTCGAATACGTGATCACCGACGAGGAAGGACGAACGGGCGACGAAGTACCCTAGCTTTTCCTCCTTGAAGATTTTTGAATTTTGTATGTGAAAGTGTGTGAAATTTCGGCTGATACAAGCTCTCAAAAGACCTAGGATTGCATTTTTATAGATTTAATTTTGCATGATAATGGGATTAGGTTTTGAACTTTTAAGTGTAGGAGCAATTGAGCCTACTCAATTTAGTTAAATTAGGTACAATAACTCTTATTTAATTGTAAAATAAAAGTTTTCAAAAATTAGTTTCCAAAAATAATGTTTTTGATCTTTTAAAAACTCCTCGTTTGCCCAAAACCGGCTTTTCGATAAAATCAAGCTCGTCTCTTAAAATAATTTGAACTCTAAAATTTTTAGAAAAATTTAATCATTTTTAATCATATTAAGAAGCCTTGAAAATATTTAGTGAAAAATATTTATTCTTGTCTTGGTCGTCCCCGATCTTCTTTCCACAACCTATTATCGAATATTCGAATAAAATCCTTCAATTTCATGAAATCATGCCATATAATCATTTAATCATGCAATCATACATTTAAACATATAATATGCATCAAGTAAGTTTTAAATTAAATAAAACAATTAAGCAAATTCAAATAATTTGCATGCATGTGGTTTACGTATGTTGGTTTTTGGGACGTCACAGTTTAAATGTCATATATCCGTTGATTTGTCCTGAGTAGACATGTCATAATTCTTCTGACAATCGTACACTGTGGCATTCTGATATATTGTGCTCCCACTACAAGTTGCAGTTTGCTCTTGTACAATTGTCGGTTGTTGGCTACACTTTTTAATTGATGACGTGCATGTTAAACTGATTTATCAGTTGACTCTATAGCCAATTCGATGAACTGACCATGTAACTGATCAGTCTTAACTGATAGTTATGTTCGCTACACAACTTCAGTTAGCTTTAATCAAATCAATTGCCTTCGATTATTTAGCGTATTAATTATCAGTCAAGCAACTTCAGTTCAAGTCATTTCAGTTCAGTTATGTTCAATTGAGTTGATCAGTTCTGTAATCTTCAAACGCTCAATTTGTCAAACACTGAAATTCTGATTCCAACAGTATGTGTATAAACAGAAATTTCAAGGACGAAATTTGTTTCAAGAAGTGGAGAAATATAAGGCTCTATAATTAATTATCTGATCATTTGGGATAATTAGGATAATCATTGAGTTGATTAGTTAAAATAATTATTTATGTCAAATAAATTCAGAAAATGTGTTAAAAATATATATTTTAGAATATCGTAGAATTTAAATAATACTAGTGCAAAATAAATGCAAAACCAATATAATTAGTATATGTTACTATTTTTAGTAACCAAATTACATTATGTTGTATATATATATATACATTCATTACCACACATACTAATTTAGGAAACCCTTCCCCCCACCCACTTCCCGTCGCCCACTTTCTCCCCAGCGTAGCCGACTCTGAGCGCCTCCCAGCTGCCGAAGTAAGCAGCAACGAGCATAGTGTCGTCTTCCCAAATACCGTGCGCTTCTTTCCCTTTCCTGTAGCGTGAAGATCCGAGCTCGACAGCCTGTTTTCCGCTCTGTCTCTGCGCGCATTCTTAGTTCGATTTTAGGTCAGATTTTGTTGTGATTTGTAGGTTATTTAGAGTGTGTTGAGCAAGGATTCGGAGATTAAATCTTTCACGTTGTTTATGCATTTTTCAGCTGTTTTCCAGCCACATTTAGCTAGTTCCAGTGAGTTTTTCGGTGAGCGTCCGATGAGCTACCACCCCATGACCGCTAGCGACTAGTTAAGCTTCAATCTTGTGGTTTCAAGGTCCAAAATTCCAGCTATATTTAGAATTATGAGTTGCAGATTTTAGGATTTTTAGCCCCTTCAATTTAAATTCGTTTCGTCGATGAAAATGTGTTATATTGACGTATATATTGATATTGTATGTTCGATCATTGGAAAGCTTTGAGGTATAATTCGTCGATGTATAAACTAGTATCAAATTGATTTGCGCAATTATATTGGGTTTTAATGTTAGTATGTTGAATTTCTAAGTTGCTGGGATTGATTTGAGCGATTATTAGTTGAATAAAATCGCATCGTTAGAAATTTGGAAATTTAAACGATTTGTTGGTCAATTCGATAATTTTAGTGGAATATGATAATTTAATTGTGAAATGGAGAATTATTGGAAATAATATGGGAGTTGATAATAATTGAAAATATTAAGATTAAGTTTTGATATTTAAATCGTTCAGTTGAATATTTATTAATTAAATTCAAATTTAGTATTTTTTTGAAATAAGTTGGATTATTTAGCTTTATTGGTGAATTGTGGATTTATTCGGCATATTATCTTATTTGTTAGGCCAAGGAGTTGAAGTCTCCTAGTTAGTCCATTTTTGTTATTTTGGAGTTTGATCAGTTTTATGTCAAAGTTTACTGACTGGAGAGATGCACCATTTATTGTTATGTTGCTTTTGAATTTATTTTATGTTGTGGTGAGCCTGGCCGGCTATATTCGAACTGCTATATGTGAATTGTTCGATTGTGCTTGGTCGGCACTTGTGTGCGATTGTTTATGAATACAACAATGTGTCCTCCTTGAGTGATTTTTCTTTTACTTGTATTTAAAATTTTTTGTATGTCACATTTACGAGAGGTCATGCCGAAATTTTTCTAGGCACTGAGGTCCGTTTTTAAGTATTTTAAACCATTTTTCACAGTAGATTTAAATTAAATCATTATTGGTTGATAATTAATTGTAATTATAATAACTGAGCCTCACAACAGCACTCCGAAAAATTCAGTAGCCAGTAGCTGATAATCTGCTAAGTGTTCAGAGAATACCAAATTTAATGGTCAAACAATTGTGAACATCCACATGCTACTGAATCTTGACAACAGTCATTCATGAGCATTTTATATATCTTCGTAATTATTGAAGCGTAAAATCGGCAGAAAGAACATTTAGAAAATGTCCAGCATTCTATTTTAAAAGGACTCCTTCTGGCTGATTTGACATACATTGTCAAGCATTTAATGATGCTTTCTACTTTTGGAGTAGGTCAAATTATACTTGACAAATTGGACACGTACATTAATGATCTTGATATGACCAATTTAAAACCGTTCGGATCCGAACATTTGAAGATAAACTATATAAAGTCAATATCATATTTCTATAAGTAACGGTACATTCAAATCGAACATATATTATTATTTAGAAGCACTACCGAAAATATATCATTATAAGATTTATCAGATCTTCTAAGAGATCATATTTTGTCATCTTTTACACTTTGTTATCTCATTATTATATTAGCATTTTGAGTAGACATTTGTAACTGATAGAAAAATTATTTCTGATAAGAATTCAGTGCGTAAATTGTAAAGAAGTTGATCATAATAGTTTTAGTAGGCAGTGTCAAGTCTTGGTAAAAAGCTATAAATATCAAATTATTTTAATGAATATCTTCTGAAACAGAAGAATTTTATTCTTCAAAATTTCAGAAAAAATCAATATGCTTTTTCATTACTTTTATTATTGTTCACAGAGTTAAGGACACTCATTCCACATTGCTCATCAATTTCCTACTGAACTTTGAAGGTCGAGATCAGATTTCTTCTATTAATACCAGTATAGTTGCCTGAAGAAAAGAAAGTGAAAAAACGTAGTGCTTTATTCACCCCCTCTAAAGCACCACCATTAATTCTAACAAGTGTATTAAAATAGATTTTTTCGGCCCCTTAACCTATAGATCCAGAAGCGATAACATCTTTAAGAAAAATCCCCATGTTCACCAAAGAAGAGTTTGATGATTGGAAAATCAGAATGCAGGCTCATCTAGCAACTCAGGATGATGATATGTCTGCGTCATTACTGACATACCAATTAAAATCATGATTATTAATACCATAATAGTCATCCTCGATGGTTCACCACAAATGTTAGAAAAGCCACAATTAGAATGGACTGTTGATGAAAAGAAGGCAAACAATGTGGCAAAACATATATTATACAAGAATATTGACAAAACATATTTAGTAAGATCAAGATGTGTGTTAGGATATTTCTTTCACAATACGTTTTGGTTATTGACAAAATAACAATATCGAGCTTTTACAGGATACCATCCAATATATTGCTTTGCTTTTAGGTTTCTGACGGCTGATGGAAAGTCTAGCCTCTCAAGTGATTTATTCTTCACTATTTGTAGATCGTCTAATTTCTGAGCGCCTTACATTAAATAAAGATCGTTACTATCTAACCGCCAGTCAAAGACGTGCAAAGCAATGTGGATACTTTACTTTCAACAGTTCAGAAAATGTCAGTTATAGTATAGGGAATAGTATTCCACCGACTCCCGATATGACATAAAGTTTCTTAAATTATCCAAAGTCAAAACAACTATTCAGAAGCTAAGAGCTATAAGTTACAAAAGCAAAGAAATATTATGAGAATTTACTGAAATGTACTTCGTCTGAGAGCAACAAGTCCATTCTATCGAGAACTGTACAAGTGATCGTTGAAAACCTTTAAACTACCTCTGGAAAATTTTAACTATATCTATATGTAGATTCAATTTCAAGATAGAAGATATATACAAACTCTCTAAGCACTCTTGTAAGAAATACTTCAATCTTGTTCATACAACACACTTTGAATTCAACATTATCAAAATTTCTGAGCACTCTTACAAGAAATATTTCGATCTTGTTCATATATCACACACTTATCAGAATTATATCAGATCATCACAGATAAATTTTTTCTTTACCAACAAATCAAGCTGTCAATGATCGTTGGGTTTTGTATTTGTCGTTTGGTGAACCGATGGTTCTTAAATTTCCATAAATATAAAGTGATCACTAAGAGTTTCAGGTAGACAATGAAAAGTTCTAACTCATTTGGGTTGTTACAAGACGCTGTAAAACCAAAGTTTTTTAGGGAAAACCTTCCTCAGTGGAAGAAGGGGTGGTGTAGGAGTTTTATCTCATAACATCCATAAAAATACCTGTGTTATTATATTACGCACTTAAATTTATGAAAATATCATTTCAAGTTGTTTATTGTTAAATTGTCAAATATAGTATATCATTATTTAGGCCAGACCATTTATGTACAATTCAAAAATATTTTTTAACAGCTTGCAAACTTTTACGAACAGTTCAAAAACAAAGATGTTTTAAAAGATTTTATTCATCCCTTGTAAACTTTAATCTGATCCCAATAAGTGGTATCAGAGCGGGTTAACTCTGACAACTATGCTTTTAAATAACATCGTTTAACAAAATTTCTATGTTTTTCAAAGAATAGTATGATGACCGAAGGAACATCTAGTTTCTCAGGATGATTGCTTGTGGTAATTCATCAATGACAAATCAATGAAGATACTCAAAGCCTATACAGCCGTGAAATATCTAACGGTGCTCCACAAATGGTCGAGAAACACCAGTAAGAATGGATTGATGATGAAAAGAAGAAACCGAACCTTGAAAACATGGACAAGTAAATATTATAAAAAAACCCTGGACAAGAACATGTTCAGCAAGATCAAGACTTGTACGAAAGCCAAAAAGATCTGGGAGAAGCTGACCCAACTCTGTGAGGGTAATGATAATGTAGAACCCGTAAATTGGACTGCGTATAAGCCATGCATAATTATAGTATTTAAAGTTAAAATGATTTTTATTGTATGAGTTTTTAAATTCTTTTCCTTAAATTTATTTATTTTAACCAGTAGTTTAATTGTTATCTTTTCAGTTAAATAAGTGAGGCCGGACTGGAGATGAAGTATTGAGATAAGTTAATAAAGACTTATTTAAGAAGGGATAATTTAGCATGTTAGTAATTATATTTTAAAAAGTTGGCATGCATGCAAGTTATTAAACTTGTTTGATATTTTATTAAATTCTTTTAAAGCATAAAATGCATGTTTATTTTATTAATTTGTGTTTAAGTATTTTTATGCATTTTATGCATAATTCATGCATGATAGAATTTAATCCATACATTTTAGAAATTCATGCATTAGGGTTTTCTAAGTGCATTTTTACACTCGAACGAGGAACGGAGACCGGAGAATTTTCAGGAAAATTATTTTTAATTACATGATTAATTTTTATAAATTAATCTATGGTGTTTTAAGTGGATTTTTTAAATAATGGGATTTTTCTAGGTATTTTTACCCGCATGACTTTATTTTTAACGGTACGCAAATTTTATTAAACCGGAGGACTTTTTAAGGGTTCGGCTAATATTTTCAAAATCTTTTCAACACGAAATATTCTCCGGGAGCGTGTTTTAATTTAATGAGCCTACTTTTGGACTTATTGGGCTTAAATCTTTTTTTAAAACTTTTAATTGATAATTTAAGGCCCATTACCTATTATTTAACTATATAATATATCACCTAAACTACAATTAACCTAAACCTAATAATTATATCAGCCGACACCACCTCCCCTCTCGTTTTCAGAGCTTTCAGCAACAAGGGCCTTCGGTTTAACATTTTTCTTGCAACAAAATTCTCCGGCGCTTCCCCGTTGCCCATCTCTTCGCCGTTCTTGCGTGGAATTCATCTAAGGCACGCTTGTTACTTTGTTTTTGCATCACTCATGTTGATAATACTGATATGTATGCATGTGTTCATGAAACCTTTTGATCTAGTAATGAATAGGAGGAAACCATCGTTTTGTTCCATGGTACTGCTTAGGGTGGTGTTGTCCTTTTTTTTTCTGGTGTTGTTGTTGTAAGGGACTGCCGTAGGTTGTTGGTAAGGGGCTGTATAGGTTGTGATTGATAAGATTTTCATGCTGGTGCGACAGGAAGCTCTATCGGACCTAGTAGAAGCGTTTTGGGTCTCGGTAGGGGAATTAGTGTTGCTCCTCGTTGCTGGCTGGTAGGAGGGTGCATGGGAGCGGTGGGATGAGTCGGTTGAGTACCTTAAGTGCTGATCTAAGTCCCTGGTGTGTGAGCTCGTGATTGGTGCGTTGAGTTGAGGGTAGAGGCGTGAGATAGGAGAAAGGATAGTGCATGAGGTGGCGTAACAAGAAAGGGCCGAGAGTTTGGTTTATGTTATTAATTAATATCCGAGAGTTTTGGATCTAATCTTGTGGTATTATGAGCTTCATAGTGTTTTTAAAATACGATAAAAGTTGGGAAGATTTCGGTTTAGTTTCGGTTTGATTCGGGTTAAAACCGGGACCCCGGTCGAAGTTTTAAAACGAATTAGATAAGTTGTGTTATGGGCTCGAGTTTACGTTTAGGAACACTTTTAAAAATGATTTGGGACATTTTAAGAAGTTTGGTAAGCTTCGGGTCAATTTTAGAGGTCCAGGGTTGAAACGATAATTTTTGGCTTTCCAGGGGCAAAATGGTCATTTTGCACCCGGGGTGAGATTTTGATCCTGGCAGCGCCCTGAGCACAAATCATGATATTTTTAAATGTTCATGCATCACGTTTACGATTTTTATGCTATTATAATAATTATGGTGCATGCTTGGTTTAAAGGAATTAAGAGGGAAAAAGTGAGAAAGTGAAGGGCACTCCGTCTCCGCCGCGCCGCGTCGTTCTTTCGTTTGTTTTCTGTCAAAACAAACCAAGGCATGTTTATATATTCTTTCACTCTTCAATCAAGCCATATATGTATTTTTAAATATCGCAAGTACATGATTTTAATGCAAGAAGATCGAAATTGTTCATATTTAATTATGTTGGTTAATTATATTACGTGCAAACATTCATTTTGAGATTTATGCGATATTGCTTGTGGCCATCTCACTATCATGGGAGCATTATTTCACCCGGTCACCAGTTACCGGTCAGTTCAGTTATGTACCACCCAGTATACTGTGGCATTAGTCTGATCAGACGTTCATTACTTCACCCGGTCGCCAGTTACCGGTCATGGGAGCATTGTATATCCGATCGCCAGTTACCGGTCAGTTCAGTTCAGTGCAGGGGCCACTTGCGTAGACCATAATCTCAACAGAAAATTATTACATGATATTTCAGTACAGGGCTCCAAGGAGCAAACATTTTCACTATGATTTTCAGTTCAGTTATGCACGTATTATAATTGTCATGACAAGTTATTTTCACATTATGCCTCATGACATGATATTTTTATCCCATGAAAATTTTACTATATTATTTACTCGTTATTTACGATATATGCATGCTGAGTCTTTAGACTCACTAGACTTGATTGTTGTAGGTACTGATGTTGTCGGGGCCGAGGGCGGGGACCTGTGAGCTAGCTTGGGTCGGCAGTAGTGGCACCCGAGGACCTCATTTACAGCACTTGTCATTTTTTTATGCTCAAACATTTTATCAGTTGTTGGATACTTTAACTTGTTATTTTGGCGAGTAATAATTTCTTCCGCTGCTATTTTGAACATTTAAACTTGATTTATCAGTTGATTTTCTGAATGAGGCAAATTTTGATTATTTTAAAGAGAAAATTTTTAATTTTTCCGCAAATTTTCAAACATGAATTTTCGGGCCATTATAGATAAAACCAAGGAGAACAAGTTGATCGTGGCACTCCAGAAGTTCAATAATGAAAGATGAAGCCTGACGAGACTCCTAATGAGTTTGATGAATGTTTTAGTAATATCATTATTGAACTTACATCTCTTGGTAAATAATAATCTAATCATGAGATTTTATAGAAGGTTATGAGAACACTGCCCAAAGAATGAGACGTGAAGACGGTGGCTATGAGATAGTCCAAAGATCTCAATAAACTTGAGCTACATGACCTATTTGCTGACCTCAAAGCTTATGAATTTGAGTTAAGGCTCCGGACAGAATATGAACCATCTACTTCACAATCAACTAAAGCTCTACCCAATACAACCCTAACTCCAACCGTCAATGAAGATGCCTCTAGCAGAAAATCTGCTTACCAGATAAACAATGAGATTATGTAACTATTTATTAACAAATTTGGAAAATTAATGAATAAAAATCAATTTAAATTTAATTCTTATCATAAAAAGGCTAAGCTTATGATAATTAAGCTTGTTTTAACTGTGGAAAGCAAGGAAATTTTATTGCAGATTGCAACATGCCAAAAAAGATGATAAGAAGCCATTTGAGAATAGACGATCCAAAGATGACAAGAGATATTTCAAGAATAAAAGAGACCAAAGATTTGTTGCTAAGGATAAGAAACAAATGGGCCAGCTCAGATTCAGAGCAGTCTAGTTTAGAGGCCTCCTCTAGTGAGAGTGATGATGAGAAGGTCCAGTGTCTCCTGGCATATGTTGAGCCAGAGACTTTGGATATTGAGCTAGAAACTATAGATGACATGATATTTAACTTTGAATCAGATAAATTTAGACGAGAGGATCTTATCACGACACTGCAAGACATGGTTGATGAATTTAAAAGACTCTCACAATCATTTGATGAAGCCAAAGCAGAAAGTAAAAAGCTATTAGACAAGTCAACAAACTCTAGCTATTTACAATGGAAGGACGTTGATGGTTTGAAAGTGAAAATCAGTATGCTAGTAACTAAAAATGATGATATGTGCAAAGTATTTCAAGAAAATTTAAATGAAAATAAACTGTTGAGACTTCTAGTCAATTCTTGGAACAATTATTCTGCCTCCATTTAAAAGGTGTATGAGTTGCAAAAAAATAGTTGTTGATAGAACCGAGCTAGGGTTTGGCAATAATGAATGTAGTGCTTCTGAGGTAAAAACTCAATCATGTCTAGACAAGAGCAAATTTAAAATGATAAATTTTTTCAGGTGTAGCATGGTATATGTACATGACAAGCCCGAATTTTAACACCACTAGGCTGTAAATTTGTAAACAAGGTCATGTATTGTGGCTTAGGCTATAACAAGCTAGATAGTTCTAAGTCCAACCAGAATTGTCTTATATGCAAACAAATTCTAGACGCTCACAATAGATCAAACTGGTTCCACAGAAAACCAAGTCCAACTAGACATTACTCTATGAAAGGGAAGTCTTGGCATTAGCATAATTGTCAAATTTTTCAAAAGAGATACAGACTTAACGAGAATGAATGACAAACAATTCATTGACCACAAAGGGCCAAGAATCACATTTGCTGATAACTCTAGGGGTAAGCCTGTGGGTAATTGTAAGATTATCCATGACAAAATCATAATTAAGGATGTCTTACTAGTTGAAAATATGCTACAAATTGATTATCATAAGCCAGCTTTGTGATAGTGGCTATTTAGTAGAGTTTCACAAACACACTTACTCTTAAATCTGCAAATGATGATATTATGCTAACAAGACTAAGAGACCAAACGTCCTATAAACGGAGCTTAAATGATAATAATCTTATTTCTTTGCATTGCATGGTAATAAGAACTGATTTTAGCATGAACGACGAAATTATTTAAATTTAAAATATATTTCCAATCTTAGGAAACAAAAACTGGCATCAGATTGCCTAAGATTGAATTTACAAAAGATAAAAGCTTGTTCTATATGTCAATTAGACAAACATGTTAGATAAAATTTCAAAACAAAGGAAGTACCTCAACGGATCAATGTCTTGAACTTCTACACGTGGATATATTTGGTCCAATACCCATGATGAGCCTAAGGGGAAAGAAGTACACGTCATTTTCTTATATGGCTAGGCTTGATGCTATTATAAATTCCTGCTTATGTTGTCTTTAAAGATGTTAAGGTTTACCAAATGGATGTTAAATCAAAATTTCTTAACGGTTCGTTAAATGAAGAAGTTTACGTTGAACAACCTCCTAGATTTTTTAGTCACATTCATCCAAGTTATGTTTATAAACTTGATATGGCAATATATGGTTTAAAACAAGCTGCTCGTGCATGGTATAACCATTATCTAAATTCTCGTTTGACCATGACTTTGTGATTGGAACAACCGATAAAACCCTATTCAATTTTTAAGAGTGATCATACTTTACTTGTTCAAATTTATGTGGATGACATAATTTTTGGTTCAAATAATCCAACACTCTGTGAAAGGTTTTCCAAAATGATGCAAGAAAATTTTGAAATGAGCATGATGAGAGAACTCACTTTCTTTCTCAAGTTGCAAGTCAAACAGCTCGAAAATGACATCTTTATCAGCAAGACCAAATATAAAAAAGATCTACTAGAAAAAGGTTGGCATGAAGATTGTGTAGTTTTCACCACCACAATGAGCTCATCAATCAAGCTAGACAAAGATGAAAGACGAATATCAGTAGACATCATAATGTACAAAGGTTTAATAGGATCAGTTCTATATATGACCGCCATCCAGCCAAATATCATGTTTGTTGTCTGCTTATGTGATCGTTTTCAGGAAACTACTAAACAATCCCATTATACTGCAACCAAATGCATTTTTAATATATTAAGGATAGTTCATGTGTGGGTCTTTCGTATACCAAAGACTCAAGTTTTAACCTTATTAACTATTCAGATGCATATTATGCAGGTTTCTAGATTGATAGAAAGAGCACCAATGGATCATGTCAACTATTTGAAGACATATTGATATCTTGGTTCAGTGAAGCCGAATATCTAGCCTCTGGGAGTTGCTATGTACAATTACTATGGATTCAACAAAGATTAAGAGATCATGGAATTCATCACTGAATCTCCAATCTTATGTGATAATAGAAGTGCAATTACAATCAGTTATAATCCTATTCTTCATTCTTGGACCAAGCATATTAATGTAAGACTTCATTTCATCGAGATCATGTAATGAAGAAAGACATCTGGCTGGAGTACATTTCAGCGGATAAAAAAGCCACATATATTTTTATTAAGCTACTACCTGACAATAAATTTTCTTATTTTCGTAATATATCCGGCTTAATTGATCTAAATTAGTGAATATATTTTGGAGGAATAAAAGTTGAGTTGATAAAACAGTTAATCAAACTAGTATACAAGGTCTGAAATTGCGAAATCTTGATTTTATCATAACCTCTGACTGGCCCCTCTTCAGGCACATTAATAATTTTTTAACAATACACATTTTCATTATTTATTTATTTTCAAATTTTTAATTAATTTTGTACTTATTTTTTTGACGGTTATTATCTACTTCCAAAATATATTATTTTTATCCAAATATATTAACTGCCTAAAATAACCTTCTGGTCTCTCAAAATTTCAAACATTAACAAATGGTATAAAGACATGTGGACCGTTGTGTCTATCAAATCAAATCTTCTATGTTTCATATTTTACAATTTCATCTCTTTCTGATTACATGTGAACTTATAACTTTCATAGCTACCTCACTCTCTTGTTTTTCTTGTATTCTAACCACTATACAAATCAAGTCAATCAATTTCATCCAAATCATTTTAAAATGAGTTCTTTGAAACCTCTCCAGATTAGCACTTTGAGACTGCTAAGATGGAGCATTGATCAGTTTGGTGAACTGTCAGCGGTTCAAACATCTGTATCACATAGAATCTATTCATCAAAATATTCGAATTATCAATGGTCGGACTTAGATCATTTGACTCGACCATATGAAAATGCTGACCATTGGAGGACATAGTTCACCATTTCTGACTTTCCTCTAAATCAACCCACTGCTCAGAAGAAAGATCTGAAGCCAAAATACAAATTGCTGGAAGATATCGTGAGCAAGCCTCTATTGGAAAAACCTAGGGCTTTTTACAAAATTACTATAGAAAATTTTCTGGCCATGGAGTTCATTGCCTCAATGCTTGTAATGCCCGAGAATTTTGTTATTGTAATTTGAAATGATTTATTGTTAATTGATGTGATTATAGACGGAAAGGATCAGACCGTGAAAGACGAAAGAAGACTGGAATTATGTGCGATGATTGAACCCCTCGCGCATATGCGCGACCAGACAGGGCGCATATGCGCGAGGTAGCCAGAGAACCTCGCGCATATGCGTGACAGGACCCGCGCATATGGCAGAAAACCTCGCGCATATGCGCCGGGAGAGGGCGCACATATGCGCGAACAGAGGGAAGCTTGAAATGCCGAGACAGACTGTCTCGCGCATATGCGCCGAGGAAGGTCGCGCATATGCGCGAGACATGCAGCAAGAATATGAAGCCACTTGCCCTTTTACCATGAAAATATATATATCAATCCTTATAATTCAGATTTAAATAGCAAAAAGAAACGAGAAAGGTCAGGGGATTTCAAGTTTCCTTCGAAGGCTAGAATTCTGATTTTTACAAAATCCGTCCGTTCGATTTTCAATCCGACTGCAGTACCGTGTTTCTATTGACGAGAGCTTCAACTGGACGTAAGTTTTCTTATGTTTTGATATGATTTGAAAATCTGATATGAGAATAATCATGATATGACTGTTATTATCTGTTCCTGAGATTGTTGGCATTGTATAATTGAAATCAGATTGAAGAACGGATACCGTATGAAATTGTTATCATTTTCAGATTGAATTTGATTGAGATTATACAGATTTGATATCAGATTATGTTTATTTATTGATTATGAATTGAGATTGATATCTGTTGAATTGTATTGCTGGGTATATCGAAATTGTGCAGTTATGCCGTCGAAACAGAATTAGATTGAGTTCTGATTATATCCAGTATTGATTTGAGTGGTATATTGATATTGTACTCCTCAATATTGTCATTGCCAGATTCGAATTCGAGACTGTGACTTCGTCAGATTGACAAAAGAAATGTATAAATCAATGTTGAACCGGGAAGATACGACTCGAGTTTGATTTGACTTGAGTTTACCAAAACCACATACTTTAATTTATTGCATTGATATTTGCAATTCATGAGATTGATATGCTTAGTCTATTGATTTATAGCAAAGCATGAGTTAGAGTTTTAGGCAGATGTGCCTAGTCATTGACAGAACCGCCAAGTCTTTGGCAGAACCGCCAAGACACTAGACTTTTGGTGTATCGATGTTGCTTAGGAGTAGATCGACTTCTATTGCGGAGATTCGATACAGAATGCCAAAGTCTGAGTTAGGCCGGGATCCCTAGATTAGAGATGAGTCGAGTCTGAGATGACGAGTCAAGATGTTATTTATAGCTTTATATCGATTCATGTCTTTCAGATTTTGATACATGTTATTGATATCTGTTTCATGCTTTTATATCGGTTTATATGATTGCATGTATACATGGTTTATACTGGGAATATATTTCTCACCTGAGTTATCTGGCTGTTGTTGTGTTTATATGTGTGCATGACAACAGGTGGGATAGGATTAGGGTCACGAAGAGGAGGAGAGATTCAAGATTAGCGTGGAGATCCGGACTTAGAAGTAGATTTGGTTTCGACACTTGATATGTAGTGATTGAACCCTAGTTTGACATTAATATATTTGTACAAGACTTGTACTTTTACTTTTGATGTTTATATCAGATTGATTATCTTATGTTCCGCACTTATGTATTTTAGAGAAAAAAAAATTCAGACCCAGGCTAATTAATTGATCCTAATGATGATTAAGAAGACGAATTAGGTTTGGGTCTCCACAACGCTCATTGCAAACTGGTCAGATATACTTTTCAAAATCTTCACAACCATGGTGAAGAAAAGTGCTCAATCTCCTGGGTTTTCCATTCCTCTATGTTATATCTTGGAGCAACTAAAGATACAGCTATTGTACACAACAAAAATCCACAAATTCAAATTGTTGGACTAGAACATAGTGGAAACTTATGCAAAGAAAAAGATCCAACCAGTGAAGAACTTCTCGCTGTCAAGATTGAGAAGGGCGGGGACAAGAAAAGAAGAAAAAGAAATCAAGAAGCAAAAGGCAAAGGCTTCCAAAGCTAAAAATCTAACAAAGAAAACAAAAAGAAAGCTGATACTCCCCTCTGATTTTGATTCTGACGCTACAAGGGAGAAGATTCCCCTAACTCAAGTTTTCAACGCCTCCAAGAAGCTAGCCAAATCCAAGCCGGCCATTGAACTCAAAGAAAAGGCTGAAAAGCCTAAGGCAAAAAGAATCAAGATTATCAAGAATGTGGATGATTCGATGGTTTTTGCTCCAATTACAGTCGTTCCCATCTCAGTACTATCAAAGTGCCACAATCAAAGAACGTGACATCTCATAGATTCAATCTGGGTTGTTGCTTATAGATCCTAAGGCAAAAGGAAAGAAATCCTTGTGGCAGAACAAAAAATAACAAATGTTCAAGCTGATATAAATCTTACCATGGAGTAAATGAATCAATGTGCGAAGTCGAAAATGACAGAATTTTACAGATGCGTGGACTTGTGAACAATCATTCATTTTGAAGTTATCAAAAAGGAGAAGAGGGTGAAGAAGTTGTTGCCTTGGAGATAAAGATGCTGAAATGTGCTGAAACACAAGTTATATCTAAATCTCTCCAGTGGCCAAACTTTATTGAGATGGAACTCAAATAAAGTATCCTCTGTTATCTGATTCTATTAAAAGAGAATGAACTTTGTGGCTCACAGCCAGACTTCCGAAGATGACATAGATATCATATGCCAACTTGAAATGGACGCACTCTGTTGGTCCATGAATGTGAAGCTGGAGAGGAAAGAGTATGAGCTGCCAGAGGTTAAATAAGAGGACTTCAGTTGTCTTCGAAAGTAGAAGAAATTCAGGCTGGTCAGCAGCCATAGTTTGAAGAAGTGAGACAATCAGAGTCTGTTAATATACAATAATTGTTGGAACTTTTCAAGTTCGAAATCTTGATTTTGATGATAACAAAACTTGTTAATTATGTTACTAATGATATACCTTAGTGTGCAGCATCTAGGATCACTCACGAGATGTTTACATCGCAAAACTGAAGACCCAACTAATCGCACAAAATGAATCAGTCTAACTGATTACGTCAATTGAGCAGTCCAGCTGATTGTCCAGTTGATAGGTGGTTCAGCAGGAGAACCTCAGAAGCCTGGCCAGCCGAAGTAGTGTTCAACTGATGAAGAAATCCAGCTGATCAGTACAACTGAACAAATATGAAATCTGTTCAACTGACGAGTCAATTGATTTCACCAGCCCAACTGAAGATCAGTTCAACTGACCAGTTCGAAGCATCAGTCAGAATCTATCAGTTATGGATGAAGACAAAACTCTTTCAAGTGGAATCCAGTTGTACATGAAGGTACAAAGCCATTATCCAGTAAAAGGACAATAATGGACATTGCATCAGAGCATTAAAGACAAAACATTTCAGAAGGGCAGTCGAAAATTCGAGACACAAAGTCCAAGAAACGAATTCAAGATACAACAGATACAACGTATGAGTCTCTCTGTACGATCAGTTTTCCCTCCTATATAATGAGAAGATCAGTGAAGACTCAACATACACACGACAACAAGAAGAAGAATAAGAAGTGAAAAAGCTTTTAAGCATATACGAGAGAAAAGAAAGGACACGCTCATTGCACATCAGCTTTCAGAAGCAATCAGCCCAGAGGGAACTCTTCACAGTTATATCAGCTTAGATTAGAAGCTTATTTCCCTCAGTGTGTGAGAACATCCTTGTTCAGTTCTCCCACACAAACACTCTCATTCACTCAAATACAGTCTTGCACAAAGACGTTAAATTTATGTATGTAGTCTTTCTCACATAGACATTAAAGAAGTGCTGACTGGAAGGTGCTGCCTTCAGTCTAGTCTAGGAGTTCAGTTTAGGCAGTGAGTAAGTCCTAGATGAGTGGGTTTGTACAAGATATTGTATAAATCAAAGTCTTCTAGTGGATCCTACCCGAGGTGGTAGAAGGGGTGACGTAGGAGCAGTTGAAGTCTCCGAACATCCATAAATATATCTTGTGTATTTAACTGTTTAACTATTGTTTTCAAACTGTTTGGATCAGCTTGAGTATCCGTCAGTTCAGTTGTCTCCATAACTGAACTGATGAATGAAAAAACTAATTTGTTCCTTTTCGGTTATTCAGTTATATAAGATAAAATGTTTTTTAATATAATAGTCTTCTTCACGAAGGATTACTTCGAGTTTCTTCCGCTTGGTTTTTAACCAAACTCGATTTAATTCATCGGTGTTAATATTCTTAGAACACGAGCTATTGCAGCTCATTGGAGAATACTTTGTTTGAAGCATCCAAAAGATACCCAGCAAACGATACTTCAATTGGTATCGGAGCAGGTTGTTCTAAGAAAAACATTTGAAGAAAAATGTGTTTTAAAACTCTACTTTAAAAATAGTGTTAAAAGCTATTTAAAAGTATTTAATACTCTATTCAAAACTATTTGAAAATATTTATATGTCGCTCTTTGGTAAAGAGTTGAGAGGATTGGCTCTGCGACTAATATTGTAGCCACTTCTTTAGACTCTTTACTTAGGGGTTTTAATCAGCCTGCAGGGGACTGAGAATCATCTGCAAAGATGCACAACTAAATTGCTCCTTGAAGAAGTCTTCAGTTGCTAGCCTATCAGGTCAGCTGTTTTTCAGATGAAACTCATCCATGCTGGGACGTTGGTTGATTAAATCACAATGTGGGGACCCAGGCTCTAACTCAATTCTTTTCGGGATTAATCGGATCTTTATTCAAAAATGTGGGTCAAAATTTTTGCTTTATACCATTAATTCAAATGTATATAAACAAGCATAAGATAGTTCTTCATTTTATTTCAATAAACATAATTACATGTCTTGTTCTAATACATTCATACAAATCAGTGTTTAATACAAACTACAACCACAAGTAGTACAAGTCTAGTAAGAAACAACTAGTAATCTTCTGCGCCCGAAGTCACCACGCTATCTCGAACTCATCTCTGTCATGACCCAGATCCTGCCCCACCTGTTGTTATGCACACATACAGACATAACAACAGCCGAAAACTCCGGTGACAATACATCCCAGTATAAAACATATATGCATGCTAATACATAATCATAAATCATGCGTGAAAGCAATAACAATGGGCTCCATCGTCTATGAAACCAATCTATATCAACATGCAATTCAAATCAAATCATGTCTTAACTTGACTCGACTCTACTCTAGGGATCCCGGTGTGAATAAGACGTCACTGTCTGTCACCTACCCTCCCAATCGGGGTAACTGTACGTCTTATTCTTAGACTTCGGCCCTGTCTGTATCGAATGTCTACAATCGGGTCGAATCTGATCCGAAGCGTCAATACCACCGGACGTCTAGTTTGGCAAGTCTGCCAATGACTGTCCTATCTCAAAGGCTTGAATACAAATCTATAAACAAGAAATCATCATATCAAAAGATTTGAATATAAATCTATAAACAAATCAAGTTCATATCAAAAGATAAACAACAATTCTAGTATGTGATTTGGTTGGGAAACTCAAATTAAATCTCATTTGAGTTGTGTCTTCCCCAAACAAAACATGAATTATACCTTTCGTCACACAATTTCTGTCGTAGTCGAAGTCTCGAAGACGAATCTGTCAATATCAAATCTGAAATGGAAATGTTGATACATATTCTATCAATCTCTAATCTCAATCAACACATATCCAATTCAATACTTGACCTCGGTACCATTTGACGGCATAACGACGTAATTTCTCAATGCCGGTCAATCCAACTCTCACATATATCAACAATTCATAAGTCTCAACTCATAATCATCATCATAAGCATATAATAGTACTCAAAATCTGCATAACTTAACTCTAAACATGCTGGAAAATAGTTACAATAGCATACAACGTCCGTTCTTCGATCCGGTTGCGTTTCTACGATGTCAATAATCTCAAGAACATATAATTTCAATCATATCAATCTTTCCTCAACTTTTACATTTAAGAACATGTTGAAATTTAAAGATACTTACATCCTCTTGTAGCCCTTGAAGAGAGGAGCTCAAAACCGAAATCGGATTAAAGTTTGGATGTGTAATTCTTTCAAAATTACAATTTAAGAGCATAAGGAATTGAAGCTTCTCCCCACTCTCTCTCATTTCTCAGCTGATGGAAGTGGAGAGAAATGAATTAGCACAATTCTATATATATACCATGCCATGTGTCAACTTGAGAAACAAAGGTGGCTTTCTTGCATGCAGCACCGCGGGTGCGCTCCCTCTAGACCGCAGGTGCGCTCAAGCTTTGGCAATCCATTCATTTTCCAAAATCGACGACCGCGGGTGCGCTACATATAAGACCGCGGGTGCGGTGTCATTTCTGTAAATAATTTCCAACTCTCTGTCCATCAACCGCGGGTGCACTCTTTCTTGGACCGCGGGTGCGGTGACCCTACTGTAAAAATGACCAATTTTCTGTCCATGCACCGCGGGTGCGGTATCTTTCATGGTGCGGGTGCGGTCTGCCCTTCATTCAAAATTCTAATTTTTCATGTCTCTCCTTCCCCCATCTCATTTATTGCTTCTCATTACATGTCATGCATTCTCATATCTTTGAATATCGCATCAATGAAGACTAATAAATCTCAGGCCTTACATTTCTCCCCCTCTAAGAAATGATTTCGTCCTCGAAATCGCATGCCATCAATCATATCATAAATGAAAAACAATATAATCAAAAGCTGAATAAATACTCACATCATGTAAACAACTCGGGATATCTCTGTCTCATATCTGCTTCTGTCTCCCAAGTCGCTTCCTCGATGCCATGACGACTCCAGTGGACTTTTACATGTGGAATAGTCTTCGTCCTGAGCTGCTTCTCTTTCCGATCAAGAATTTGTATCGGTTGCTCAACATAACTCAACGTCTGATCAAGCTCGGCTTCGTCAGGCTGAATGACATGAGAAGCATCAGGCATATATCTACGCAGCATTGATACATGAAATACGTCATGTATTCCAGATAGAGAAGGAGGAAGAATTATTCGATAGGCTCGATCGCCAATCTTTTCAAGTATCTCATAAGGACCGATGTATCTAGGAGACAACTTTCCACCCTTGCCAAATCTGACAATGCCTCTGAAAGGAGAAATCTTCAAAAACACTTTGTCTCCTTGTTCAAATACTAACGGTCTACGTCTAATATTGGCATACTTGGCTTGTCTATCCTGTGCTGTCTTCATTCTCTTCTGGATTATCTTTACCTTCTCAGTCATTTCACGAATCATATCAGGCCCAAGTTCTGGTACCTCAGATATATCATCCCAGTATAGAGGAGATCTGCACTTCTTGCCATATAATGCTTCAAACGGTGCCATCTCTATGCTCGTTTGATAGCTCTTGTTGTACGAGAATTCACACAACGGTAGTGAATCTTGCCAACTAGTGCTGAAATCTAGCACTACAGCTCTCAACATGTCCTCTAAAGTCTGGATAGTCCGCTCTGACTGTCCATCTGTCTGGGGATGATAGGCAGTACTCAGGTGCAATGTCGTACCTAAAGCCTGCTGCAAACTGTGCCAAAAGTGTGAAGTGAATCGTGGATCACGATCTGATACGATAGACTTCGGCACACCATGCAATCTGACTACCTCTCTGACATACAACTCTGCCATCTGATTGTGTCGATATGTCATTCTGTATGGAATAAAACACGCTGATTTGGTCAATCTGTCAATAATGACCCAAATCGCATCACAGCCCCGGGATGATCGAGGTAACTTTGTCACGAAATCCATGGAAATGTGATCCCATTTCCATTCTGGAATCGACAAACTCTGAAGTAAACCTCCGGGCTTCTTTCTCTCAGCTTTCACCTGTTGGCAATTTAAACACTTAGACACAAATTCGGCAATGTCTGACTTCATCTGTTTCCACCAGAACTGTGTCTTTAGATCCTTTTTACATCTTCCTGCCACCAGGATGAATACTGAACTGACTACAGTGCGCTTCTGACATAATCTATTGTTTCAAGTCTGAAACATCTGGCACTACAAGACGGTTATTCACACACAGAACAAAATCATGTACCTGATATTCAGACTGATGTCCTGATCTGACCATCTGAATCGACTTCTGTACATTCTGATCAGTTCTTTGTGCCTCTTTAATCCTCATAATCAAATCTGGCTCAACTTGAATCGAAGCAAGTCTCAGCGTTCTACTATCTGTGTCAAATGCTAAACCAGACAAACAGCAATTCTCAACTAAATTCGAAACACCTATCGTCGATAAGGATAGGGCACATACCTTTCGACTCAAGGCATCTGCTGCTGCATTTGACTTCCCTGGGTAATATTTGATTTCACAATCAAAGTCCTTTAACAAATCGAGCCATCTACGCTGTCTCATGTTCAATTCTGACTGAGAAAACAAGTACTTTAGGCTTTTATGATCAGAGTAAATCTCAAATTTCTCGCCATAGAGATAGTGACGCCAAATCTTCAATGCAAATACGATAGCCGCTAATTCAAGATCATGAATGGGGTATCGAATCTCGTGTGGCTTCAGCTGTCTAGAGGCATAAGCAATCACATGACCTCGCTGCATAAGAACACATCCTAACCCTCTGTGGGATGCATCACAATATACAACGAAATCGCCAGTACCTGAAGGAATCATCAAGACAGGTGCACTGGTCAGCCTCTTCTTCAACTCTAGAAAGCTAGACTCACAGTCTGTAGACCACACAAATGGCGCATTCTTCTGTGTCAACTGGGTAAACGGCTTCGCAATACTGGAGAAATCTTTAATAAATCGTCTATAGTATCCTGCCAGACCCATGAAACTGCGTATCTCTGGCACAGAAGTCGGTCTCGGCCAACTGATCACAGCTTCAACTTTACTCGGATCAACAGAAATACCGTCTCCAGATATGATATGACCCAAGAAGACAATCTGTCTCAGCCAAAACTCACACTTTGACAATTTAGCAAATAAGCTTTCATTTCTCAATATTTGCAACACAATTCTCAAATGATTGGCATGCTCAGTCAGATTCTTAGAATACACCAGAATATCATCAATAAAAACAATCACAAACTCATCCAAGTACCTCTGAAAGACACGGTTCATTAGTCCCATAAACACCGCCGGAGCATTCGTTAAACCAAAAGGCATGACTATAAATTCGTAGTGTCCATACCTGGTTCGGAATGCTGTCTTCGGTATATCAACATTCCGAACTCTGAGTTGATGATATCCCGATCGCAAATCAATCTTGGAATAGACAGATGATCCCTGTAACTGATCAAATAAATCGTCGATACGCGGCAATGGATATTTATTCTTTACCGTTGCTTTATTCAATTGCCGGTAATCTATACACAATCTCATCGAACCGTCTTTCTTGCGTACGAATAGCACTGGAGCGCCCCAAGGAGATACACTGGGTCTGATATATCCCTTGGCTAGAAGATCTTCTAACTGTGCTTTCAATTCTTTCAACTCAATAGGTGCCATTCTATACGGAGCTCTCGAAATAGGAACGGTACCTGGAATAAGATCAATGCTAAAATCTACCTCTCGAGCTGGAGGTAACCCTGGGATCTCGTCAGGAAATACATCTGCAAACTCCCGTACTACTGGCAAATCTGCCAATGCCGGGCTCGATTTCTGTAGATCTACCGAATAGACAAGGAATCCCTCTGCTCTTTTCTGCAACAATCTACTCATAGTCAAAGCAGATACTAAGGGAATCCGAGATCTGGAACCCTTACCGTAGAATTTCCATTCGTCATCCATCTCTGGTCTGAACCTGAAAATCTTCTGGAAACAATCTACAGTAGCTCTGTACTTGGTTAACATGTCAATCCCAACAATACAATCAAAATCAGATAGACCAAGTACAACACAATCTAGCTCAATCTCGTGACCTTCAAACTGTAGCATGCAATGTCTAACTGAAGTCACAGATATCAAACCACTTCCCAACGGAGACGAAATAAACACTACAGTAGACAATGACTCGATATGCAATGCATGTGTCAATGCAAAATGTTCAGAAATGAATGTATGGGATGCACCTGTGTCTATCAACACATATGCAGGATAACCGCAAAGAAAATAGTTACCTGAAATCACATCATCTGGCGCATCCTGGGCCTGCTCCTCTGTCAGTGCGAACACTCGAGCCTGCTGTCTGGGAGGCTGGCTCACTGTCTGGCTACCTCTGGCTCGGGACTGGGATGGTGCAGGTGGCGGTTGGAAGGAATGAACAGATGATACTTGCCGCTCCGGCTGAGATACTGAACCAGACGCCCCAATACTCTGAGCTTACTATGCACCTCTCTATGGACAGACTCTGGCAAAGTGTCCCTGCTGTTTACAAATATTGCATCGGCCCATAACTCCCTGACACTGCTCAGTGGCATGCCTGCCACCACAAGAACTGCAATAAACACCAGTATACTCTGCACTCTGGCCAGGACCTCTCTGTCGTGACCCACTGGAGCTCGACGAACTGCTCTCTGATCTCTTAAACTGCTTACCCTTAACTTTCAAAGAATCCTTCTTGCCACTACTACTGCTTCCACTATCAAATCAAGGAGGAGGTGGTGGAAACTGGGCGGCAGGCTGTGGCGGTCTCTGACTCTGAGCACTATAAGAAGCTCCTCGTTGCCTGATCAAGCCAGCCTCTGCTCCCTTTGCTCGGTTCAGTGCATCAGAAAAGGTGTTGGGTCGTCCCGTGTTCACCAAAGTAAAAATATCCGGGTTCAAACCATTGATGAACTGGTCCGCGAACCGGAGAAAAGAAGAAAACTTGGCAACATACTACTCTATGTTCCACTGCCCCTGTCTCAAGTTGGCAAATTCGGCCCCTTTGTCTTTTCGATACGACACTGGAAAGAAACGTTGATAAAATTCATCTTTAAATACTTTCCAAGTAATATCGATACCTCTATGCTCCAGGGCTCATTTCGTTGTAAGCCACCAACTTTTTGCCACTTCGTATAATTGATGCCCAATCAACTTCACTCTCCGTTCGTCTGTATAAGCCAGAGATTCAAACAACATCTCTATATCGTCTAACTAGCTCTCACAATCCACTGCATTTTCTGTGCCCTTCAAGGTAGGTGGATGGAATGATTGAAATCTCTTCAATAAGGTTTCCATAGGTGTAGCTGTAACATCCATCTGAGTACCTTACATACTACCCTGTTCTGGCACTTGCCCTGCAGCTGGTTGTGGTATCCTTCTAGGCGGCATAATCTGATTATCAAACAGATTAGTACACAATCTATACAATCTGTCTCAACCCTCCTCTGATCAAATACCTCTCATCCAGAATCGGTTCTGATTCAGTCTTTACAAGTACATGCTGTGAATCAATTCAGATAACAATACAACATGTAATAGGGAAAGCAATAAATCATGCTAGCACATCAAAAGCAAGGAAGGAGACTCGATCTACCCCGCTCATTCTATTCTATCTCAGTCTACAGAACCTACGGCTCCGATACCACCTGTTGTGGGGACCCGGGCTCTAACTCAATTCTTTTCGGGATTAATCGGATCTTTATTCAAAAATGTGGGTCAAAATTATTGCTTTTTACCATTAATTCAAATGTATATAAACAAGCATAAGATAGTTCTTCATTTTATTTTAATAAACATAATTACATGTCTTGTTCTAATACATTCATACAAACCAGTGTTTAATACAAACTACAACCACAAGTAGTACAAGTCTAGTAAGAAACAATTAGTAATCTTCTGCGCCCGAAGTCACCACGCTATCTCGAACTCATCTCTGTCGTGACTCAGATCCTGCCCCACCTGTTGTTATGCACACATACAGACATAATAACAGCCAGAAACTCCGTTGAGAATACATCCCAGTATAAAACATGTATGCATGCTAATACATAATCATAAATCATGCGTGAAAGCAATAACAATGGGCTCCATCGTCTATGAAACCAATCTATATCAACATGCAATTCAAATCAAATCATGTCTTAACTCGACTCGACTCTACTCTAGGGATCCCGGTGTGAATAAGACGTCACTGTCTGTCACCTACCCTCCCAATCGGGGTAACTGTACGTCTTATTCCTAGACTTCGGCCCTGTCTGTATCGAATGTCTACAATCGGGTCGAATCTGATCCGAAGCGTCAATACCACCGGACGTCTAGTTTGCCAAGTCTGCCAATGACTCTCCTATCTCAAAGGCTTGAATACAAATCTATAAACAAGAAATCATCATATCAAGAGATTTGAATATAAATCTATAAACAAATCAAGTTCATATCAAAAGATAAACAACAATTCTAGTATGTGATTTGGTTGGGAAACTCAAATTAAATCTCATTTGAGTTGTGTCTTCCCCAAACAAAACATGAATTATACCTTTCGTCACACAATTTCTGTCGTAGTCGAAGTCTCGAAGACGAATCTGTCAATATCAAATCTGAAATGGAAATGTTGATACATATTCTATCAATCTCTAATCTCAATCAACACATATCCAATTCAATACTTGACCTCGGTATCATTTGACGGCATAACGACGTAATTTCTTAATGCCGGTCAATCCAACTCTCACATATATCAACAATTCATACGTCTCAACTCATAATCATCATCATAAGCATATAATAGTACTCAAAATCTGTATAACTTAACTCTAAACATGCTGGAAAATAGTTACAATAGCATACAACGTCCGTTCTTCGATCCGGTTGCGTTTTTACGATGTCAATAATCTCAAGAACATATAATTTCAATCATATCAATCTTTCCTCAACTTTTACATTTCAGAACATGTTGAAATTTAAAGATACTTACATCCTCTTATAGCTCTTGAAGAGAGGAGCTCAAAACCGAAATTGGATTAAAGTTTGGATGTGTAATTCTTTCAAAATCACAATTTAAGAGCATAAGGAATTGAAGCTTCTCCCCACTCTCTCTCATTTCTCAGCTGATGGAAGTGGAGAGAAATGAATCAGCACAATTCTATATATATACCATGCCATGTGTCAACTTGAGAAACAAAGGTGGCTTTCTTGCATGCAGCACCGTGGGTGCGCTCCCTCTAGATCGCAGGTGCGCTCAAGCTTCGGCAGTCCATTCATTTTCCAACTCTCTGTCCATCAACCGCGGGTGCACTCTTTCTTGGACCACGGGTGCGGTGATTCTACTGTAAAAATGACCAATTTTCTTTCCATGCACCGCGGGTGCGGTATCTTTCATGGTGCGGGTGCGGTCTGCCCTTCATTCAAAATTCTAATTTTTCATGTCTCTCCTTCCCCCATCTCATTTATTGCTTCTCATTACATGTCATGCATTCTCATATCTTTGAATATCGCATCAATGAAGACTAATAAATCTCAAGCCTTACACACCAGCTGCATTCCAGTTGAGCCTAGTCAGAGTCTGCTCGACCAGTTAGTCTGCGAAGAAGTCAAGTTCAAGCAGTTTAACTCGTTTCTCTAGCAAAATTAACTCACAACCGATGCAGCAGTTCAAGCAACCAGTTGATGGTATATCTAGTTCTGTCGCATAAACCAACTGATATCTGATGTTGTTTAATATATGCTACTATTGTAGTAATTTTTCTTGTTCAACTGATGTATGTACTCAGATGTAAATACAAGGAAATTTATTTAAATAAACATCATATTTGTTCAGCTGTGTTTCATTGTGACTGAATGGATATTTACAAATCTCTTGTCTATATTGCTTGAATGATTATAATCTCTGAATGAATGACTATATAAGTATCTTTCAGATACGAGTTTTATTCAGTTTCTAAGGGGGAGCTTTTTGTTTTTCTCAAACTAAAAGTATTATCAATCAGTTTTAAAATTCAGTTGTTGAGAAAAAATTCTTTCCTTTTCATCAACTGAAAAGTAGTTTCTTAATTCTGTCCATCTCTCTTAAGATTTTTTTTTATTCAGTTTTGAAGAGGGAGTTTTTGTTTGTTTTCAAAATTTCCTTAAAATCAGAGATAAGGGGGAGTTTTCTTTGTTTGAATATACTAACCCTCGAACTGAATATATTGCGCTTAACTGCTCAGGTTTTGTAATCATCAAAAAGCGGGAGATTGTTGGAACTTTTCAAGTTCGCAATCTTGACTTTGATTATAACAAAACTTGTTAATTATGTTACTAATGATCTACCTTAGTATGCAGAATCTAGGATCACTTATGAGATGTTTACATCGCAAAACTGAAGACCCAACTGATCGCACAAAATGAATCAGTCTAACTGATTACATCAATTGAGCAGTCCAGCTGATTGTCCAGTTGATACGTGGTTCAGCAGGAGAACCTCAGAAGCCTGGCCAGCTGAAGGAGTGTTCAACTGATGAAGGAACCCAGCTGATCAGTCCAACTGAACAAGTGTCAAATCAATTCAACTGATTTCACCAGCCCAACTGAAAATCAGTTCAACTGACCAGTTTGAAGCATCAGTCACAATCTTTATGTTATGGATAAAGACAAAACTCTTTCAAGTGGAATCCAGCTGTACGTGAAAGTACAAAGCCATTATCCAGTCAAAGGACAATATGGACGTTGCATCAGAGCATTAAAGACAAAACGTTTCAGAAGGGCAGTCGAAAAGTCGAGACACAAATTCCAAGAAACGAATTCAAGATGCAACAGATACAACGTATGAGTCTCAATGTACGATCAGTTTTCCCTCCGATGTAAAGAGAAGATCAGTGAAGACTCAACATACACACAACAACAAGAAGAAGAATAAGAAGTGAAAAAGCTTTTAAGCATATACGAGAGAAAAGAAAGGGCACGCTCATTGCACATCAGCTTTCAGAAGCAATCAGTCCAGAGGGAACTCTTCACAGTTATATCAGCTTAGATTATAAGCTTATTTTCCTTGGTGTGTGAGAACATCCTTGTTCAGTTCTCACACACAAACACTCTCATTCACTCAAATACAGTCTTGCACAAAGACGTTAAACTTGTGTATGTAGTCTTTCTCACATAGACATTAAAGAAGTGTTGACTGGAAGGTGATGCCTTCAGTCTAGTCTAGGAGTTCAGTTTAGGCAGTGGGTAAGTCCTAGCTGAGTGGGTTTGTACAAGGTGTTGTATAAATCAAAGTCTTCTAGTGGATCCTACCCGAGGCGGTAGAAGGGGTGACGTAGGAGTAGTTGAATCCTCCGAATATCCATAAAAATATCTTTTGTATTTAACTGTTTAACTATTGTTTTCAAAATGTTTCGATCAGTTAGAGTATCTGTCAGTTCAGTTGTCTCCATAACTGAACTGATGAATACAAAAACTAATCTGTTCCTTTTCGGTTATTCAGTTTACATAAGATAAAATGTTTTCTAATAAAACAGTCTTCTTCACGAAGGATTACTTTGAGTTTCTTCCGCTTGATTTTTAACCAAACTTGATTTAATTCATCGGTGTTAATATTCTTTGAACACGAGCTATTACAGCTCATTGGAGAATACTTTGTTTGAAGCATCCCAAAGAAGCCCAGCAAACGATCCTTGAACAATCAACTTCAGAACCCCGCTATCATAATGAAATTAACATATCAAGAGGTTGATATACCCACTAACATTGAAGAACTCCGTCAAAAGGATGCTGAGGAATCTACAATTTAGATTGGTGGTCAAAATGACTGGTTTGAACCTTTGAATACAGAAGCCCCATCTTATCCACCTAAGACAATGGAGACTGAAGATCTCCCAGATATTTCTCTTATCTATGTGGATGAATTGGTGAATTCATTGTCCCAGTTCGACTTCGATCAAAGTAATATGAACCTATGTTCTCCAATGATTGAAGACTTTACTAATAAAAAGGTGATATTATGCCGGTGAAGAGTTGAACTTGAAATCATTGCCAACAAATCCAGCTGGTGAACATAAAACTGAAAACCTAATTGCTTCACCTAAAAATTTGTCCAACAAGGATATTGTTATCTTTTCAGGATAACTTGAACTAGTCCAACAGAGACCTAGGAACATGAAAGATGTGGCTGAACAACGACCTGATGATTTGTAAATTCCAGCTGCTAACTCAATACTCATCCTAAAAAAGAAAGCTCTTATATTCCTCTCCTCCATCAATTACGACTTCAATCAAGCTCTCTAGTTCTTTAATAAACTCTCATTCCGATCTCAAAGAATAATTTCTCCAAAGTTCTGCTATATCAAGTTCACACACAAATCAAGAATATCTCCAAAATAGTCAACAATTTCGATTTCAAGCAATTTTCTCATTGAGAACTTTCGGAAATATGTTCTACTTGATTTTGGTTTTCTAGAGAAGAACTTCAAGATATTCACCTATGATCAAGCTGTAGTCAAGCTTGTAACTGAAATTTTGGATGTAAATCTATCAAGTCAAATAATATGATCCCAACAACACGTGGAAGCCTTACTTGATCATATTGAGACCACAATTGGCATTCAGTTGTAAGAAATTCTTGATAATATGCAACGAAGTGATGCAAAAAAGGAAGAAGTAGTGGATTACAAGAAACTTGAAGAGCAAAAGTGGCAAACCAAAAGGGCTTAGAATGAAGAGTCTAAGCGCAATGATGAAAGAAAGAAACTGGAAGAAAAAGAAAGAAGAAGAGGTGGTAGCAACGGTTCATGTTCTAGAAGATATGATTCTTCTGTCGGTGTAATAAAATTTTTGTTTAAATTTTATGCACTTGTAGAATGAGAATGAAATTTTATTTTCTTAATGAAATTCATCTTATTTTAAAAATTGCAAATTTTACTCTATGTAACTTCTGTATAGACATGCAGTTCGGTTTGTCATCACCAGAAATGGAGAAATTTTTAGAATATTTCTTTTATCTTAAGTTTTGGTGATTGACAAAATAACAACACTGAGTTGTTATAGAAAACCAACTGTTATATTGCTTTACGTTTCAGGTTTCCGACCGCTGATGGTTCCAACCGCTCAAGTGCTTTATTCTTCACCAGCTATAGATCAACTATTTTTTGACCACCCAACATTAAATAAAGACTATTTATATCTAACGCCTCTCAAAGATGTGCAAAGCAAAGTGGATACTTCGCTTCCAACCATTATGAAAACTGCCATTTATCTTATACGGAACAGTAACTCACCAACTCCCGATATGACAAAAAATTTCTTAAATTTTCCAAAGTCAAGACAGCTTTTCAGAAGCTAAGAGCTATAAGTTACAAAATCAAAGAAACATCAAATGAGATTTTAATGAAATGTACCTTCTCTGAGTGCGACAAGTCAATTCTGTCGGGAACTGGCACAAGTTACCATTGAAAATCTTTGTCCAATCATTGGAAGCTTTCAATTATATATAGATGAAGATTTATTTTCAAGAAATAATATATATACACAATCATCGTGCATCTTTTAAATTTACATTATCAAAATCTCCGAGCATTCCTACAAGAAATACTTCAAGCTTGTTCATACAACACATGCATATTAGAATTTAATTTGATCATCAAGGATCAAATTTTTTCTACACCAACAAGTCAAGCCGTCAAGTGTCACCATTGGGTTTTGTGTTTCTTGTATGGTGAACAGAGAGTTCTTAAATATTCAGAAGTGAAAAGTGATTACTAAGAGCTTTATTTGGGTAATGATAAGTCCGAACTGAAGTGGGTTGTTACAAGACATTGTAAAATCAAAATCTTTAGTGAAAACCTTCCTAAGTGGTAGTATGTGTAATGTAGGTTTTTTATCTCCAAAAATTAATAAAAATACTTGTGTTATTATATTGTGCACTTACATTCCTAGATCTCATTTCAAGCTGTATATTGTTAAACAGTCAAATAGAGTATAACTCTAGTTAGCCTGGACCATTTCCGTACTTAAAATTTTTAGTGGACAAGAAAGTCTAGTTGTTCATGAATATTTTATAATAGCTTGAAAATTATTAAGACTGATTCAAAAACAAAGAAAAATTTAAAATATTTTATTCACTTCCTCTAAACTTTAACATGATGCCAACAATGTGTGTCACTGCGAAAAAAATATGGAAAAATTGATTCAGCTCTGTGAGGGAAATTAGAAAACAAATGAGAACAAACTAGTAGTATCCATGAAAAAATTCAAATAAATAAAGATGAAGTCCATAGAATCTCTGAATGAATTTGACGAGAAATTCAGTAGCATTATAATTAATTTGACAGCTCTTGGATTGGAAAGAAGTACATCAATAAGGAAGTTGCATTGAAATTTATGAGAACACACCCAAGGGAATGTGACGTAAAAATGATTGCTATGCCAGAATCAAAAGTGTTAGGATCGGTAGATTGGTTGAGATGTGTTTAGAAGGGGGGGTTGAATAAACACTCACGATTTTAGAATCTTTTCGAATTCTTGGCAATATGTGTGTGATGTGATGACGTAACAGTATGACTTGTATCCTTTTTCAACTGACTATTCTTTTGATATCATTTCTGAACTGGCTTACAGTTGTAGTAATTGTAATAGCCATTCCTTGAAAATTGATTTTTGTAACTGAATCGTTTAGGTGACCAGTTTTTTTTATCAGTTGCACTCTCATAGTTATATCCAATTCTATACCGTTTGCCTTTGTTCTTACTTTCAGTCAATTGAACAGCTGGTTTACTAGGTTATGAGAATTCATTTACCATAGTTGATTTTACAAAGGTAATGTACTTTCCTTTGTTTTCATTCAACCTTGGTTGTGTATCACTTGCAGAATTTTCATTATGATTGTTAAAGCCTAAACCAGTTTATCATCAACTGATTTTTGTGAATTCTGCATTTCAGTCAGTGCAACTGAAGACTTGTTCCAAGTTTGAATCAGTTCAGTATGTTTTGAAATTTCTGTTTTTAACTGACATATCAAAGCTTGATTTTCAATCATTTCAGCTTTTTGCTGTGCAATCTCCCTTTTTAGACTCAACAATTCAACTGACTCATCAGTTTCTATTTTGTTGTCATTGAGATCAGTTTGCTCAGTTCTAACCTTCTCAAATGATCGAGCAAGTTTGTGATACTCATTTACCATGTCATGCAATGTAATAATGAATTCCTCACGAGTGAAATCAGTAGAGCTGAAGTCAAATACATGTTCACTTGCTGACTCCAGTTCAGCATCATCTGCCATTAAGCACTTGACTTCCTCTTCATCTTCACTTGAACTGATTGGGATTTCTGGTTCTAACTCGTCACTGTCAGTTTATGCCCACTTAGATTTGCTCTCTTTAGCCAAAAGCACTTCATGTTTCTTTTTTTGAATGATTTCTTGTCATCCTTGGTCCTTTTTCTGTGCTCATAGGGCTTCTTTCCCTTTTCAGTTGATCCTCGACTGTCCTTCTTTGGCTTAGGACAGTCTGCTATGAAATGACCAGATTTACCACAGTTATAGCAAGCATTGGACTCTTCTTTGGACTGATTTTTCTGATATTGCTTCTGGAAGTTTCCTTGATTCCTCCTCATAAACCTTCCAAATTTGTTGACAAACAATGACATAGCATCATTGTTCAGTTGATCAGCATATTTGTCAACTGAACCAATTGGTTCCAGTCTGACAGTAGTTAAAGCAGTTGTGGCAGCAGGTGTAGAAGGTTCTCCTTCTCTAGTTTGTAGTTCAAACTCGTAAGCCTTTAGATCAGCAAACAAGTCATGAAGTTCAACCTTGTTAAGATACTTAGACTCTCTCATTGCCATGGTCTTGACATCTCATTCTTTGGGAAGATCTCTGACCACCTTCAGTGTCACTTCTTTGTTCGAATACACTTTTCCAAGTGCATTTAGCTCATTGATAATACCACTAATCCTTTCATCATATTGGTGCATGGATTCTCCAGCCTTCATCTTGATGTTGTCAAATTTTTTAACAGAAACTGATAGCTTTTTCTCTTTTGTTTGCTCGTTTCCTTCACATAGCTGGATCAGTTTCTCCCATATCTCTTTGCCAGTTTTGCACCTCTTGATTTTGCTCAAAGTGACTTTATCCAGCGTTTTATATAAGATATCCTTAGCCACATTTTCTAGGCTGGCTTTCTTTTTATCCTCAGTTGTCCATTCCTCTCTGGGCTTTTCTATGCGATGAGGTGCCCCATCAGTAATGGCAACTGCTGTATTTGCTTTTAGGATCTTCATAGGACCATCAGTAATGACGTACCACAGGTCGTCATCTTGTGCAACTAAATGAGCCTGCATTCTAATTTTTCAATCGTCAAAATCTTCTCTGGAAAATATCGATATTTTATTGAATGAAGACATGTTGATCAGTTTTGTGAATAAGAGCATTTTGAGACAAGATTCAACTGCTTTGATACCACGTTAGGAACAATAGATTGGTTGAGATGTGTTTAGAAAGGGGGTTGAATAAACACTCACGATTTTAGAATCTTTTCCAATGAAGTGTCAGTTCCATGACAAACTGAAACTAGGAATCTTGTCAGTCAATGACAATCAGTTTAACTGATAACAGTTGCGAAAATAAACTGACTGAAAGATAGAATAAATAACTGAAGTAGTAACACACAAAGATTTATGGATGTTCGGATATTGAAATAACTCCTACGTCACCCCTTCTATCACAAGGATAGGATATGCACTAAAAGACTTTGATCGATACAAAACTTGTATAGATCCACATCAGTTTGGACTTACCACTGCCAAAACTGAAACTCTTAGTTTATTAAATATCTCACAGTTCTTCGACTAAACTTAGCACAACTGATCTAGTTAAGATCAAATAAACAATAAAATGATTTGTGCTTGTAAGCTCGAAAGGTAGCCTCAAATGCTACAAACAAATCAGATAAGTGTGAGCTTTTTGATTCTTGAGTAAGAGCGATAAATTCAGCAGGGTAACAACAAGCTTGCGAGAATAGATAGATCGATTATTTACTCAACTGCTCTTCTCACCTATTTATAGGCTTCTCTTTAACGGTAACATTAAATATAATTTGAATCAATATATCCATTGATTGCCACGTCAATATTCCTCTGACATTCGTACACTGTAAGCTCTGAAATGCGGCGTTCCACTACGAGTTGCAGTCTGCTTTGTACTGTTGTCGGTTGAATGTCCTTTTCAACAACTGATGACATGTACAGCTGAATGATCAGCTGATAAGCTCACAACTTAATATATCAACTGATCAATTCAGCTGGTTTCAGTTGCCTTCGATAAACTGCACATTAATCTTCAGTTAGACAATTGTCAGTTGATTTATGTAGTTTAGTTACTTCAAGCTACTTGATTAGTTAGTCCAATAAATTAATCACTTAGTTTGTCAAACAACCAAAATTAAGTTTCCAACAAAAAGGATCTAAATAAAGTGGAATTGCATGACTTGTTTGCTGATCTAAATTTCTACGAGTTTGAATTGGGAACAAGAAACATAGAAGAATCTACCTCAAACCATCCAACCAAGGCCCTTCCCGTGATTAATGTTACTGTTCGTCAAGAATTTTTCAAGATTCATGACGAAAAGTCATAGAAACTATCAGAATTCTAACGGGAACTTCAAGAAAGAGTAACCATCCAATGAAATGGCATGTTTCAATTGTGGAAGACCGGTCACTTCATTGATGACTGTCCTAAGCCCAAAAAATTCGATTACAAGAAGAAAGAACAAGTGGTTAGATTCTAGTTCAGATTCATCTGATTCAAAAAGTGATTGAACAAAACTTGCACCGTATAATCCTCGATAAAACGTCAATAAAATTAAAGCTCGATATAATCGCAAGTGCACGATGTCAAGTAATAATATAGTGTACAAGAGTGCGAGTATCGTTCCTCCATAGACTATATTTCACGATTATTATTTCCAATTATTAAACTTCTAGCAACGATGATTTGAATGATTACTTACTACTAAGATGATTAAATAATAACTCGACGAAACGATTCACAAACTAAATGATGAAATAAATGTGCTAATATGATTGATTAAAAATTCAATGAAATATGAATTTGTTTGGAATCTCGGTTCACCTACCCCTTTTTCATTTACTTAATTTGTTCGACAATGATCAGTGCTTTCGACATGATTTCTTAAACAATTGAACACGCCCTGTTGAGCTATGCCAAACTAATTCAACTTCGTCAAGTAATTAGATATCTTTAATTATTTATCAAAAGCAAATTGAATGTCGTTCTATGAAATCCCCTAACTTTTGACCTACTGGACTATGACTATCGACGTGTATCCAACTTCGTATCTTTATGCAAATTGTGAATCCACTACTATGTTACTCGTTCCTATCATAAGTTATTCTCTTGAACTCACTCGCAATATGAGATTATTATTAAAGTTAGCTACGTTTGAATAATGCAATGAAAATAATAGCACAATCAATATCTAAAGTCGAGAAGTAAATTAACTAAACACAGTTTCGGGGTAGGATCCCCTTAAATCCCAACAAATATGAAAGTTAGCTATTATAATTCATGATAAAAATAAGTTAAAAAATGTTTAAACAAGAATTTTTAAGCTAGAAATATTAGACGTGACGAAAATGAGTAGAATGGTGCTCGAAAATCTTGAATTTCTTCACTCCAAGCCTTTTTCTCCTCTCCCAAACTTTGTGGTTGTTCAAAAGTGTCAGTTTTTCGTCCCCTAGGGTTCTTTTGTGCAACCTCCCACCTTCCAAGTTGGAAACAAGTAAAATTGGTAAATTTCATTGTTTACTCGCGTTGGGGCGGTAGGTCAAGAAATACCTCCCTAGCGCGAGGTCTTATGTAACTTTGGGTGTTTCTCATGAATCTCGCACTGGGGCGATCGAGAATTTCCGCCCTAGCGCGAGGTCTTTTGTTTGAAGTCGTAATTTTTCAGCCTATCGCTCTGGAGTGGTTGAGAAATACCGCCTTATCGTGTGATCTTCTGCTCAAACTCGCATGTTAATGAAAAGTTTTACGATATGTTGGCACGTCTACGTTTATGCAAGTACGTTCAGTTTTAGTATGTACTCTCTACTTTAAAATGCATGTGGTTTCATTATGTATTATTTGTTACTTCCAGTTTATACATATTGATCTTTTAGACTCACTAGACTGGATCGATGCAGGTGAGGACGAGTATGAGAAGACGAGGGGTGGGGAACAATGAGCCGGCTCGGTCTGCGCAAGAGGCTAAACCCGAGGACCGCCTATGATTGTAAGAACTTTATGCATGTTTTAAGTACTCTGATTTTCAGGATATTGTTTTCGATGTTTAAACGTTTACCTTTTTGCAAACTTCGATTGTAATTGTTTTCATTTTCTAATATTTTTTGACGAACAGATTATTTTAACGCAATTTTGAAGGTTTATTATTTATTTAAGAAAATTTTAATTTTTCCGCAAAATTTCAAGTAGTTTAAAATTACGGTACATTACAAGTTCAATGTGTTCAACGACTTATAAAGGAGTTTATAAGCGCAAAGAAAAATAAAAGTATGATTTCTATAAGTGGATTATGTGATTGTAACTTTTAATTTGTGGAAGTGTTCCTAAATTAAAAGTTGCCTCAAATAAATAATGTATTTGGAAATTGTGATTTTCATAAACATTGTTGTGGACTAAATTAAATTAGTTCAATTGTTGAATTAATTAAACACTAATGAATCTTGTAGAGTCCAAATAATTAAATTAATTCAAGTGTTGAATTAATTAAATAACATTGGGTCTTGAAGAGTCCAATTGAAAATAATTATTCAAGTAGTGGGCTTGAGTAAAATCAAGTAAGATTTTATTTATCTCAAATGTGTTTGAGATATTAAAATAGTTCATGGGCTTTGTACATGTCACAAACCCAAATAGCATGTACGGGAGGTGAAGAGTTGGGAGACAATTTTTTCAATAAACAAAGGCATGTCTTGCACATGCACTTTAACTTTTTTAAGCACCAAGAAAAATATTCTCTCTCTCCTCCCACCCCTATGGCCGAAATTTCTTCTCCATTTTCTTAATTTTTTTGCTTTTTCATTTGAAGATTTGATAGCAAACTTCTCAAAGAAAAATGCCTTACATTTCCTAGTGCAAGTGTAAGGTGAATCTATCTTGTTGGTGGTGGGCTTGGTTTTGAGCAAGGTGTGCTCAAGGGAAGCTTGTAGATTTGTCTACCATTGAAGAGCTAAGTTGTTTATCATCTTAGTTGGAGCCATCATCAATCTTTGAGATTGATAGGTAAATTTCTAAAAATACTCTATGTATGTTTTGTGTTTTTATTTGTATTTGCTACACTAAGTGAGGGGTGCTTGGGTTTTGCTATTGAAATTAATTTTGAAACTTCCGTTGAGCATTCCGGGCACCCGTAACCGATCCTCTTTCATGATTTTCATAAGTAATGAATACGATAACATGTTTTGAAGGAAGGGAGTTGGTTGTGACTAACACGAACACAAAAATGTAAGGCCAAGGCTCAATGGATGGGTAAAGCTGTCGCTAATGTTCCCGCATTCGGGTACCGCGATTATACGTAGATGGATTCATCAACTAAAGCTGATACAAAAGTCACAACTAACGATCTGAATTCAATAAAGGAAAACAAACACGTATATCATTACATGATGAGATATGTTTTGAATATGTTTGAGTTCATGCTTTTAAGATCATGAAGTTATATTAATATAGTACTTTTCAGTGTTGCATGATATGTATATTTATTTGTTATAATGGTTCAGGTGTGTAGAGTCTTTAGATTCACTAGGTGTGATTGATGCAGGTGATTATGATGAGGTAGAGATTGGGGGCGCCGAAAACTGAGTAGGCGGAGCTGAGAGTGCACACTATAATCCGAGGACCTTGCATTTTTCCGCACTTTATCTTTAGAGTTGAGATGATATTTAGATTTTTATTTGACTACAATATTTCTATTTTGTAGTTGAATGACTTTTTAAAATGCTAGATCGATAGCTTTTATTGCATGCATGTGTTTGAATATATTTTCGAAAAGAGCTTTTTTTAAAAAAATAAATAAAATTTCTAGTAGTATTTTAGTAGTAGATGTTCATTCTGAATTAGCAGCACAACCGTTTACTTACACTGAAGAGAAACTAACTCTAGCCAATGTAGACGAACTGCTACAATCAGTTCCTTAAGACATTCAAATGGAATATACAGATGATACAGCTGCTTATTAAGCTGTTGTGGTGCCAATGATTGTAGATGCACAAGTCTCAACAGCAGAAGCAGAAGTCCAAACTGAATCAATTCAGTTACCAACTGAACCATCTGTCACTCCAACATTCCTGGATTCATCAACTGCGCCAAAACTAATTTCATCCAACTTTTTTCTTCTTGAGACTTTCTTCATGTCCGAAGCTACTCTTCAACTAGGGATGTAAACGAACCAAACCGTTCGTGAGCTATTCGAAGCTCGATTCGATAAAAGCTCATTTGAGCTCGTTTAATGAAGCTCGTTAAGATAAACAAACCAAACTCAAGCTTTACAGTATTCGGCTCGTTAGCTCGTGAACATATTCGTTGGTAAGTTCATGAGTAATCTTTTAGATGAAAAAATAATAGTTTTGATATTTGATTTATTGATTTTGCATATTATTTATGAAATATATAGAAAAATCTATTAAATTTATTTATTACAATAAATTTACAAATTTTAATAAGAATAATATATTTTTCTTTAAATATATAATTTAGTTTTTAATTAATTTAATGAAAATTTAAATGTATAATTCATATTTATTAAGCTTGTTTAGGCTCGATAAAGGCTTGAATAAGCTCGTGAGCCATGCATATATTCGTTAAATAAAGCTCGAGCTCGAGCTCGGCTCGATTATAAACGAACCAAGCTCAAAAATTCAAGAGTTCGGCTCAGCTCGACTCGATTACATCCATATCTTCAACTAATCTCTTCTCAGATGACTGCTTTGGCATCCACTGCTACGACTGATCATCAAGATCAACCTCACAGTCAGTTCAAGAAGAAATAGTAGCAGAAATGGCAGAGGATATAAACAAAGATGCTGCTCCAAATCACCTTTCAGTATTGGAATTTAATCCAAAAGAAAAAGGGAAATAAAAAGTTCACACTGAAGATTTCTCCCCTGAACTTCTACTAGCAGCTGATGTAATGCTGGACAATATTTTATCATAACTGAAAAATCTTGGTTCCATTATCTCTCAAGTCAAATCTACTCAGCTACTGCATTCTTTCAGTCTAGACACCCTAAAAGATTACATGATTAAAGACTTGAAGAAACTGACGAAGGATTTAGCTGCTCTCTTTGAAATAGTAGAGAAAATGAAAAGAGAAACAGTTACAATCCCTATACTACTCTCCTTCCAAGAACTACTCAGCAATTGGATTGTACACATACATCTAAATGCTTAGAATTATTATACATGAATTTATTTGGACCAATACCCGTAATGAGTTTAGGGAGAATGAAGTATACATTGGTCGTTGTTGATGATTTCTCTAGATTTACAAGAGTAATATTTCTGAGTGGTAAAGATCCTACATGTTCTCAACTGATCAAAATTTTTAAAAGAATGCAAAATGAAAATTAGGTTTCCGTAGTCAAAATCAGAAGTGATCACGACACTGAATTTACTAACAGAACTCTTGAGATGATTTATCAGGACATGGAATTCAACACGAGTATTTAGCAGCCAGGACTCCTAGGCAAAATGGAGTTGTAGAAAGTAGGAACAGAACACTGAAGGAAGTAGCACGAACAATGTTTGTTGAATCTAGTTTAGCACAAAGATTTTGGGCAGAAGCAGTAAATACTGCCAGTTATACTCAGAAAAGGACCATGCCTAATAAGAAACGTGGAAAGACACCTTATGAAATCTGGAATGGGATTAAGCCAAATTTTCATATTTACATATTTTTGGTTGTAAATGTTATATCCATAACAATGATGAGAATTACTTAACAGCCTTTGACTCAAAATCAAATGCCGGGATATTTATTGTGTAATTATCACTTAGTAAAGTATTTTAGAGTATTCAATCAGAAAAACATTAAATGTTGAAGAAACAATATATGTAGATTCTTTATGAATATTTCAATACTATCATGTCATTCTTCTCAGGCTTATTTGGAAGTTGGAATCTTCAGTAATCAAGAAAAATACACCAATGAGCTACTGAAAAATTCGGTATGGAGATGAGTTCATCAACTAAGCTCGGGGGAATTTATTTGAGGTAACTATGTATCAAGGTATAATTAGATCATTGATTTTGTTGGAATATTATAAGTTTCAGAGTTTGACAATTAATTCTGCAAAAGAAGTGAAGAACCAAATTGATCGGACATAATCAAGAGATCGTAACTGAAAAAAGATTTAAAACCGATGACATAAAGTTCAGTAAATGAATTGGAAATTAAAACTGAAGACATCGCTTAACTGAACTGGAAAAATCTTCATCAACTGAAGTATCCCAAACTGAAATTTAATTTCTTACTGGATCATTGATTTATTTAATTTCCAGTAGACCAGGTATAATGTTTGCAGTGTATATTTGTGCTAGATTTCAATCTGAGACTAAGCAATCCCATTTTATTGCTGCTAAAATAATACTGAAATATTTAAAAGAGAGGTATCCAAAAGATTACACGTTTAATTTGATTGGATATTCATATGCTGATTATGGGGGGTGTAAATTTGAAAAGAAAAACACAAATGGTTCGGGCCAATTTCTAGGTAATCGACTGATATCATCTTTCAGTAAGAAGAAGATTTCCATTGCTACATCAACTGATAAAGCTTAATGTATGGCCACTGGAAATTGGTGTTCTCGGTTGCTATGGATTCATAAATTGCTATGATACTATAGAATCCAAGCTTCTGAATCACCTATTTTTTGTGATAACACAAGTGCGATTGAGATCACATATAATCTAGTGTTGCATTCTAGAAACAATCATATCGATATTAGACATCACTTCATTCGAGACCACATTACGAAGAAAGATATCAGAGTGAAATATTTTTATATTGAAAAACAGGCTCTCTTGAAGGCGCATCGTCGTACCACTCTCATTCAGACTGTATATATTTCTATAAAACATATCTAGCTGTGCAGTAACAACAAAATCGGTTACCTAGTGCACTCCTGCATTTCTCCTCTATTGTTTATCTCAGATTGAAGATGATAACTGCTAGCATCCATTTCCTCCAACAACTCGTATCTCTCTTCAACAGTCTTTCTCAACAGATTTCCACAGGCAGTAGTATCTATCATAATACGATTAAAAGTAAGCAGACCATAATAAAAAGTTTGTACTACTAACCCAAGAGGCAACTCATGTTGTGGGCATCTTCGTAGTAAATCCTTGTAGCTTTCCCATGCTTCATAGAGTGACTCCTGCTCAAATTGGGCGAAGATAGTTATGTCAGCTCACAAATTCACGGTCTTTGATGGAGGAAAGTATTGAATGAGAAATGTTTTATCTTCCCAAGTTGTGATTGAACCTACGAGCAAACAATTCAATCAAACTTTGACTTTATCGCTTAAAGAAAAAGGGAATAAGCATAAATATATAGCATCATCAGAAACTTCATTATGCTTAAAGTATCACAAATTTCAAGAAAATATGTTATGTGAGTTATGGGGGTGGGGTCATCTAGTTTGTTTCCACAAAGTGGACTGTATTCTGAATCATTTGGATGATGGCTGCTTGATTTCAAACTGATTTGCTTGCACAGTTGGTCTCACTCTATGCTTGGGTGTGTCCCGTCCAGAGAATGTTGTGTGTATTCCAATATGTGTATGCGCCTTGGCTACTCGACTTGTCGCTCCTCATTACACTCCTCCTCACGTTCATTCATGTCCATTATGCCTTTGATTCTCTGTTGTTGTCTTCTTCTGTAAAAAAAAAAAATCCTTTTGATCTCAGGAACAAACTGCTCAAGTTCTAAGTCAAGTTATCTTGGCATGCACCGGAAGAGATATCTGGAATAAATGATGGGGTATCAGATCAAGAAAAATAAATAATACTAATAAATGAAAATAAAATCGTGAATTAATAATCTGCGGCAACGGTGCAAAAAATTTGATCGAGCTTTTCTTGCACTAAGAATTCTCGGTAAAAATAATTGAAAAGTTCAAGCTCAATATGATTGCAAGTGCACGATGCAAGTTATAGTATATTGTATAAAAATAATGATATTGTTCTATCGTGACATTACACAAATATTATTTTCACTTATATATTCTTTAGGAAACAATAATTGAAAATTATTTGTTAACTAATAGAATTTAATTAACTAAATGACTTGAAGGTAAAATAAGCAATGTAAAATGAATATTCAAAATCAAATTGGAAGTAAATTTGTAGGGGATCTCAGTTCACCTACCCCTCGTTATTTTAATAATTAATTTCGACCGTTGTCCATTGCTTTGACAAGATTCCCGAAATAATTAACATACTTTCTCAATCTATGTTAAACTAATTTGACATAATTATTTATTAAAAGTGAATTGTATGCACGATTTATGGAATTATCTAGCTTTCGACCTATTGGACTATAACTATCAATGTGTATTCAATTCCACATGAAAGTGTAATTTAAATCAATGTATATTACTCGTTCCTATTGTAAATTATTCTTTCGAACACACTCGCAATATAAAATATTATCAAAGATAGCTAAACTTCAATAATTCAAGAAAAAACAATAATATAATCAAGAATAAAGCAAAAATCGATTTAATTAATTCAAATGACTGTTCAGGTATAAATCCCAACAAAATACAAATTTAGCAACTAAACGACATAATAAAATCTCAACAATAGTTTGAATAAAGTTTTCAAACTAAAATACTAGAGTAGATGAAGGGCATAAGACACGCTGCGTGAAAATCCTGAAATCTTCCAGTTTCCCAGACTCAGTTGTTTTCTCCTTGCGTTTTGTGGCTTTCATTAAGCTGATAAAACTGATATGCCCCTAAAAACGTGTGTTAGGTATTTTCTAAGTAGGTTTCATCGAGAAAGAATTGAAAGAAATCAACCAATATTTTTCCTTCTTACTCGCAGTAGGGAGGCTGGAATCGCCTGCCCCAGGGCGCATTGCTCTAAAATTGTATTCCATTTTTTCTCGCACACGCTTGGGCGACCACAAAAATCCACCCCAGCGTGCATGACTTGTAGATTTCCTTTGGTTTCTTCAATTGGGCGTTGGGGTGGGCAAATTCACCCGCCCTAGCGCCCCCTTGCTCGCATTTTAGGCCTCATAATCAGCTTTTCCGGATTTGCCTACAAATCAAACCAAATTGTATAATACTTGAACATGATGCATAATAGGTCTTAAAGAAAATAAACATGAATAAACATAAAAAAATATGCATGAATAAGAATCAAAACGATTAACAAAACACGTGAAAAGGACACCTATAACTTGAAAACCATCATAGTTTTTCCAAATATTTTTTTGATCTAATTCGAATTTGAAAAAAAATGTAAGGCATAAGAGTTGTAGATCGTCCATTATTACATCAGATTGGAAATATCCTGTCGCGCGTGGGCACTTGAGTGACAATGTGTGCAGTACACATGCCGGCCTGAGGCCAGATTTTAATTTTTTCGATCCATTTCCGACATATTTCCAGTCACCTAGTGAATTTTCGTAATTTTCGGAAATGTCTTTGATTTAATATGAATTTATGAATTTTTAACCAAAACTCACTCGTACAAGTCTTGTACAAAATTGAATTTTGGAATATTACAACATCTATTCATGAGTGTACCCAATCTAAAGTTACTTGAATCATATTTATAGGAAATTATCTTGGCTTGAGTTCATCAACTGGGCGAAATAATAAGTTATTGAGGTGAGGTTTTTCAACCGGTTTCTTCAACAAAAGAGTTTGACATTTGACGTGGAATATACAATAAAGTTTATAAACTACTTATTTATTCATATATTGCATCACGTTCTGCATGTCACAAATTATTGGTCATATTGTACTAAATATTTAAATATATGGATATATTGGTTCTTGACTGGTTAAATATCTCTATTACTGATTAAATAACTAAATGAATTGAGACTGAACAACGGTCTATGTACCATATTCTTAGTACACTAGAATATGCGACTTCGGCCTAAAAGTAATTCCGATGAACAACATGTTTAAAATATGGTATATAGTTCATATGAACAACGTGACTTAATTCAAGAAATGTGAGTTAAACATGACTCGTAAATGATCAATTATACGGATTCTGTTTGAGTATTTTTTTAAAAGTGCTACACCGAATATTGGTAGGAGCCACCTCTTTAGCCTACGCTATTCACTTTAGAGTCATAAATAGTCACTGCGTGTCACTTGATAAGATATTTTTATAATGATATGTTACTACTAATACATGTCATCTCAAATTGAATTACTACACTAATAAATTCTCGCTTGACTTGTTATAAATATATAAATCTAATAAAATTCTCTTGCTAAGTTTCCAAAGACTTAGCCTTTTAGATACACGATTTGAGGACTCTAAATAACAGGGAAATCGAGAATGTAATTGTTGTCTTAGCAAGACTGTGACTGTTCTGTTGAATTCGTAATTTTGTTATATTATGTAAACTAAAAGATTGTACAGGCTTCCACTACTTCAAGTAAGATATAATGATAATGTTATAATTCAAGAGACCGCAATTACCCAATCCTATTTGGGCTCAAACTATATTAGTCCTTTTGGAACCGACACTTGGACTAGTCTGACTAACTCAGCACGTCGGTTGTTCACAAGTGAGTTGCAGAGACATGTGTCCAAGATGCTCTGTGTGTGATAAAAACCATACTTTATTTCACATTTGTTATTTCATTGGTCAGTTTATATCTCTTCTGAACAGGCTTGCTATTATGATATCATTAGGGCTTACCATTCATAGAATTATTTCTTACCAAACTGGATATGTGACCAGACCGGTTAGAATTGGCTTGGTTACTCTTTGGTGTAGGCCCTATACCAAAATTTTGTCCTTTGTTCATATCTTCAACAGGTTTCTCAAGTTGAGAGGTATGTTCCTAATGTTCATATATTGTGCTAGATATTATAAAACTAATGAATTTAGTTTTGTCTTTCTCTAGCTTACTTGAACATTACTGACAGTGAGGTTGGTATTATTGTTACCAAAGTCTTGTTTCTTGATAGTTTTTTTAACTTTTGCATTTTCTCAAGACTGAATAAAGGCTTGTTTTAGAATTTTATCATATCGACTAATTTTTTATTATCAGAAATATGTTGCTGATGATCAACCTGTATTTGCTCATTCTAGGTCTTCTACTTTGCAACTTCTTTCTTTAGATCTGATACTTCACATTTCTGTTTCCAATTACTCCTAGTACTCTTATCAGTTAGAATCGTATGATTAGTGAAGGATCGTTTGTTAAGCATCTTTCGGATGCTTCAAACAAAATTTTCTCCAATAAGCTGCAATAGCTCGTGTTATGAGAATATTAACACTGATGAATTAAATCGAGTTTGGTTAAAAACCAAGCGGAAGAAACTCGAAGTAATCCTTCGTGAAGAAAACTGTTATATTAGAAAACGTTTTAACTTATATAAACTGAATAACCGAAAAGGGTAGATTAGTTTTTGGATTCATCAGTTCAGTTATGGTGACAACTGAACTGTCGGATACTCTAACTGATCCAAATAGTTTGAAAACAATAGTTAATCAGTTAAATACACAAGATATGTTTATGGATATTCGGAAACTTCAACTGTTCCTACGTCACCCCTTCCACCGCCTCGAGTAGGATCCACTAGAAGAATTTGATTTATGCAACTCTTTGTGCAAACCCACTCAGATAGGACTTACAATACTGCCTAAACTGAGCTCTTAGCTACGACTGAAGGCAGCACCTTCCAGCCAACACTTCTTTAACGTCTATGTGTCAAAGACTACATACACAAGTTTAACATCTTTGTGCAAGACTGTATATGAGTGGTTGAGAGAATTTTGTGTGAAGGAACTGAACAAAGACGTTCTCACACACCGAGGGAAAATGGCTTATAAACTAAGCAGATAACATGTTAAAGTGTCCCTCTGGGCTGAATGCTTCTGAAAGCAAATGTGCAATCTGCGCGCCCTTTCTTTTCTCTCTTGAAGAAGCTTTTTGTATTGTATTTCATTCTTTTTCTTCAGTTTCTTCTTGTTGTGTATTTTTGAGTCTTCACTTATCTTCTCTTTATATAGGCGGGAAAACTGAACGTACAGTGAGACTCATTTATTGTATCCATTGTATCTTGAATTCGTTTCTTGGACTTTGTGTCTCGGCTTTTCGACTGCCCTTCTGAAACGTTTTGTCTTTAATGCTCTGATGCAACGTCCATTATTGTCCTTGGACTTGTCAATGGTTTTTACCTTTATGTACAGCAGGACTCAACTGAAAGAGTTTGTCTTCATCCATAACTGAAAGATTCTGACTGATGGTCAGTTGAACTGATCTTCAGTTGAGATGGTGAAATCGGTTGACTCGTCAGTTGAACTGATTTCACTCTTGTTCAGTTGAACTGATCAGCTGGGTTTTTTTATCTATTGAACACTCCTTCGGCTAGCTAGGCTTCTGAGGTTCTCCTGCTGAACCACCTATCAACTGGACAATCAGCTGGACTGCTCAATTGACATAACATTTAGATTGATTCAGTTTGTGTGATAAGTTAGGTCTTCAGCTTGCGATGTAAACAGCTCGTGAGTGATCCTAGATGCTGGACACTAAGGTAGATTATTAGTAACATAATTAACAAGTTTTGTTATCATCAAAATCAAGATTGCGAATTTGAAAATTTCAAACAATCTCTCCCTTTTTTATGATTAAAAAAACTTGAGCAGTTAAGCGCAATCTGTTCAGTTCAAGGGTTAGTATATTCAAACATCATTAAAAGCTTCCCTTTTATAACTGAATTTAAAGAAGTTTTTCAAAAACTCCCCCTCCAAAGCTGAATTGAAAAACCTTTTTAAGAGGGATAACCAGAAATTGAGAAAATACTTTTCAGTTGATGAAAATGAAGGAATTTTTCTCAACAACTGAATTTTACAAGTGATTGACAATAACTTCAGTTTGAAAAAAAAATTCCCCCTCAAAAACTGAATAAAAACTCGTATCTGAAATATATTTATATAATCATTCATTCAGAGATTATAATCATTCAAGCAATGTAGACAAGAGATCTGGAAATATCCATTCAGTCACAACGAAGCACAACTGAAAAAATATGATGTTTATTTAAATAAATTTCCTTGTATTTAAATCTGAGTACATACATCAATTGAACAAGAAAAATTACTACAACAGTAGCATATTTTAAACAACATCAGATATCAGTTGGTTTATGCGATAGAACTGGATATACCATCAACTGGTTGCTTGACTGCTTGAAATGCTGCATTGTTTGTGAGTTCAATTTGCTAGAAAAACGAGTTGAACTGCTTGAAGTTGATTTCTTCGTAGACTAGGTGGTCGAGCAGACTCTGACTAGGCTCAACTGGAATACGGCTGGTGATTTAATAAACCAACGTCCCAGCATGGATGAGTTTCGTCTGATGAACAGCTGACCTGGTAGGCTTGCAACTGAAAACTTGTTCAACGAGCAATTTAGCTGTTTATCTTTGCAGATGATTCTCAGTCCCCTGCAGGCTGATTAAAACCCCTAAGAAAAGAGTCTAAAGAAGTTGCTACAACATTAGTTGCAGAGCCAATCCTCTCAACTCTTTACTAAAGAGCGACATATAAATATTTTCAAATAGTTTTGAAAATAGTATGAAATACTTTTAAATAGCTTTTAACACTATTTTAAAGTAATAAATTTTAAAACACTGTTTTCTTCAAATGTTCTTATTAGAACAACCCGCTCTGATACCAATTGAAGGATCGTTTGTTGAGCATCTTCCGGATTCTTCAAACAAAATATTCTCCAATGAGCTACAATAGCTCGTGTTCTAAGAATATTAACACCGATGAATTAAATCGAGTTTGGTTAAAAACCAAGCGGAAGAAACTCGAAGTAATCCTTCGTGAAGAAAACTGTTATATTAGAAAACGTTTTAACTTATGTAAACTGAATAACTGAAAAGGGTAGATTATTTTTTGGATTCATCAGTTCAGTTATGGTGACAACTGAACTGTCGGATACTCTAACTGATCCAAACAGTTTGAAAACAATAGTTAATCAGTTAAATACACAAGATATGTTTATGGATGTTCGGAGACTTCAACTATTCCTACGTCACCCCTTCTACCGCCTCGGGTAGGATCCACTAGAAGACTTTGATTTATACAAATCTTTGTACAAATCCACTCAGATAGGACTTACACTACTGCCTAAACTGAACTCCTAGCTACGACTGAAGGCAACACCTGCCAGCCAACACTTCTTTAACGTCTATGTGTCAAAGACTACATACACAAGTTTAACGTCCTTGTGCAAGATTATATGAGTGGTTGAGAGAATTTGTGTGAAAGAACTGAACAAAGATGTTCTGATGCACTGAGGGAAAATGGCTTATAAACTAAGCAGATAACACGTTAAATTGTCCCTCTGGGCTGAATGCTTTTGAAAGCAAATGTGCAATCTGCGTGCCCTTTCTTTTCTCTCTTGAAGAAGCTTTTTGTATTATATTTCGTTCTTTTTCTTCAACTTCTTCTTGTTGTGCATTTTTGAGTCTTCACTGATCTTTTCTTTATATAAACGGGAAAACTGAACGTAAAGTGAGACTCATTTATTGTATCCGTTGCATCTTGAATTCGTTTCTTGGACTTTGTGTCTCGACTTTTCGACTGCCCTTCTGAAACGTTTTGTCTTTAATGCTCTGATGCAACGTCCATTATTGTCCTTGGACTGGACAATGGCTTTGTACCTTTACGTACAGCTGGACTCCACTGAAAGAGTTTGTCTTCATCCATTACTGAAAGATTCTGACTGATGTTTCGAACTGGTCAGCTGAACAGCCTGAACTGATCTTCAGTTGAGCTGGTGAAATCGGTTGTGTAACGACCATGGGCTATCCCGATCTTGGGCTCTCTCGGGGGCCTTGTCCCATCTTGGGTTCCCACAGGGGCCTTTTCCCTCGCGGGCTTTCCCATGCGTCATTACTCATAGGACTCTCCACACCAGGTTGGTGGAGTGATACCTCCCCAAGTCTCGAACCCATGACCTCCTGGCAGAAGTACATAGTTCAAAGAGACTTGGTACCAGTTGTGGTACCAAGTCTTTTTGAACTATGTACTTATGCCACGAGGTCATGGGTTCGAGACTGGTACCAAGTCTCTTTGAACTATGTACTTATGCCACGAGGTCATGGGTTCGAGACTTGGGGAGATATCACTCCACCAACCTGGTGTGGAGAGTCCTATGAGTAATGACGCATGGGAAAGCCCGTGAGGGAAAAGGCCCATGTGGGAACCCAAGATGGGAAGAGGCCCCCGAGGGAGCCCAAGATCGGGATATCCCATGGTCGTTACAAGTTGACTCGTCAGTTGAACTTATTTCACTCTTGTTCAGTTGAACTGATCAGCTGAGTTTCTTCATCTGTTGAACACTCCTTCGGCTAGCTAGGCTTATGAGGTTCTCCTTCTGAACCACCTATTAACTGGACAATCAACAGGACTGTTCAATTGACATAACAGTTAGACTGATTCAGTTTGTGCGATCAGTTGGGCCTTCAGCTTGCGATGTAAATCCTAGATGCTGCACACTAAGGTAGATTTTTAGTAACATAAATAACAAGTTTTGTTATCATCAAAATCAAGATTGCTAACTTGAAAAGTTCCAACAATTAGCCTTAACTTCCTCGAATTATTGAAAGAGTCTTTTATACTCATCAACCACATCATGAATCGCAGTGACAAGGTTATCTCGTGTAAATTTTGTTCAGTTAAACCCGAATACCTCTTCTTGATCACTACCATTGCTGGGACGTTTTGATTCAGATGAATCAAACTCATTATCCTCTCACCTAGTCTTATTCTCCTCTACCACCAACACTTTGTGATCCCTCTTCTTTCTAAAGGAATTCTTGTCATCCTTGTATCTTTTATTCTTTTCATGGGATCTCATGTCCTTCTCGGTGGATCTTTTCTCATCCTTCTTTGGCTTAGGGAAGTCAGCTATGAAGTGACCAATTCTTCCACGGTTGAAACAAGCGTTGTACTTCTAAGTAGACTTTTTTATTATAATTTCTTTGATTAAAACTCTGAATTTGTCTTGATTCTTCCTTAAAGAACATTTCGAACTTCTTCATGATTATTGACATGGCATTATTACTTAGTTTCTATGCAAATTTTTCTTGAGAAGCAGAGGACTCAATTGTTTCAATAGTCAGTGCTTTAGTCACCTTCGAATTGTAATCACCATCAGACCTAGTTTCAAGTTCAAACTCATAACCTTTAAGATCTGCAAACAAATCATGCATTTTAAGCTTATTAAAATCTTTTGACTCTTGCATGGCCATTGTTTTCACTTCACATTCTCTTGAGAGTGCCTTCATTACATTGAATTCCATTTTTTGGTTCTCATACTGAAACATCTACTTATTTAAAATGCGGAAATAATTTTTTTTTAAAACTCACATTTTCGAAATATGCACTTAAATATTTTGCATGCATGCAACTCTACTGCAAAATATATCATTCAAAAATAATCGTATTTGACAGTAAAAATAGAGCAGTTTAAAATGGCCAAACTCATCCCACAAAATATGCATAAACATAAACGAGTAAAAATTCTCAAAATAAATAGCGTATAAAACCAGTGTACAAAAATGCTCATGCTCTCTCAAAATCATAAAAACATCATGTGCGGAAGAAATGTGGTCCTCGGGTCGTGCACGCACATCCAGTCCTGCCGACTCAGAGCTCGGCACCTTCTGTCCCCTCAAAAACATGCTCACCTGTATCACACACGCCTAGTGAGTCTAAAGACTCAACATACTTGTACCAAAAATAACAAGTACATATACATAACACACAGAAGTGAAAATATACTGTAATCAACATACCCTTCAAGCATTTTAAAAGTGTAACATAAACGTGTCGTGTAAAATCATGACGTGTCAACACAGCTCATCGTTAATCATCATTCATCTTTCATTGTTCATCATTCATCGTTTATAATTTGTCATTTCCTTTGGTGAATTCAGTTCATTAGAGGTGACTATCATACATCATCATTTGCGATGGATCCATCATACATAGAACCGCGGTACCCGGTGACTGTCGGACATCAGTGACAGAATTACGCATCCATTGTGCCTAGGCCTCATCATCATCATTTACATATACATCTTAAGCATTTACATATACTTCGCTAGCAACAACCAATTCCCATAAAACGTCATCATTTGAATCACTTAGAAAAATCATGCACATATGCGATTTTTTTTAAAACCAAGCATGCAATGTACATTTACATTAACTATTAAAATCGTGATTATGATGCATAAACATTTAAAAAAACATGATATATGTGATCGGGGCGCTGCCAGAACCATCTTTCTTTTGGACAAACAGTACTGGAGCACCCCAAGGAGAAACACTAGGTATAATGTACCCCTCAGCTAGTAAATCTTCTAGCTGCTCTTCCAATTCTTTCAGTTCAATCGGTGCCATTCTGTATGGAGTTTTAGAAATAGGAATAGTACCTGGTATTAATTCAATATTGAAGTCTATTTCTCGGATTCGAGGCAAACCCGAAATTTCATCTGGAAAGACGTCAGCAAACTCACATACCACTGGCAAATCTGCCAATGAAGGGCTCGATTTCAGTACATCTACTGAATACACAAGGAATCCCTCTGCTCCTTTCTGAAATAATCGAGTCATAGACAAAACAGATATCAAAGAAATTCGAGCTCTGGAACCCTTACCGTAAAATTTCCATTTATCAGCCATCTCAGGTCTGAATCGTACAATTTTCTGGAAACAATCTCCGATATCTCTGTACTTGGTCAGCATACCGATAATGAAGTCAAAATCAGACAAACCGAGTACAATACAATCTAACTCTATCTCATTCCCATCATACTGCAGCATACAATGTCTAACAGATTTCACTGGTATCAGACCTCTCCCCAAAGGTGAAGAGACAGATACTACAGCAGATAAAGACTCAACAGGCAAATCATGCATCAATCCAAATCGCTCAGATATAAACGTATGGGATGCACCCGTATCAATCAATACATAAGGAGGATAACCACAAAGAGAACAGTTACCTGCAACAACATCATCAGGTGTTTCCTGGGCCTGTTCTTCAGTCAATGCAAATACTCTGGCCTGCTATCTCGGAAGTTGTCTAACATTCTGGCTTCCTCCTGGCCTTGGCTGTGACTGATTAGTAGGAGGCTGGAAAGAGTGAACAGTAGATGATCGTCTGTCAACCTGAGCCACTGATCCAGATGATTCTGCTCCCCGGGATCGTTGAGAACCTCGCTGTGGACAGACTCTGGCAAAATGTCCTTGCTGTCGACAGATATTTCAACTACCAAACACTCTTTGGCATTGCTCTGTGGGATGTCTCCCGCCACAAGTTCTGCAATAGACCCCCATATAACTCTGGTTCTGTCGTGAACCACTGGAGCTAGATGAACTACTACCAGACTTCTTAAACTGTTTCCCTCGGGCTTTCAAGTTATCTTTCTTCCCGCTGCCGCTACCACCACTATCAAATCTGGGAGGGGGTTGGTGGAACTGAGCTGAGGGTTGTTGCTGTTTCGGTGGCTGGGCAACATACGAAGCTCCTTTCTGCCTGATCAGGCCCGTTTCTGCTCCTTTTGCTCGGTTCAAGGCATCAGCAAAATTATTTGGCCGCCCTGCATTTACCATTGTAAAGATCTCGGGATTCAGTCCATTAATGAACTGATCAGCCACTGCTTCATCATTCTCAGCAACATGAGGAGCAAAACGTAACAAGGTAGAGAATTTGGCCACATATTTTTCAATATTTAGATGACCCTGTCTCAAATTAGCAAACTCTGCACCCTTGTCCTTTTGGTACGACACTGGAAAGAATCTTTGATAGAACTCAGCTTTAAAGATCTTCCAAGTAGTAACTGTACATCGATGCTCCAAAGCCCTCTTGGTTGTGAGCGATCAATTCTTTGCAACATCATGCAACTGGTGCCCAATAAGTCTATGTCTTCGCTCATCGGTGTAATCAATTGAATCAAACAGCATTTCAATATCATTTAGCCAACTCTCACAATCAATAGAATTCTCAGTGCCCTTCAAAGTCTGAGGTTTGAACGACTGAAATCTCTTCAACAGTGTTTTCATGGGTGTTGCTGTAACATCCATCGGATTAGTAGAGGTACTACCCTATTCTGGGATTCTTCGAGGAGGCATATCTGATTATCAAAATGGTTAGTAACCAAATATAACAAATCTGTTTCAGTCCTCCTCTGATCATCATACCTCTGATCAAGAATCGGTTCTGATTCATTCTTTCAATAATACACATTTCCAATCAAATCAGATAATCAGGTAAACATATATTTTCTAAAGCAATAAAATATGTTGACTGTATTACGTATTACTCGTTATAAAGATTATGATGTGTTGAGTCTTTAGACTCACTAGGTGTGATGGATGCAGGTGGTATTGAGGGAGGACTTGATGAGTGATTTGACTGGGCTGAAGGCGCACACAACCCGAGGACCAGCGCTTCTACTTTTTCCGCATTATGACTTTTGACTCATGCTTTATGATTAAAGGTTTTTAAGATTATTTATTGATGCATTTGAGAGATTTTTGAGAGGTTTAGTATGGGCTATTCTTTTCAAATTATTGCTTTTTAGGTTTGGTAAAATGTTTGACGATTTTATGCTTTAAAATATTTTCCTTTGGATTTTTAAATAGCAGTTGGATGTTTATTTTTAAAATGATGTCAAAAATATTTTATGGATCGGCCGATGTTGAGTGAGTTTAAAAAAAAAAATTCTAATACTTTTAAAGCAATAAAAAGGGCAGGACGTTTCAGTTGGTATCAGAGCAAAGGTCCTGTAAAGGGTTGTGCCACCATCAGCGCCGGGAAGATCAGTCGTCAAGCCTCAATCTGTAAGTTTACATGCTTTATATGATTATATGATGTTACCTGCATAAGTACATGAATTATATGTTCACGTCACATGTTTAATAGCTTCATGATAATGTATGACTTACATGCTTTAGAATTTTTATACGTGATACGATATGAAATAAGAAATTATTTGATTTCAACGCATGTTGGCTTTGTGGTGGAATTGGACTATGTTGATTTTTGTGTTTTAGTATGGACGTTTTACTTTTTGGGCTATAAGTTAATCATGAATATTATGAATGCTTTGGGACACGTAGATTTGCTAAGAAAATATTTATGATTCATGGTTACTAGTCGAATTAATTTTTGGGAATTAGACATAAGTAATAATTATTCAAGGACTGCGATTATCTTGGGAAGTAAGAAAATGTATAAATTTGGATTTTAAGTTTGATGAAAGGTAAGATTGACTATAAGAATTGATTTTGGGTAAATAAGTTTAAAATTATCAAAATTTATGTTATGGGAAACCAATAGAAGGAAATTAAGAATGCCAAAAATTTATGGGTTAATTGTAGGAATTTTCGAAATTAAGGACCAATTAGGATAATTTTTGAGGAAATTAAGAATTTATTTCGCAATTGTTAAGGAAATTTGGGGACTAGTTAGCAATAAGAACAAATTGAATGGGTTAAATAGTAAGAATTTTGAGGATTTAGACTTTATAAGAATATATGAAACCTTGGGATATCATGGTTATAGTGTTATAAGAAATGTTAATCAAGGATTTTTAAGATTGAACAAATATTAAGCTTGAAAATTTAACCGTTAGTAGATGTATTTGGGATTTTAAGATCAAAATTGGATAGGTTGATAAACATTTTGGGTATAAAATAAGGAAAGTAATACACGATAAGCATGATTATCCATCTTTTAATATTGGGAATTGTAAGCAAAATTGAAATTCGAGGTTATAATAGTAATAGCACTAAGTCATTTGGGTCTTTTAAGTTGCGAGTTGAAAATAAGGATTTAGAAGGAAAATTTAATTGGGATCAAGAAGACGTAAGGACATTCTAGAACTTAAGTTTGATCAGAGTAGCGCAGCGGAAGCGTGGATTTTTGGGATATTAGAATTAAGCCTAAACTTTGGGTTATCTAGGATAAGCGAATTTCGAGGACGAAATTCAATTTAAGGGGGGAAGATTGTAACGCCCCGAAAATTTTAAAGTCCACGCAAACCACGTGCATGCAATTATTAAATTCTTTTGTATTTTAATTAAATATTTTAATTGCATGAATTAATTATGTTTTGCATACTTGCATATTTAAAATATATTTTTCTAAATGATTGCATAAAAATTGTATTTTTTAAGGAATATTCAAGTGACGATCGAGGAACGGGGACCGAGGGCTGAAGAATAGAAAATATTTTTATTAAATAATTATTTTTAATTATTTAAAATAGGGTCGATGCTTTTTAGTATTTTTGAAAATAAGAAGTTTGGAGGTGGTTTTATACGCCGGGACGTAAATTTTATCGGTGTTGGGTTTTAACAAAAATGCGAGCTTTTTGGCAACCCGGCTAATAAATTCACAAACTTAATTTTACTAAAACTATTTTAATATTTTAATTAAATCCTAATTAGACTAATGAGCCTAATTTAATGGCTTATTAGGCCTAAGGTCTCGTTGGTGATCAATTAGTATTTAATGTATTAAATAATTCAGAAACCCTATTCTAAAAAGAAAACCATCGGCTACCCTAGTTATTATTCTGAAAACTCTCCACCCTCACCCACCCACTCACGGCAGCACACCACAAAGCCATCTAGGAGAGAATTTTCGAATGGCTCTAGCAAGTTCAAGCCAAGTCATCCCTCCGTTCTTCGTCGTCAACGATTATTCGAGCGTGTAAATACGCAAAGGCACGTCATATTCTCCTTTTTCTCATCTATCACATCATAGTATCGTTTTAAATATCGTGTGCATGAAAAACATGAAATTCTTTTGATTATTTTCGGAATATTGCACCTACATGTATGAAATCCATGAATTTTGATCTAAAAATATGTTTCTATGTGTTAAGGGGCTGCCATGAATTAGGATATGCCAAAACATGTTTAAATATGATTAAAACAGGAGCAAAACATGTCAATTTTAACAAGAAAATCATGCTGGAACCGTAGGAAAACTAAGAAATAGGAACCGTGAGTTTGTTGGAGTCCTGTGTGCATGCTATTGGTTCAAGGGGCTTGTTTCTTTGCATGGGGTCTTGGGGCTCGACCAGGTCTGGAGGTTGGGTCCTAGGGGTCATGGTTAGGTCCTGGGTTGGGTCCTAGGGTGGATAGGGTTCGAGCTTGGGGCTGGGGAAGGAGTCCACGCTGGATAGGACACTTCTCGAAGGGAATTTTCTGTGTGGCCGAGAGTTGCAGGGTATGGCTTGGTAGGGGCTGGGCTGGGTGGTCTGGATAGTACCTCAGGAGGGTCCAGAGAGGGGTAGGAAGGGACAGGACTTGGTAGTGGCTCGAGCAAGAGTCCCACGCGAAGTTAATTCCTTGCGCCTGGGATGACAGCGCGCGGCTGCTGTGCTCGGACAGGAGATTCGCGGCGCGGTTCAAAGGCCTGGGCTGGGTCAGGCAGTGGCTCAGGGCGGTCCAAGGAGGGTTAGGAAGGGCTGGGATCGGTGGTGGCTGGAGAAGAAGCCTCCACGCTTAGATGGCAGCAGCAACGTGAAGAGGAGCTAGGAACGCGCAGGTGGTTGTTCTTGATTCAGAAGCTTCGCTGCTTGGGTCATGGGCTGGGATAGGCTTGGGTCGGGTATGGGCGTGGTCCAGGGTTTGTTAGGGTGAGGTTGGGTCGGTGGGGGCTTGGTTGGAAGTGTCCTAGGTTAGCTAGGAGTCCTAGTAGAACTAGAACACCACACACACACATGTGCAGATTTTGGGTCAAGTTCCAGGAGGTTTTTGAGCGGGACAGGGCTGGTCTTTTAGGGCTGGGCTTGCACAGTAGGGTCCCTAGATGGGTTGTCTAGGTTTTGGCTCAAGGTGGTTCGGGCGTGGCTCGGGTAAATTAGGAGATGGCTCGGTGTGTTCGTCGAAAGGTCAAAAATGAAAATTAAAGAAGGAAAAATTGATCCAAGGGTCCACGGGTGTGGTTCATGACTTGGAAGGGTAGAATAAATCTTAAAAATGTTATGTTTAAAATTTGGGATCAAAATAACGAGTTTTGGAATTATTCAGGATTTAATCGCCGCACGAAACGCTAATTAACTAGTTAATTGAAACGCCTAGTTTTAGGCTTTATAAAATTCTGAAAAATTGTATTTAAGCTTAAATAATTATTAGATGTCTAAGTTTTTAATTTGGGAATTTTATATTAAGGATTGGTTTAATTCGGGATTAAAACGCAATAATACGTCTTATTTAAAGATTAATTTAAAAGTCATCGATTTAAGCTAAATAAAAATATGAAAAAATTCATGTAAGTTTAAATAATTATTTGGGACATGTTAGAGTCAATGAAATTAAGAAAATATCAAAAATGAGAAATTTTACGTTTAGGGGTAAAACGGTCTTTTCACACCTAGAAATTAGTAATCGTCATGGCAGTGCCCTAAATGCTGTTTTTATGAAATTACGATTATTTTTAAATGTTTATGAATTGTTCATGATTAAAATATGATTTTTGAATGTCTAAATGATTTTTATGATTTAAGAAGACATTTAAAATACATGTTGCATGCTTGGTTTCAAAAATGAAAAATGTAAATATTACTCATGATTTTTCTAAGTGATGTGAATGTAAAATGTTGAAGGATGTGAAGTGATTGTGACTAATTCGTTAATGTTGGCGACGTCGTGAGGGTTATGGTCCCAGTGGGAGCCCGACGATCGTGTTTCCATCATTGCGAATATGTGGTAACGGTCATGTGGTAACGGTAAGAATGGGAATGTCGTGAGGGAAAAAAGGCCCCAGAGGGAACCCATTTATGGGAAAAGGCCCCCGATGGAACCCCGACGAGCGTATTTCTATTCGATCATGATAGGCCAGGGCCCAGTTGACTGGTGAGAGTGTTGCTGGTGTCCCCCGCCGCCCAGTACTGAGGTTTCACGTAGATGGATCCATCGTCATGTCATGTCATGTTGAGGAAAGTCACAATTAACGATCTGAATTCAACAAAAGAAAAGAGAAAAAGAAAAGGAAAATGTTCATGATCATGTTAAAGGTTTTATGTCATGTCATGTTGAGGAAAAAGGAAAAAGTTAAGGTTTATGATTGCATGTCATGAAAAAGTATTTTATGAAAATGTTTATGTTTAAACTTTTATGCATCATGAAAATGTTTACGAAAATGTTTATGTTTATGCATCTTCATGAAAACGATATTTTAAGTACAAATATTTTTCACCGTTATCTGTTGACTGTATTACGTACTCGTTATAAAGATTATGATGTGTTGAGTCTTTAGACTCACTAGGTGTGATGGATGCAGGTGGTATTGAGGGAGGACTTGATGAGTGATTTGACTGGGCTGAAGGCGCACACAACCCGAGGACCAGCGCTTCTACTTTTTCCGCATTATGACTTTTGACTCATGCTTTATGATTAAAGGTTTTTAAGATTATTTATTGATGCATTTGAGATATTTTTGAGAGGTTTAGTATGGGCTATTCTTTTCAAATTATTGCTTTTTAGGTTTGGTAAAATGTTTGACGATTTTATGCTTTAAAATATTTTCCTTTGGATTTTTAAATAGCAGTTGGATGTTTATTTTTAAAATGATGTCAAAAATATTTTATGGATCGGCCGATGTTGAGTGAGTTTAAAAAAAAAAATTCTAATACTTTTAAAACAATAAAAAGGGCAGGACGTTTCAGTTGGTATCAGAGCAAAGGTCCTGTAAAGGGTTGTGCCACCATCAGCGCCGGGAAGATCAGTCGTCAAGCCTCAATCTGTAAGTTTACATGCTTTATATGATTTTATGATGTTACCTGCATAAGTACATGAATTATATGTTCACGTCACATGTTTAATAGCTTCATGATAGTGTATGACTTACATGCTTTAGAATTTTTATACGTGATACGATATGAAATAAGAAATTATTTGATTTCAACGCATGTTGGCTTTGTGGTGGAATTGGACTATGTTGATTTTTGTGTTTTAGTATGGACGTTTTACTTTTTGGGCTATAAGTTAATCATGAATATTATGAATGCTTTGGGACACGTAGATTTGCTAAGAAAATATTTATGATTCATGGTTACTAGTCGAATTAATTTTTGGGAATTAGACATAAGTAATAATTATTCAAGGACTGCGATTATCTTGGGAAGTAAGAAAATGTATAAATTTGGATTTTAAGTTTGATGAAAGGTAAGATTGACTATAAGAATTGATTTTGGGTAAATAAGTTTAAAATTATCAAAATTTATGTTATGGGAAACCAATAGAAGGAAATTAAGAATGCCAAAAATTTATGGGTTAATTGTAGGAATTTTCGAAATTAAGGACCAATTAGGATAATTTTTGAGGAAATTAAGAATTTATTTCGCAATTGTTAAGGAAATTTGGGGACTAGTTAGCAATAAGAACAAATTGAATGGGTTAAATAGTAAGAATTTTGAGGATTTAGACTTTATAAGAATATATGAAACCTTGGGATATCATGGTTATAGTGTTATAAGAAATGTTAATCAAGGATTTTTAAGATTGAACAAATATTAAGCTTGAAAATTTAACCGTTAGTAGATGCATTTGGGATTTTAAGATCAAAATTGGATAGGTTGATAAACATTTTGGGTATAAAATAAGGAAAGTAATACACGATAAGCATGATTATCCATCTTTTAATATTGGGAATTGTAAGCAAAATTGAAATTCGAGGTTATAATAGTAATAGCACTAAGTCATTTGGGTCTTTTAAGTTGCGAGTTGAAAATAAGGATTTAGAAGGAAAATTTAATTGGGATCAAGAAGACGTAAGGACATTCTATAACTTAAGTTTGATCAGAGTAGCGCAGCGGAAGCGTGGATTTTTGGGATATTAGAATTAAGCCTAAACTTTGGGTTATCTAGGATAAGCGAATTTCGAGGACGAAATTCAATTTAAGGGGGGAAGATTGTAACGCCCCGAAAATTTTAAAGTCCACGCAAACCACGTGCATGCAATTATTAAATTCTTTTGTATTTTAATTAAATGTTTTAATTGCATGAATTAATTATGTTTTGCATACTTGCATATTTAAAATATATTTTTCTACATGATTGCATAAAAATTGTATTTTTTAAGGAATATTCAAGTGACGATCGAGGAACGGGGACCGAGGGCTGAAGAATAGAAAATATTTTTATTAAATAATTATTTTTAATTATTTAAAATAGGGTCGATGCTTTTTAGTATTTTTGAAAATAAGAAGTTTGGAGGTGGTTTTATACGCCGGGACGTAAATTTTATTGGTGTTGGGTTTTAACAAAAATGCGAGCTTTTTGGCAACCCGGCTAATAAATTCACAAACTTAATTTTACTAAAACTATTTTAATATTTTAATTAAATCCTAATTAGACTAATGGGCCTAATTTAATGGCTTATTAGGCCTAAGGTCTCGTTGGTGATCAATTAGTATTTAATGTATTAAATAATTCAGAAACCCTATTCTAAAAAGAAAACCATCGGCTACCCTAGTTATTATTCTGAAAACTCTCCACCCTCACCCACCCACTCACGGCAGCACACCACAAAGCCATCTAGGAGAGAATTTTCGAAAGGCTCTAGCAAGTTCAAGCCAAGTCATCCCTCCGTTCTTCGTCGTCAACGATTATTCGAGCGTGTAAATACGCAAAGGCACGTCATATTCTCTTTTTTCTCATCTATCACATCATAGTATCGTTTTAAATATCGTGTGCATGAAAAACATGAAATTCTTTTGATTATTTTCAGAATATTGCACCTACATGTATGAAATCCATGAATTTTGATCTAAAAATATGTTTCTATGTGTTAAGGGGCTGCCATGAATTAGGATATGCCAAAACATGTTTAAATATGATTAAAACAGGAGCAAAACATGTCAATTTTAACAAGAACATCATGCTGGAACCGTAGGAAAACTAAGAAATAAGAACCGTGAGTTTGTTGGAGTCCTGTGTGCATGCTATTGGTTCAAGGGGCTTGTTTCTTTGCATGGGGTCTTGGGGCTCGACCAGGTCTGGAGGTTGGGTCCTAGGGGTCATGGTTAGGTCCTGGGTTGGGTCCTAGGGTGGATAGGGTTCGAGCTTGGGGCTGGGGAAGGAGTCCACGCTGGATAGGACACTTCTCGAAGGGAATTTTCTGTGTGGCCGAGAGTTGCAGGGTATGGCTTGGTAGGGGCTGGGCTGGGTGGTCTGGCTAGTACCTCAGGAGGGTCCAGAGAGGGGTAGGAAGGGACAGGACTTGGTAGTGGCTCGAGCAAGAGTCCCACGCGAAGTTAATTCCTTGCGCCTGGGATGACAGCGCGCGGCTGCTGTGCTCGGACAGGAGATTCGCGGCGCGGTTCAAAGGCCTGGGCTGGGTCAGGCAGTGGCTCAGGGCGGTCCAAGGAGGGTTAGGAAGGGCTGGGATCGGTGGTGGCTGGAGTAGAAGCCTCCACGCTTAGATGGCAGCAGCAACGTGAAGAGGAGCTAGGAACGCGCAGGTGGTTGTTCTTGATTCAGAAGCTTCGCTGCTTGGGTCATGGGCTGGGATAGGCTTGGGTCGGGTATGGGCGTGGTCCAGGGTTTGTTAGGGTGAGGTTGGGTCGGTGGGGGCTTGGTTGGAAGTGTCCTAGGTTAGCTAGGAGTCCTAGTAGAACTAGAACACCACACACACACATGTGCAGATTTTGGGTCAAGTTCCAGGAGGTTTTTGAGCGGGACAGGGCTGGTTTTTTAGGGCTGGGCTTGCACAGTAGGGTCCCTAGATGGGTTGTCTAGGTTTTGGCTCAAGGTGGCTCGGGCGTGGCTCGAGTAAATTAGGAGATGGCTCGGTGTGTTCGTCGAAGGGTCAAAAATGAAAATTAAAGAAGGAAAAATTGATCCAAGGGTCAACGGGGGTGGTTCATGACTTGGAAGGGTAGAATAAATCTTAAAAATGTTATGTTTAAAATTTGGGATCAAAATAACGAGTTTTGGAATTATTCAGGATTTAATCGCCGCACGAAACGCTAATTAACGAGTTAATTGAAACGCCTAGTTTTAAGCTTTATAAAATTCTGAAAAATTGTATTTAAGCTTAAATAATTATTATATGTCTAAGTTTTTAATTTGGGAATTTTATATTAAGGATTGGTTTAATTCGGGATTAAAACGCAATAATACGTCTTATTTAAAGATTAATTTAAAAGTCATCGATTTAAGCTAAATAAAAATATGAAAAAATTCTTGTAAGTTTAAATAATTATTTGGGACATGTTAGAGTCAATGAAATTAAGAAAATATCAAAAATGAGAAATTTTACGTCTAGGGGTAAAACGGTCTTTTCACACCTAGAAATTAGTAATCGTCATGGCAGTGCCCTAAATGCTGTTTTTATGAAATTACGATTATTTTTAAATGTTTATGAATTGTTCATGATTAAAATATGATTTTTGAATGTCTAAATGATTTTTATGATTTAAGAAGACATTTAAAATACATGTTGCATGCTTGGTTTCAAAAATGAAAAATGTAAATATTACTCATGATTTTTCTAAGTGATGTGAATGTAAAATGTTGAAGGATGTGAAGTGATTGTGACTAATTCGTTAATGTTGGCGACGTCGTGAGGGTTATGGTCCCAGTGGGAGCCCGACGATCGTGTTTCCATCATTGCGAATATGTGGTAACGGTCATGTGGTAACGGTAAGAATGGGAATGTCGTGAGGGGAAAAGGCCTCAGAGGGAACCCATTTATGGGAAAAGGCCCCCGAGGGAACCCCGACGAGCGTATTTCTATTCGATCATGATAGGCCAGGGCCCAGTTGACCGGTGAGAGTGTTGCTGGTGTCCCCCGCCGCCCAGTACTGAGGTTTCACGTAGATGGATCCATCGTCATGTCATGTCATGTTGTGGAAAGTCACAATTAACGATCTGAATTCAACAAAAGAAAAGAGAAAAAGAAAAGGAAAATGTTCATGATCATGTTAAAGGTTTTATGTCATGTCATGTTGAGGAAAAAGGAAAAAGTTAAGGTTTATGATTGCATGTCATGTAAAAGTATTTTATGAAAATGTTTATGTTTAAACTTTTATGCATCATGAAAATGTTTACGAAAATGTTTATGTTTATGCATCTTCATGAAAACGATATTTTAAGTACAAGTATTTTTCACCGTTATATGTTGACTGTATTACGTATTACTCGTTATAAAGATTATGGTGTGTTGAGTCTTTAGACTCACTAGGTGTGATGGATGCAGGTGGTATTGAGGGAGGACTTGATGAGTGATTTGACGTGGCTGAAGGCGCACACAACCAGAGGACCAGCGCTTCTACTTTTTCCGCATTATGACTTTTGACTCATGCTTTATGATTAAAGGTTTTTAAGATTATTTATTGATGCATTTGAGAGATTTTTGAGAGGTTTAGTATGGGCTATTCTTTTCAAATTATTGCTTTTTAGGTTTAGTAAAATGTTTGACGATTTTATGCTTTAAAATATTTTCCTTTGGATTTTTAAATAGCAGTTGGATGTTTATTTTTAAAATGATGTCAAAAATATTTTATGGATCGGCCGATGTTAAGTGAGTTAAAAAAAAAAATTTCTAATACTTTTAAAGCAATAAAAAGGGCAGGACGTTTCAGGATAAGTCCGGTGAGAAATATATTACCAGTATAAACAACGTATACATGCATTTCATATAAACATATACAAAAGCATATAACATTTATAGAACAATATGCATCGTAATCTACGAAAGCATAAATCGATACAAGGAAATAAATCAAACTCTTTGACTCTTACTCTTGACTCGACTCTTATCTAGGGATCCCGGTTGAATAAGAACGTAAAAATTCTCCCACCTACTCTCCCCAGCTAGATGGTGGTACGTTCTTATTCCCAGACATTGGCCCTCTATATCGAATCTCTACAATAGGAGTCGATCTACTACTAAGCACATCGATATCCACCAAATGTCCAGTGACTTGGCACCTCTGCCAAAGACTCAATACATGCTTTGCTATAAATCAATAGACTAAGCATATCAATCTCATGAATTGCAAACATCAAAGCAATTACAATAAAATATGTGGTTTTCGGAAACTCAAGCTATCTCTTACTCGAGTTGTATCTTCTCGGTTTAACATTGATTTATACCTTTCATTCGTAGATCAATCTGGTCAACGAAATCAAATATCGGTCTGGCTCTGTTTAGTCTTCGAAGCCTTCAATACCAACTCTGGAATCACATATTCGATAAGTACAATATCAATATAACTCAAAGCAATACTGGATACGATCAGAACTCAATCTAATTCTGTTTCTACGGCACAACAGCACAATCTCGATATATCCAGCAAGTCAGATATCAACAGATATAATTCACAGCTCATAATCAATCCTAATTTCAACCATAATATCAAATCTGTACAATCTCATTCAATATAGACTGAAAATTGATAACAATTGCATACGGTGTCTGTTCTTCGATCTGGTTTCGATTAATGGCTTATCATAATCTAAGGAATACATAATATAAATCAAATTATGATTCCCCCAACAATATATTTTCGAACCATGCTGAAAAGAAATCAAACTTACATACTTTTGAAGCCTTTGTCGATAGAAGCACGACACTAACTCGGATTGAAATTCTGACGGTCGGATCTCGCAAAATCACAATTATAGTACAGGAAGAACACTTGAAGCTTTCTCCTATGGAATCTTGATTTCCTTCACTAAGTTCTGAATTGAAATGAATAACTTTACATATTATATGCATGGCAAAGACATGTGGCTTAATGTTCATTCAACACGTCTCGCGCATATGCGCGTCCATCACCGGCGTATATGCGCGAGACTCTCTGTCTCGGCAAATGATGAATTCATCATCTCGCGCATATATGCGTCCCATGCTGGCGCATATGCGCGAGACCTACTGTCTCTGCGCTTGAACCATAAATCTTGCTCGCGCATATGCGCGTCTCTTCTCGCGCATATGTGCGAGACCTACTATCTCGGCACTCGAGCAATTCACATGCTCGCACATATGCGCGCCTAGTCTCGCGCATATGCACGAGGTCTTCTTCCTCGGCACTTGCTTCTCGCGCATATGCGCGCCTTGTCACCATGAATGTGCGCGATACCTACTGGATTTCACACATACAAGACTCATGCATTTCCAATTCTGGTCTCGGAGTGGTCCTTCTATAATCACATCAATTTATAAATAAATAATCTCGGATTACCAAGACAAAATCTCGGGCATTACAATTCTCCCCCTCTAAGACATGATTTTGTCCCCGAAATCACAGGCAATCAAAGCATAAAAGAAGAAGATATAATAGAAACTGAATAAGAAAACTCACATCAGTGAAATAACTCTGGAAATTTCTGTCTCATGTCTGATTCAGTCTCCCAAGTAGCTTCTTCAATGCCATGACGACTCCACTGAACTTTCACAAGCGGAATAGTCTTCGTTCTGAGCTGATTTCTTTATGATCTAGAATCTGGATCGGTTTTCAAAATAACTCAGAGTTTCATCAAGTTCTGCCTCGTCTGGCTGAAGAACATGAGAAGCATCAGGAAGATATTTCCGTAGCATAGACACATGAAAGACATCATGTATACCAGATAGAGAATGAGGAATAACGAGTCGATAGGCACGAGTACCTATCTTCTCCAGAATCTCATACGGCCCAATATAACGAGGAGATAATTTTCCTTTCTTGCCAAATCTGACAATGCCTCTGAAAGGAGAAATCTTCAAAAATACTCTATCTCCTTGCTCAAACTCTAACGGTCGACGTCGAATATTTGCATATTTGGCCTGTCTGTCTTGAGCTGTCTTCATTCTCGGCTGAATCATCTTCACTTTCTCAGTCATATCTCGAATCATATCAGGCCCAAGTTCAGGTATCTCAGATATTTCATCCTAATATAGAGGGGATCTGCACTTCTTGCCGTACAACGCTTCAAACGGAGCCATCTCTATACTCGTCTGATAGCTGTTGTTGTACGAGAATTAACAAAGTGGCAAAGAATCTTGCCAACTAGTGCCAAAAAGTCTAGCATTACAGCTCTAAGCATATCCTCCAGTGTCTGGATAGTCCGCTCTGATTGTCCGTCGGTCTGAGGATGATATGCAGTACTCAAATGTAATTTCGTACCTAGAGCTTGTTGCAAACTGTGCCAAAATTGCAAAGTAAATCGAGGATCACGATCTGATACAATCGACTTAGCACACCATGCAATCTGACCACTTCTCTGACATAAATCTCTGCCATCTGGTCGTGTCTTTACGTCATTCTGTAAGGAATAAAACATGCTGATTTGGTCAGTCTGTCAATAACGACCCAAATCGCATCGCAACCTCTGGAGGATCGTGGTAGCTTCGTAACAAAGTCCATGGAAATGTGATCCCATTTCCATTCTGGAATAGATAAGCTATGCAACAGACCTCCTGGTTTCTTCCTTTCTGCTTTCACCTATTGGCAATTCAAACATTTGGATACAAACTCTGCAATATCTGCTTTCATTTGTTTCCACCAAAACTGTTTCTTCAGATCATTGTACATTTTTCTGCCACCAGGATGAATACTGAAATGACTACAGTGCACTTCTGTCAAAATCTGCTGTTTCAAGTCTGAAACATCTGGCACAACAAGTCGATTATTCAAATATAACACATCATCACGAACCTGATATTCTGATTAATGCCCTGATCTGACCATCATCATCGAGTTCTAAACATTCTGATCAACTTTCTGTGCTTCTTTGATTCGTGAAATCAATTCTGGTTCAACTTGAATAGCATAGAGTCTCAGAGGTTGACAATCTGTCTCAAATATTAATCCAGAAAGACAGCAATCTTCAATCAAATTCGAAACACCAATCATCGATAAGGATAAAGAACATGCCTTTCGACTCAGTGCATCCGCTGCTGCATTTGATTTTCCCGGATAATATTTGATTTCACAATCAAAATCTTTCAATAAATCAAGCCATCTACGTTGTCTTATATTCAGTTCTGACTGTGAAAATAGATATTTCAGACTATTGTGATCAGAATAGATTTCAAATTTCTCACCGTATAGGTAGTGTCGCCAGATCTTCAATGCAAACACGATAGCAGCCAATTCAAGATCATGAATCGGATAGCGAGTCTCACGTGGTTTCAATTGTCTCAAGGCATAGGCAATAACATGTCCTCGTTGAATCAAAACACAAATTATTCCTCTGCGAGAAGCATCACAATAAACAACAAAATCACCAGTACCTGATGGAATAGTCAACACTGGAGCACTGGTTAATCTTTTCTTCAATTCTAGAAAACTGGATTCACACGCTTCTGACCAAACAAAAGGTGCATTCTTCTGAGTCAGCTGAGTAATCGGCTTAGCAATACTGGAAAAATCTTTAATGAATCGACGATAGTATCCTGCTAAACCCATAAAACTGCGTATCTCTGGCACTGATGTCGGTCTAGGCCAACTGATCAAATAAATCATCGATACGAGGCAAAGGATATTTATTCTTTATCGTAGCCTTGTTCAGTTGCCGATAGTCAATGCAGAATCTCATTGAACCATCTTTCTTTCTGACAAACAATACTGGAGCACCCCAAGGAGAAACACTATGTCTAATGTACCCCTCAGCTAGTAAATCTTCTAGCTGCTCTTTCAATTCTTTCAGTTCAATCGGTGACATTCTGTATGGAGTTTTAGAAATAGGAACAGTACCTGGTATTAATTCAATGCTGAAGTCTATTTCTCGGATTGGAGGCAAACCCGGAATTTCATCTGGAAAGACGTCAGCAAACTCACATACCACTGGCAATTCTTCCAATGAAGGGCTCGATTTCAGTACATCTACTGAATACACAAGGAATATCTCTGCTCCTTTCTGAAATAATCGAGTCATAGACAAAAAGATATCAAAGGAATTCGAGCTCTGAAACCCTTACCGTAAAATTTCCATTCATTAGCCATCTCAGGTCTGAATCGTACAATTTTCTGGAAACAATCTCCGATATCTCTGTACTTGGTCAGCATACCGATAATGAAGTCAAAATCAGACAAACCGAGTACAATACAATCTAACTCTATCTCATTCCCATCATATTGCACCATACAATGTCTAACAGATTTCACTGATATAAGACCTCTCTCCAAAGGTGAAGAGACAGATACTACAGCAGATAAAGACTCAACAGGCAAATCATGCATCAATGCAAATGGCTTAGATATAAACGTATGGGATGCACCCGTATCAATCAATACATAAGGAGGATAACTATAAAAAGAACAGTTACCTGCAACAACATCATCAGGTGCTTCCTGGGCTTGTTCTTCAGTCAATGCAAATACTCTGACCTGTTGTCTCGGAGTTTGGCTAACAGTCTGGATTTCTCCTAGCCTTGGCTGTGACTGATTAGTAGGAGGCTGGAAAGAGTGAACAGTAGATGATCGTCTGTCAACCTGAGACACTGATCCAGATGATTCTGCTCCCTGGGATCGTTGAGAACCTCGCTGTGGACAGACTCTGGCAAAATGTCCTTGCTGTCGACAGATATTTCAACTACCAAACACTCTTTGGCATTGCTGTGTGGGATGTCTCCCGCCACAAGTTCTGCAATAGACCCCCATATAACTCTGGTTCTGTCGTGAACCACTGGAGCTAGATGAACTACTACCAGACTTCTTAAACTGTTTCCCTCGGGCTTTCAAGTTATCTTTCTTCCCGCTGCCGCTACCACCACTATCAAATCTGGGAGGGGGTTGGTGGAACTGAGCTGAGGGTTGTTGCTGTTTCGGTGGCTGGGCAACATACGAAGCTCCTTTCTGCCTGATCAGGCCCGCTTCTGCTCCTTTTGCTCGGTTCAAGGCATCAGCAAAATTATTTGGCCGCCCTGCATTTACCATTGTAAAGATATGGGAATTCAGTCCATTGATGAACTGATCAGCCACTGCTTCATCATTTTCAGCAACATGAGGAGCAAAACATAACAAGGTAGAGAATTTGGCCACATATTTTTCAATATTCAGATGACCCTGTCTCAAATTAGCAAACTCTGCACCCTTGTCCTTTTGGTACGACACTGGGAAGAATCGTTGATAGAACTCAGCTTTAAAAATCTTCCAAGTAATAACTGTACCTCGATGCTCCAAAGCCCTCTTGGTTGTGAGCTACCAATTCTTTGCAACGTCATGCAACTGGTGCCCGATCAGTCTAACTCTTCGCTCATCTGTGTAATCAAGTAAATCAAACAGCATTTCAATATCATCTAGCCAACTCTCACAATCAATAGAATTCTCAGTGCCCTTCAAAGTCCGAGGCTTGAACGACTGAAATCTCTTCAGCAGTGTTTCCATGGGTGTTGCTGTAACATCCATCGGATTAGTAGAGGTAATACCCTATTCTGGGATTCTTTAAGGAGGCATATCTGATTATCAAAATGGTTAGTAACCAAATATAACAAATATGTTTCAGTCCTCCTCTGATCATCATACCTCTAATCAAGAATCGGTTCTGATTCATTCTTTCAATAATACACATTTCCAATCAAATCAGATAATCAGGTAAACATGTATTTTCTAAAGCAATAAAACATGCTGTCATGCTAGCATCACAAAAGCAGGAAAGAAAACTCAATCTACCCCGCTCACTCGCTTCTATCTCAGTCTAAGGAACAAACAACTATCGCTCTGATACCACCTGGTGTGGGGACCCGGATGCTAACTCATTCTTTTCAATCATCATTAGGATTTAATGGATCAATTAAATAATCTGGGTCGTAAATTTTTTTTTTAATGTTGAACACCTTACAAAGAAGTGTACAAATTTCTATAACAAGTTAGGTCCCATCTCATTCAAATTACAAGATCAAATTTAATATCTATAACAAGATCAAAGTACAAGTCTTGTACAAAAGATAGTCATAACAAACTAAGGTTCAACAACTACATATCAAGTGTTGAAAGTCAATTCTACTTCTATGCCCGGATCTCCACTCTAATCTCGATCGTCAAGCTCTTCTCGACCCTGATCCCGTCCCACCTGTTGTCATGCACACATACAAACACAACAAAAGCCGGATAACTCCGGTAAGAAATATATTTCCAGTATAAACAACGTATACATGCATTTCATATAAACATATACAAAAGCATATAACATTTATAGAACAATATGCATCGTAATCTACGAAAGCATAAATCGATACGAGGCAATAAATCAAGCTCTTTGACTCTTACTCTTGACTCGACTCTTATCTAGGGATCCCGGTTGAATAAGAACGTAAAAATTCTCCCACCTACTCTCCCCAGCTAGATGGTGGTATGTTCTTATTCCCAGACATTGGCCCTCTATATCGAATCTCTACAATAAGAGTCGAACTACTCCTAAGCACATCGATATCCACCAAATGTCCAGTGACTTGGGGATTGAGGGAGGGTGAGATTTTTCGTTCACTAACAAAGAAGGTGCCTGGGGACTTTGAGGGTTTGTTGTTCCGGGCAGAGAAGTATATTAACATGGAGGAAGCAGAGAAGCAGAAGAGAGAGGCAGTGAGAAGAGAGAGAGGAGACCGGGTATCTAAATTCGAGGAGAAAGGACAGAGGATGAATAACCAGGGTCATTTTTCTCAACAAGTGCCCTTGAGGATTATCCGGGACAGGGAGGTCAAAGAGTGCAGCAGGGATTTGCCTCCGGATCATCAGCTTACCCGGCCTAAGAAAAGGGGATTATGCACAAGGTGTGTTATCACAACACTGAAGATTGCAAGACACTGAAAAGAGATTATGTACCACCCTATGTTCAGGGGCATAATCAATCCAATAAAAAGCCGAGATTGCCACCTTGGATAGCTCGGCAGCCAAGACTCAGTGCCGGGGATATTTAAGAAATTCCCCAAGAGGTGATCTGATTAGGAGAAGAGATCCGGAACCCGAGAGAAAAAAGACCTCACCCCCTGTCTTGGGGGTTATCAAGATGATATCAGGAGGCTCTACTGATGGAGATTCCAATCGGACAAGGAAGTCGAGAAGCAGGAGGTAGTGTATGGAGGTTGAGGGAGTAAGGAGGGGTGAAGCGATCATCAGTTTTGGCCCCGAGGATTTAAAGGGTGTGAATTTTCCTCGCAATGACGCTCTGATGATCCAAGCCCGGGTAGCCAACTATGATATCCTAAGAGTTTTTGTTGATTTGGGCAGTTCCGTCAATGTCATTTTTAAGGATGCCCTGGTACAGATGGATCTGCAGAAATATCAGTTGGAGATATTGGAGACGGCGCTTTTCGGCTTCGCTGGACATGTTGTTTATCCAGAGGGAGAAATTGTCCTGCCTTTGACTCTTGGGACCCGAGCTTAAGAAAACCGTGATGACCAATTTCTTTGTGGTGAATGCCCCATCATCGTATAACATCATTCTGGGGCGGCCTGACATGAATGAGCTAAGGGTCGTAGCATCTACCTACCACCAGAAGATTATGTTTACCGTGGGGAGCCGAGTGGGTGAAGTCCGGGGAGATCAACCTTCTTCCCGAAAGTGTTATGTGGAAGCAGTACAGGTTGATCAGAAGAAGGCTAGGAGGGAGGGGAAGGCGGTGAGAACTGATGAGGGAGGTGGGAGGATGGTAAAGGAGGGTGAAGTGCAATTTGTGGCGGAAGAAGAGCAGGAGGGGGTAGAGATTGGACCAGGCAAGAAAATTCGGGTGGCCCGAGACCTCGACTTATCCACCCGGGTTAGTTTGGTAAAATGTTTAAAAACTAATCTTAATGTTTTTGCCTGGTCCCAACAGGAGTTGACAGGGATCTCACCTCTGATAGCGGAGCATCACTTGAACATCCTTCCGGAATCTCAACCTGTGAAGCAAAGAAGAGACACTTTAGCCCTGAGAAGGACAAAGTGATTGATGTACATGTTAAAGGTTTGCTAAAGGCAGGCCACATTCGGGAAATACAATTTTCTACCTGGCTCTCGAATGTGGTGTTGGTGCCAAAATCCACCAGGAAGTGAAGGATGTGTGTGTACTTCCGGAATCTCAATAAAATTTGCCCCAAGGACCATTATCCACTGCCTAGAATTGACCAGTTGATGGATTCCACCCTGGGTGTGAACTGATTAGTTTCATGGATGCTTACCAAGGGTATCATCAAATTCTCAAGGAGGATCAATGACAAGGCCAGCTTCATCACCTCGGGAGGCACATACTGTTATGTTGTCATGTCTTTCGGGTAAAATAATGCAGGGGCCACTTATCAGCGTCTCATGAACAGAGTGTTCGAAAATCAATTGAGTAGAAATGTAGAGGTATATGTGGAAGATATCGTGGGCAAGTCCAAGAAATTGCTGAATTTATCTCTGACTTGGAGGAGACTTTTGCCACTCTCATGCATTATGGAATTAAGCTTAACTCGGCTAAATATATCTTTGGCGTGAAGAGTGGTAAATTTTTGGGTTTTGTAGTGACAGACCGGGGGATCGAGGTGAATCAAGAAAAATTCAAGTCTGTACTAGACATGCCATCTCCTCGGTCTGTCCGAGAAGTTCAGAAGCTGACCGGGAGAATTACTTCTCTTTCCCGGTTCATATCCTGATCAGCGCATCGGAGTTATACATTTTTTCAGGTTTTAAGGAAGGCCTAGAAGTTTGGATGGGATGAGAAATGTGAACAAGCTTTCCAGGATCTGAAGAACCATCTAGCAGAGCTGCCTGTCTTAGTTAAACCAGAGCTCGGAGAGAAATTATTTGTTTATATATCCACTACAAAGTATGTTGTCAGCTCCGTCCTGGTAAAAGAAGAAGGCTCTGATCAGAAGCATGTCTATTGTGTCAGCCATTTTCTTAGGTGCCCTGAGCTCCGGTACAGTGAAGTGGAGAAGATAGCTCTCGCTCTCATTATGACTGCCCGGAAACTCCGATCTTCTTTTTTGTCAATCAAATTATTGTGCTAACCAATAGTCCTCTCGGGAGAATTATGCCTCATTCAGAAGTTTCTGGGAGGATGATCAAATGGACCGTTGAGCTGGGAGAGTGTGATATTGAATATAAGCCCCGGGTTTCCATCAAAGCGCAGGCCTTGTCAGATTTTTTATCTGAGATGGTTCAACCTGATAAGGAGGAAGTATGGAGAGTTTTTGTGGATGAGGCGTCTAGCATTTCAGGATGTGGGGTAGGAGTGGTGATCATAGCTCCCCCGGGAGAAAAGATTAAGCTGGCACTGAGAATTGACTCCCGGGTGACTAATAACGAGGCAGAGTACGAAGCTGTTCTTGCTGGTATCTGGGCTGCCCGAGAAATTGGAGCTTCCTGGATTATTTTGTACTCTGATTCACAACTAATCACTCAGCAGAGAAAGGGCATCTATGAAGCTAAGGATGATAGGATGCTTAAATATCTACAACTCATTAAAGCCCATGCAAAAGTTTTTGTGAATTGGAGCATTGAACAGATACCCCGAACGAGAATGGGGAGGCAGATTCTTTGGCAAAAAATGGCCGCTTCTTTATCAGAAGTCAGCACCCGGAAAGTATTGCATGTTTCTCGGTTAATCCTCTCCACGGAAAAAAAAAAACATTACCAGCACCAGAGGATTCTTGGATGACACCCCTGACCAAATTCATTGTAAGCAATGAATTACCTAAAGACAAAGCTCAAACTCAGAAGATCAAGAGACAAGCTCCCAGATTTGTTCTCTTAAATAATGTCTTGTGCATTAGATCATTCCAGGGACCTCTGTTAAAGTGTTTATCTGCGGGGAAGGTGGGTTATGTCCTTCGGGGAATTCATGAAGGGTGTTGCGGTGAACATCTTGTAGGAGTATCATTGGCCCGGAAAGCAATGCTTGCTGGATTCTGGTGGCCAACTATTAGCCAGGACTCTGCCCGAGTGGTTCGAGCTTATGAAAGGTGTCAACATCACTTAAATTTTCAGCATAGCCTGGCCACTCCTATGAAGCCTATTTGGGCTTCATGTCCTTTTATCAGTAGGGCATGGATATTGTGGGTCCCTTTCCAATTGCCCGAACTCAGAAGAAATTTCTGCTAGTGGCTGTTGATTATTTTTCTAAATGGATGGAAGCCGAGCCCCTGGCAAGAATTACTGAGCAAGAGGTTTTGAAATTCCTGTGGAAGAATATCGTGTGCCAGTTTGGAGTCTCCAGAAGACTAATCTCAGGTAATGGGAGGCAGTTTCAGGGAAAGGAGATCAACGCTTGGTGCCAAGAAATGAAAAATACCCAATCTTTCACTTTTGTTGCGTATCCTTAAGCCAATGGTCAAACAGAAGTGGTCAACAGAATTATTGTGCAAGCTTTGAAAATCAGGCTGCAAGGCAAAGGAAAAGACTGGGTGGAAAAATTGCCCGGTGTTCTTTGTGCATACAGAACTACTCCTCGAGCACCTACTCAAGAGACTCCTTTTAATATGGTGTATGGTTCTGAAGCAGTTCTTCCAGTTGAAATCGGACAAACTTATGCCCAGGTAGAATCTTACCCAGGTAATAATACTCAAAGCTGGGCAATGAAATTGGATTTGGTAGAAGAGAAGAGAGAGCAGGCTCTGATTCGAATGGAAGCTTACCGAGGCCGGGTTATGAAATCATATAACAAGAGAGTCCGAATCCGAGACTTTCAAGTAGGAGATCTGGTCAAGAAGAAAGTCAATCCAGCTGGGGATGTGGGAAAATTGGAAGCTCGGTGGGAAGGGCCTTTTAAAATAACCCGGAAGGTTAGCTCGGGAGTTTATTATTTAAAAGATGCCCAAGGACGCTCTCTCAAAAGACCTTAGAATGTATTTCATTTAAAAATGTATTTTTCTTGAAAGATGTAATTATTTGCTTGAAGATATAATGAAAGTTTTGTTCTTCTCAAGAAAAGCGCATAAAAGTGATATCTAAACCCGGGAGGTACAAAGCCCCGGATAATTAATAAGCCCAGGGCACTACACCCTGACACAGAGCACAACACCTCGACCATTCCCAAGTCCCGGGACATGATCCCCGGCCCAAGGCTCCGTACCTTGATTATTAATAAGTCGAGGACACTACACCCTTGCTCGGGGCACCACACCTCGATCATTTCCAAGTCCCGGGACATGATCCCCGGCCCAAGGCTCCGTACCTTGGTTATTAATAAGCCCAGGGCATTACACCTTGGCTCGGGGCACCACATCTCGACCATTCCCAAGTCCCGGGACATGATCCCCGACCCAAGGCTCCGTACCTTTGTTATTAATAAGCCCAGGGCACTACACCCTGGCTCGGGAGACTACACCTCGACCATTCCCAAGTCCCGGGACATGATCCCCGGTCCATGGTTCCGCACTCTGGTTATTAAAACAATCCAAGGCTCTATACCCTAACTTAGAAGGTCTACACCTCGAGCATTTATTAAGTACAAAGATTTCTTGTTTTGGTTTGAGGTTCAACGTCCCGGTTACTTACTGGGGTTCCCGATTGATTTACTATACTTATAAAATTTCGTACTTCACAAGATTTTCTTGATTATTTATAAAGCCGAGAATTCATGACTTATCAACAAGTTATTAAAGGCACAGAAGGAAAAATGAATAAACATTTCATTAATAAAAAGCCCGAGGGCCAAAATTACAAGGAAACAAGAAATTACATTCATATTCTACATCTGTGTGGCTAGGCCCTGGCTGTTCTTCTCCTCCTTGCAATCCTTGGGAAAGGATGATATGGCTTGTCCAAAGTCCGGGAACTCTTCTCTATCCTCAGGCACAAGCCCGGCCTCTTCAAATTGTTCCCGTCACTTGTCAAAGTCGGTCTTAAAGAGAGGATAGGCCCGGTCTTCAACGGCCTTCTTGAATTCTGGAGACTGGAGGAAGGAGGCATGCCACTTGTCTTTGTTGTACTCAGCCAGGGCCAGGGCGCTTTCAGTTTCTCTGCCCGGGATTGTTGCACCTAGACCTGCTCGGATAGAGAACGATTCCTCAACTCCAAGGCAGGTATAGTACCTCGCAGAGTTTTCTCTCGGATAAGGTCCTCATTGATGTCATCTCTAGCCTTGTCCAAAGAGACGCGGAGGTTGGCTATTTCTCCTTCATGGGCAGCCTTAGCCCTGGTAAGCTCTCCCTGCATCTGCTCATGAAGCTCTCGAGCAACCCGGACTTGATCATTCCTTATAGAAGCTGCTGCAACCACATCTTCAAAGGCTGCCACCAGCATTTGAACACCCTGCACTAAAGGAGTTTTAAAAAAAGGGAGAGGGGAGGATAAAGAAGTGAATAAATACTTACGGATAGGAGCCGGTTTGAGCCATCAAAAAATTTTGCGGTCGGCCCGGAGCTCTTCAGGAAGGCCTCCTCTGTAGGAATCAGCATCTGCTTGAGGAGATGAACACTTGTTGGAGTGGCCCCCTCCGAGAAGATGCTGGCCCGGGTCAACTGGCCTTGCTGAATAGGCTCTCACCGCGGCTGTTCTTGTGTAGGAGGAGGAGATGAGCGGGAGGTGTCCTGGCCTTCTTCCTGGTTGCTTACAAGGAGTACAAGCTCTGGGCTCCTTGCAGCCTTTCGTTTCCTCTGCAGGAGAGGAACGTGATCTTCAGAATCTTCCTGGGAGTCAGCCCGAGACGCCTCCCTCTCCTGTTGAGCACTTGTCCGGGCAGATTCAGCCTGCCGGGCCGCCTCCTCCTCGGCCTCCTTTTTCTTTTTCTCAGCGGCCAGTCTTCGGGCTGCAAGTTTGGACTCTTTAGCCGCCTTCTCAGCCGCCCACTTCCTGGCAAATGCTTCTTGAATTTCGGTGTTATCTGCACAATAACAGAAAAGGTTAGTATGATTATGTTTTAAAGACTGAAAAGAAAATAAAAGAGAGAACATTAAAAAGATTTACCGGGTTGAGCGCCCGAGCCAGCAACCTCGTCAATCACCTGGTCCAGTGGGTCTTCAACACGGGCACTCAACCCATAGGCGTCTAAATTCTCATCGGATATGAGGGTGGAGGAGGAGTATTTGCGGCCCTCCACCAGAGTTTGGCTTCTGAGGAAAGGTCCTCAAATTTGTAAGCCTTGGGAAGGGCAGGTTGCTGAGGAAGAGAAGGGAGAAACCCGGTCAAACAGGGAAGAGGACCCGGGAGTTGTATAAAAAAATCGTCCTTTCCACCCCTTCTGGGAAGAGGGATATCATCAAGGAACCATGAGTTAAGCAGTGTAGACATGGAGAATGCATGGTCTCCCAGTCTGCAAACAAAGAAATAGTGTAGAACAAGGGGGTTGATAAGGAGGTTATTCATTTTAAAAAGAACGTAGGCCGAGGCCATGATGCAGAAAGAGTTGGGGTGGAGTTGGTTAATAGGCACACCAAAAAACTTGGCGACCTCGATGTAGAAGAGGGGGATAGGAAATCGGAGACCATTTCTAACTTGGTCCCAAAAAAAAGTACTAGAGGGGGGCTATCTGCCATATCAGAGGGACCGGGTACTAAAATTGTAAAAGACAAAGGTGTAGAGCCCAGAGTCCTAAGTTCCTCGTCTGCCCCCAAGTGTAGTGTGCTGCTCATTGAGGTTAACCAAGGGACTCCTGGGGTTTCCAATTGAGGTGGGTAAGAAACTCGGGCTTTGCCCTTACCCTTGCTCTTTTTCAGAGCTCGGGAAGGGCCAGAAGATGAAAGTTTTGAAAATGATGGTTTTGACTGGTGGGCTTTCAGTTTTTTGGAAGTATGGACAGGAAGATGACCGGGAGAGGGAGGAGAATGAGATGAATCGGAGTGCAGCGTGGTGGACTCATAGCCAGATGAGCCTCGCGCATTCGCCCCAGAAGTATAAGAAATTGAATCTGACATTATAGAGAGAAAATTAAACTTACGAGTTTAGTAGAAAAAGTGGTGATTGTGCAAGTAGAGAGGTTGCGGTGGTTGAGGATCGCCAGAGTTGGGGAAGCGCTGCGCTGAAGAGAGAGGAGAGAAATTTTGAAATTCAAATTTGCAGAAAGTGACAAATGAAGGGGGTGTTTTGTTTTATATAGGCGAAGTGGGGTATGATCTCAACCGTTGATCTAAAGGCAGATCGGATGGTCAGGATGCATCTAGGAAATTGTGCAAGCATGTGAACGGACGTGTACAGTGATCGAGGCGTTAGGCTCATTATTAACTCGGAATGTGAAACGATCCAAACCGTTGGAATTCTAGGGCATGCGTCATCATGATATCATCCTGACTGCTCGAGAATACTAGACGACAAAATATTTGAAGTCCGGGAGACAGGAGGCCCCGGCATCTTATCTACAGCCCGGGAAATTGAAGCTCCCGTCACTTCATCACATCTCTAAGATACATGAAGCCCCCGATGCTTTATCAATCTGGAACTGATTATCTTTCTATTGAATCCCAAACGTGACTGATCAGGACAACGAGTAAGACTCTAGCCCGACTATTTAAGGGATGGGTGGTGATACCCTCAAAAGAGCCCGGATCACATCATGACCCGGAATACTAAATGAATAACCCAAATCAGAGTCAATATGCAGAGTACTTTCTTCAGCAGCCGGGCATGGGGATGCTCGGGATATTTTCTCCCCGGGCAATCAGGAGTCCGGGCTCTCATACAAACTCCCAGGAGCCTTCTACCTGGGCTGACTCGAGAAGCGCACCACACTCGCGTGTATCAGTATGTGTCATCTTATCTGTCAGAACAACATGGATTTGGCGTGTTAAAGAAGCCATCAGAAGTACATGGTATGGGCAGCAGCCTTAATCTACTTAGTAGGTGGGCACTGAAAACAAGGTAATGATGAGATATCCTCCTATAAATAGCTAGTACATTTCTCATTTACAGATTCTGGAATTCGTAATTCTCAAATACTCACGTATATACAGCCATCCTTACTTTCTTCTTCAGCTGCTGACTTAAGAATCGGAGTGGATACGCCATACACTTCTCCGACGCCCATTCATGAGTTCATTTCATTGTTTGCAGGTCACGGTAGAAGCCCCATAGTTACAGAGATATATTTTTTCTCACAAGATCCATCCTTACCTTACTCATTTTCCTTAAACATTATATCATCATCCGATGAATCGCCCTGATTTTTGCTCACCCGGGTTACCCGGATCACATCAGGGAGGTTTATTGGAGGTGCTAAATAAACAATCTCACTAAAATTTCAAAAATAATTTGGTTGGTTAACAACATTGTATTGTAATTCTTTTCGGTTAAGCTTCAGCAAGTCAACATTAAGGTAAGTGCGTGGAATTAGGATCACTAAATTGGTTTAAACAATAAAATCGTTAAAGCTCAAAGAAAATTTAGGCTACCAAACTGAAGTAAATGCTTAAAAAAATTGTTTATGCAAGTTCGAAGAATTAAACACTCCTACGACTACCCTTGTTTATTTTCAAAAATGATTTCATTAGAAGACATTGCCGATTGCAAACAATTTGCAATAACCAACTTTAGCAAGACTTAACTCTGGCCTACTGAAGCTTAAACAACAATCTGATCAGTAAGACTTTTATTGTCAGTTATAAGTATTTTTGAACAAAACATACTTAGTACAATTGATCCTAAATGATCTTATATAAACACTAAGTGTGTGCTTTAAAGTATGTTTGATCTGTTGGGTTTTGAAAGCTTGAATTACAGAATAAGACATACTTTGGGAATTTTCGAGAGAGACTGAAATGTTCAAGCAGCTGAACTATTTATAGGCACACATTCGACGTACAAATTTTTTAATCGGATAGACGTTCCAGATGTAGTACTCATTGTACCACTTCATCGTCATTTCTTGCCAAAAAAAAAAAATACACTCTGATAGTGCACATGAAATCTGAAATTTTAATAGATTGAAAAGTTGTGGTGGTACGGAAAATATTCGTTTTAATCTCGTCAGCTAAGCTCTAATTCTGTAAGAGAATGTTCTGGAAATACTTTAGAGTTTGTCCGTTAAATTTCCTGATTGAGTCAGTCTGAAATATCCCTCGATGGTCCTTGTAAATAAGTTGTCTTAGTGAATCAGTTTCTTTCTCACGTTTGAAAATCAGTTAAGACTCTATATCAGTTAGATGTGGGCAATATTTAGACTTGAAGATTCAATTTTCCCTTGTGAAGGGTCAAAGAGTTTAAATTTTTTTTTTGAAAAAAAAGAGGTTACATTTTAAAGTTAGGATCAAATGAAGGTTAGTTTCCTAAATATTTTCTAGAAGATAAACATGTAAGGAGTGTATTTGAAGTATATGATCTTACTTCTCTAGTCAACAAATATTTGAATACATTTGAAATCCATAAACCAAACGTAACCTTAGATTTTCTAACAATCATGTGAACTTATGAGTTAATATTATATGTTACTTTATATAAAATGAGAGATTCTTTTTAAAAAATTAACATTTGCGGAAATTATTTCCTATTCCAGAATTATCCTTTCATGTCATTTAATATTTATAGTTAGTCTACAATTTGTTTGATGCAAAGTATAGTGACACAAAAATAATTATAAAAAAAGCGAAATTAAATAAAATATTTGGATCTAAAAATAATAATTTAAAAAATATATTTATTAACGTAATATGAGTGCCTCGATGCACTAGTTTCTTTACTATATTTACTATTTAATAATTCATGAACTCGTTATAAAAATCACTTTGGTCATTTTAAATACTTTCCATTTTATTTATAGACAATAAAAAGGACATTAATGAAATATTAGCAACTCATTTTAAATTTAACTTCCTCACCGATACCAATTTTCTCTTCTCCTCTATCTCCATGTCTTTCCTCCTCCAACTATCTCCTCATAGTTTATATAAATTTTCCAATAAATGATGAATTTGAATATTAAATTTTCCACATAAATATTTTTTTAGGTTGTGTCATTTTATTTTTGTATTATATCATGCACATATGCTGTTAGTATATATGATGTTTGTGGGGGCTTTTTAACCACATTTTTTAAGACCTAAGAACTTGCGACCGTCATTTTTCGATGCATACTGGATAAACTCTCGGGTTAACGCAATAGCCTACAAATTACACTAGTAAAATAAGCCACAACGAACAACAGGTTCGCTGGAGAAGATGTTAGTAAAAAGGTCGAACTCTCGATTTTTGATCAAATATTGACGTACTCTGTCAACTCAACATTATTTGAATATGCTTTTGATGCCCATATTTTTGTCAACACACTATTTCCTGAAACGTGGTTAACATCATCACTACATGTGAAAAGCGAGCATCGTGTCCTACAACCAAACAATCATACACCCACCTTTGGAATCTAACTTTATTTATTAATACAAAATCATCAACTTCACTAAAAAAAGCATGAGAGAATCTCTCACTTTGCAAATATTGTTTTCACATTTAAAAATTCACTCTACTTAATATACTACTAAAATTAAATTTGGATCAGATCGTTTATAATTATAACGTTCAAATTAATTATTATAAGTAAATTTTATTCGATTGGGGTGATACATATATCGTAAATGATTTTTAAAAAAAATTGATAGACATTATTCATATTCTATGTGTTCTTTAGTGATCTCATCATTTAAAAACTCAACTATTAAGCGTGTTTTACTTTAAACAATTATGGAATTGTTGACGTTCTAGGAATCTCGTATCAGAATGAAGAGTTTAAAAATATAGGGTATATAATACTTATATCATCAAAGTACATCTTCTTCTTTTGGGGAACTCATCACTTGAAAACTCTAAAATTAATTGTGCTTCATTTGGAGCAACCTCTAGGGAGTTTCTCAGTGAGCGTGTAAGTGAAGACATAAAAACGCTAAAAAACCCTATGTTAATATAGTGGATTGAGCGTTACAATAAAATTAATATAATTCAATTAATTGTGTTTCATATGTAATATATGTTATTGATTTCAAATATAATCAACATTGGTGTAATTCGAAATACATACTTTAAATCCCATCACTAAAAATCAAATCCTACTAAGCAAATAATAATGATAATAATAATTATGACCGATGGTAATAGATTAAATTCTCATTAACACTTTCTCGAGTAAACACGTCGAACAAGATTTTTTTATTGTGATTCACATGACTATAGTGGTTTTGCAGGATACAATGTTACCTGATAGTTTACACCAGCGTACATAAAAAATAGTACTAGTTGTCGATTCTATCGTCATAAAAAATAAAAAATAAAAAACAACTTTTAAAATCGAAATCGAAACTTAAAATCCTCATCCCGTGATTTACGGTTATCGAAAACCAAACTAAGCATATTATTATTATTATTATCATTATCATTATCATAAAATGTATTTAAACCTTTGTCCAGAAGGGTAATTCTGTAAATTCACGTCGGTCACAAGCTTCATTTAAGTGATTCGTTGGGCCATAAAAATCAAGTGATCGGAGCTCTTTTAGTAATTGAAGATGAAGAACAAATTTTGCTCGTGCATCACAAGCGGCCGTAAAAATGGCAAGAAAAAGCCTCAGCAAAGAAAGCCCGCTAGGGGTAACGGCGGAGGAGTGGCTGCCCAGCCTTATGCCGGAGTTCACAACGGCGGTGGGGCTGCGGCTAACACCTCCAGCGATGCAGGTTCTGCAGCGGCTGCCGTGGTGGTAGCCACAGGTTATAACGCAGTCGACATGGGTGGAAACGGAAGCTCTCACGGCGGTGATGGTGGAGGTGGTTGATGATCGGATGCTGTTGAATTTATATCAATAGTTTGTTGCATGAATGTTTGATTTGCTTTAGTACTCCAGTTTGGGATTATTTTATCTGTGTTGAAGTTGGTATTCGATCGATCTCGATTTGAGTATACAGACTAAAAATGGAGTCGACTTCAGCTTAATTATTGTAATGATTAAGATTCATGGCATGTGATATATATATATACATAGGATTTTCCTTTTTCTGTACATATTTTTGTTCCAGATTTCTAAAAATAAAATTTTATATACAAATTTTAACACACAGAATTTTAAAATTACAAATGCTCAAAAGTCTTGTAACATAAAATAAACTGAGTTATGGTTTTTGGATTTTGAAATTTGTAGCCTTTATATCTCAAAATAAAATTTGGATGTGGTACCTTAATTTTACTCGGTTTTTAGTCTGTGTTGTGCACAACACCACTATTAGATCAATTTGTAAGAAATTATGACACATATTATTATGAAAATTCAAGAGGAAAATTAAAAATGTGTGTCAACAATGGCGACGGCTATTGCAAACATCTTTTGACAAATTTTGAGTACGCAACCTCAACTTTAGAAAAATTGAGATGCGTAAACAATTTTTCTTTTGACTCTCGGCTCCCGCAGTAACTAATTGATGGTATGAGACGCCTATATAAACAAGCGTTTGAGGTCCCTAAACATACAATCTCATACAGAATAATACACCATCTATAGAGAGATTGGAGTGTTTAGAAGGCTTCAATCTGGAGGAAAATCAGAATATTTAAAGATGATTCAATGGCTGGAGGTAACGCTCGATTTAACTTCCGCATATTTGTTTATCATGTTTATATATGTTTAGAAACATGATTTAGAGAAAATCTCTAACATTTGCTATCAGAGCAGTGATACCTCTGCCTTGAAAATATTTGTCTTCATATCATGAAATTTTGAGAAAAGAATTTTAAGTTTTACGTAAGAAACTTGAAATTTAAAGGACGGACATACAATATTCAGAAACTTACATGAGAATTCTGTTCTTGGTTGCACTTTGGAGTTCTCGGCTGAAATCTTGAAAATTAAATAAAATTTTTGAATTTACGAAAGTTTCTAAAATTGATAGTGCATATTCTGTGTTGAAGACGGAGAGTTTGATATCAAATAATGCATATGAATGAAAAGTATCGTGCATGTAGAATTATTTCAAATGGGGCCCACACCAATAAATTTGATAATAATGTATTTATTTAATACATGGAGCCTACATGTTTTCAATTGTATCAAATTTCGTGGAGTGTATGATTTGAGATCTACAATTGGAGTCTTCAATTATTATGCAAATAATAATAATAATAATAATTTTTTTTAAAAAAATTATTATTAAAATATTGTTATTGCGTCGGTGATTCAAGTTTATTATTATTTAATGTGTTATTAAGTTATATGTTTAATTCGATATACATATATCATTTGATTAAATAATTTGTACACATTAAAATAATTCCAAGTTCGACGTAATTTCTAATACATGTTTAGAAATTATTTTTGCATGTTAAATATAATGTCAAATATTATGGATAAGTGTTTGATGTGTACATGCAAATTTAATATTGTTGAGGATCGAAGTTGAGTTTAGAGGGGGGGTGAATAAACTCTACTCGTTTTTCCTTTCTTTTGATGAGGTACTAAAATCCTGTTAGAGATAGTAGTTTATCTTGTTGCGTATACCTTCACCTAGATTACAATTATAGGTGCGGAAACAATCTGATGAAGTAAGTGAAAGACAATAATAACAGTGGGCAGTAGTTGTTTATGGAAGTTCGAAGATAAAATCTTCTACATCTCCCCTTCTCCTGTTTCCAGAAGGTATAACTAAAAGACTTTGGATATTACAGTACAACTCTTGTACACACCCACTTCAGAAGGACTTACACATTTGCCTACTGAAACTCTTAGTTACTCGACTCAAAAAGTACGTGATACAAAAGGTTCTGAAAAGACTCTTTTCAGATTACAACATCTTCCTGATAAAGTATAAGTGTTGTAAAAGATTGTGAAGAGTGTAAGAATCAGTATCACAAGATGATCTTCAAAAGATCAGATATTTGCTATGAAGCGTGTGCTACTTTTCTTTGTGTTGAACTCAAGGTTATCAAGGAATTTCGAGGTTGTCTTGTTGAGTGAAATAGCGTTGATCCTTGAAATAGAGTTCTCTCTTTTGTTAGGGTTTGTTCCATGTATATATAAGCGACTGAGTTCAACGTTTATGATCAGAAGATGTCTTCAGATTTCTGATAGAGTCAGCTTTATTACCAAAAAAAAGGTTCCTGCAGAAAAGCTATAAAACAATTAGTCATGTTTTATACTAAACTCGGTAAAGTGAATTAAATGACTACGTATAGTATTTAATGCTGCAATTAATACTAGTACTTGGTAACTTTAACAGTAACATTTAAAGTAGTCACGTTAGGCAACATCTTCTACTGATTCTGTTTTTCTGTCCTTTCTACTGCTTTTGTTTTACTAGACCAGTAGCTTCTGATTTTCTTTTTGTCTACTGTTTTCTTAAGGAGTGCTGTTGGTCTGCTGGTTTTTATTTTCATCGCCATAATTAATTCATGTCTATCAATTTCCTCCTTTGTGGTGATGCCAAAACCTAAACAGTAGGAAAGCGTTAAATAACAGATAATCAGTTAGCAAAAGGATAATATCAATGAAATTAATACAGTAAATTGTCAATCAGTTCCAATGTCCCTGTAAATGACTTCTTCATCTTGAGGATCCTGAAATCTTCTATCTGAAGGTTCAGCTTCTGATTGCCTTAGTTCTGCTTCAGATGGATCTCTTCGTTTTTCTTCCCCCTTTTTGGCATCAGCTGCAATCACATGGGCCGTAAGATCATTCATTCTTCCAGACAAGTTTTGAATGCCATTGCTTAACATCTCCAGATACGGAGCTTGAGTAGAGATACGATCATTGAGAGTAGTGAGAGATTGAGTTTGAGAATCAATCTTGGCATCCATTACTTCCATGGAGGTGGAAAATGATCGAATGAGATCATCATGCTCGTTGAGTCGATTTAGTGTATCAGTTTGAGCAAGCACGATGTGACTATGATTTCTCGATACAGCTTGTCTGAAAACAATGGTTTCAGCATGCATTTTCTCCACGGATTCCGCAGTTTTATATATTTGTTTGCTCATTCGTTCTCTGAAGATCTGAGCACCACTAAATTTTGATATGCTTTCACAGGACATCCGCTTGACTAAATCAGACAGGTTATTGGGTTCCCTTTGCAGAACGTCAATCTGAAACTCCAAATTGAATGATTCTGATTCAGGTGAGGGGGTTCGCGCAAGCATGCGTTGCTTCATTTCAGCAGCGCGAGTGTCCGTGAGAGTTTGAACAGGATCAGTGACAATCAGTGCAGTAGAGACTTGATTGGTGGTGAGGGAAGTGGTGTCCATCACAGCAGTAGAAGGACCAGGGTCAGCAGAGGTTTCATCTGGAATAGCAGAAACATTTGGTTCGGCAGCAATTATGGTAGGAACAATCTCTTCATCAGGAGCAACCAAGTTGGAGACCAAGTTCTCTTCTGTTGGAGCAACGGCAGTAGGTGAAGCTGATTGTTCTGCAGTTATGGGTTCAGATTGCTGGTTCAGAAGAACTTTCATTTCAGCTTGATGAGCAGCAGAAAATTTCTCTAGAGTTGGCAAAAGAGATACAGCATCTGATTCTGCCATATGTTGTTCTGCGGTGGAGAGGGTGATTGTGGCAATGAAGTAGCTGGAACTGCTTCATGAGTAGTAGGGGACGTGGGAACAATTGACTCAATGACTTCTTCAACGGAAGCCAGTTCATGCACAGACAAAAGAGATGATGACTGAAGAGGCCTTGTTGGTGATGCAGGAGTACTGAGAACAGAAGCTTTTGGTGAAGCTGTAGTCCGTTCCTCAACTGTCTGGATCTGTGGAAAGTCTGGAAAAAGGCCGACTTGATATTCAATTGGCACGCCAAAGCCCTTTTCTTGATCAAGAAGTTGCTCACTCATCTGTTTCAATTTGTTAGTTAGAATCAGAATGACGTTTTGATCCTGAACAGCAGTAGGAGTTGTAGGATCAAAATTTGATTTAAGAATTTTCAGAACCGGTTCCAACTTCTGACATTTCAGCTATTCGAGGATGTAGCTTCTTCTACGCAATGCCTCGATTACATTTTCTGTATTGGCAAGCTGAAAGACCCTCTTCTCAGCGTTCATTATTTTCCCATAGGATCCTTTCGTCTTGAAGTAAGCAAAAGAATGAAAAATTCGGAGCTTGTGCCACTCGTCAAAGAAATTCATGTCATCATTGACAGAGCTTTCTATTTCTGCCAAATGAAGATCAACACCTGTGGTTACAGTTGTTCTGAGTCCAAAAAATTGTGGTTCTTCAATCATCTTTCCTTTGCCTTTGTCGGTTGATGAGATAGGCAAAATGGGTCGAAATGCAGAAGACCCCCTTGTTGGTTCTCTAATCACTATTCCAGACATTGGTCTGAAAGTAGAAGCAGTAGATGTTGCTGGAACAGATGCAGCAGCTTGCACTGAAGTAGGAGCATTGGATCGTGCAGATGGAACCACTTCTGGAAACACCTGTCTGATTGACACTTTCTCAATTTCAAAAATTGCCGCTGTCTTCTTGATTTTAAGAGCAGTCCGTGCTTTATTTTTGATTGGAGTTGGTAGGGATGGTTGATCATCAGCAGCAGACTCTTCTGATACTGTTTTATCAGAATCAGTAGAGACGATCACTCTTTTCCTTTTAATCTTTCGTTGAGGTTTCTGAGTCTCAAAAAGAGTCTCTCCAATCTCCTTTTTCAAGGCAACAAATTCAGCCACGGTTGGCTTGGGCCTTAAAGCGAGTACATTCTCAGCATCAATCACTGTTACCGAAACAGCATCCTGTTCACTTGTAAAAGCGAAACCAGCATCCTTGAGCATTTTGCTGATCTGAACAGCAAATCCAGAACTTTTCTTGATGACCATGTCTTTCATGATTCTGAATATGAAATGACTGAAAGTGGGAGGAGAAAAGTTGCGCCCAATAGTGCGGCATCAATGGAGATGGATGCATCTCCTTGAGAGTGGACGATCTTTCCTTCATGCACAGTTGCCTTAGCGTAGAAATCCAGAAGAGCATTTTTGTATATCACAGCTGGTGCTTCCAAGAAGTTTCGAAGTCCTGATTTCTCAAGGTCTTTAAACATTTTAACAAGATTCTTATCTTTGATATTGAGAACTGAAGCAAAGTTGACTTGATATGTATTAAGAGTGTATGCTCCGGCCATTTCTCTACGATGAAAGGATCAGATAAAATTTGCAGTAGATAGAAGATGATTAAGAGAAAGCAGTAGCTGAGTAGCAACAGTTTTGAAACGGTAAAAGTGAAAAATGAGAAGGTGATATTTTAAAATGAATGTACAGCCGTCAAGTAAACATAAGGACACGTGTCAGTATGTTTATGGTTGAATGTTTGAAAAGACTTGCAAAGTTTGTCAGAGACGCGAATGATTTAAAATTTTGAAATAGGCGGGCTGTCCAGACGGTTACTAAAAACAATCAGAAGAAGATTTGTCGTTTTATGATAACGTCTGCTGGAAGTTTCAGAGTGCTTAAATATTTGAGTACTGTGACAAAACCAGCAGACTTGTTGTCTTATCGAAAAGACAAATACTCTATTTGTTTTCTGAAAAAGGTATAAAAATCTTAGTCTGACTAAGATATTGTTCCCCCTCGGTAAATGCAACTAATAAGTGGATATGAAACACCAAACGACTATTGGCAATGTTTCAATCTGAACCGTTGAAAATGAACAGTCGCAAGAGTCTTTGTGTCTTCCGAAGATTACTATAAATGCATGCACAACTTAAACGAAGTTAAACATTCATAATCTAAAATGAAAGCTCAAGTTAAAGAAGAGTTAGAGTCTGATCCAGGAGCCAAAGCAAAAATGTTCAGAAGGAAGTTTGAAGATGTCATTCTTTACGTAATGATCCTTGGATCAAACTCCTGGAGTTGTAATGTCAACAATCAAAAAGATTTGTTGCTTCCATTTAGTCGGAGATGTAGCATCGATCTTTTCCAGAGGCTTTCTAATGCAATAAGAGAGTGCTGGTTGATCGATGAAGCTGATGCCCTGTAAAGTATCTGATTATACATTAGTGCTAACAAGACCCAAGCTTGCTAGATTCTTACTAGACCCAAGCTTGCTGGAATCTTTTCGAAGCAGACCATCCTTTTCATGCTGAAGATACTACGATCTACTGATATTACTGAATGCAAAAAGTTTAATGTAAAGCTTCTTGTTAAAGAGCATTTGTTGATCTACTGCTTTTACTTTTGCATCGTTTAATGTACCGGAATGGTTTCTAATAAAATTTCAGTTTAAGTACTTGATATTCCCTTCTGCTTTCCTGCAAATAACTTACTGTTGGCTAAATAAGATAAATAACTGATGAATGATGAATAAAATTCAGAAGAAGAGAAGTCGTCTTGATAGCTTCTACTGGAAGATAAAATAAGCCTTGTTTTATTAATGAGACAAAATATCTTTTGCTTCTGACACAGAATCACAGAATATCAGAATAAAGTTTTTCCTAAATTAGTGCAATATATGGTAACAAATCCGATGAGAGCTAGATATGGGATGTTTCATATATCTACTGTAGTCAAGACTTTCTCGAGCTTTGGTCCCTGGTTTTCATCTATAAATATGAACATGGGTTAAACCAGATAGTCATTCTTAAGAAAAAAATGGCAAGAGATAATAGTCCTGATTTGGCTGATGAGGTTATGAGAGAGGTGACTGCTGCAAGAAAGGAGGCAATAGAGGTCAAGGTGCTGAAGAAGACACTTGCTACTTGGACTAAAATCCAGGAGCTTAGGTCTTCCTTCGAGAGTGGGCGAACATCTTCTACTAAGGAGTTGATGATGATGTCGAAGTATTATCGACGTCTCCATAGTGCTGATAGTGCTGACGTTGTCTCTGATGATGGCGTCTACCTTCTTATGCTCTTAAAGGAGCTTAAGACTCTGAAAAGGATTGCTTTTTCAGATAAGTTTTTACGTAACTCTACTGGTGAGCTGACCGCTTGGTTGGCATCCTGGAGAGTTTACGTTAAAACAGAAGTGAAAAATGTACGCCCCCGTTTCTATTATCTTTAATGAAATATTATGTCTACTGATTGTCTCCATCGTTCAACTTTTACCTTCTGCAAAATTAGAAACTGAATAATCACAGAGGAAAAGTTAAGCCAAAATATCAGATAATGATAAATAATTAAGTTAAATCTATCAATCCAAGTGCATTTCGAAAGTAAGAAAACTTATTCTCAGGGAGAGGTTTTGTAAAGATGTCTGCTGCTTGCTGATCAGTAGGAATATATTCCAGAGGAATATTCTTCTTCTGCACATGATCTCTGATGAAATGATGTCTGATGTCTATGTGCTTCGTTCTAGAATGAAGTATTGGATTTTGTGTGATTGCAATGGCACTGGTATTGTCACAGAAAATAGGTGATTCGGAGGATTGAATTCCATAGTCTTTTAACTGTTGCTGAATCCATAATATTTGAGAGCAGCAGCTTCCAGCAGCCAGATATTCTGCTTCTGCAGTAGATGTGGCTATGAAGGTCTGCTTTTTACTAAACCAGGATATCAGCCTGTCACCAAGAAATTGACAAAAACCACTTGTGCTTTTCCTATCCAGTTTACATCATGCATAATCAGCATCTGAATATCCACTAAGATTAAACGACGAGTCCTTGGGATACCAGAGGCCTACATTTTGAGTACCCTTAAGATATTTTAAAATCCTTTTACCAGCAATGTAATGTGATTGGTTAGGGTTTGATTGAAATCTAGCACAAATGCAAACAGCAAACATGATATCTAGTCTACTGGCAGTCAGATATAACAATGAACCAATAAGATCGCGATACTGAGTTACCTCTACTGGAATTCCACTTTCATCTTTATCAAGTTTAATAGATGAGCTCATTGGAGTAGAAGCAGCAGAGCATGCTTCCATACCGAACTTTTTCAGAAGCTCCTTGGTGTACTTGACTTGATTTATAAAAATTTTAGTATCAAGTTGTTTAATCTGTAATCCTAAGAAGAATGTTAATTCTCCCATCATGCTCATCTCGAACTGGTCCTGCATTAACTTAGCAAACTTTGCACATAATTTGGGGTTAGTTGACCCAAATATGATATCATCAACATAAATCTGAACTAATAATATGTGTTTGTTTTTGGCTAAGGTAAACAAGGTTTTATCTACAGTACCAATGATGAAACCATGATTAATGAGAAATTGTGAAAGTGTATCGTACCAAGCCCTAGGTGCTTGTTTCAGACCATACAATGCTTTATATAATTTAAAAACATGATTTGGTAACAAATGATTAGAAAAACCTGGAGGCTGTTCAACATGGACTTCCTCTTGTAGTAGACCATTAAGAACGCACTCTTTACGTCCATTTGATATACTTTGAAGTTTTTGAAAGCACCAAAGGCTAAGAATATTCTGATAGCTTCGAGCCTAGCTACTGGTGCAAAGGTTTCATCATAGTCTATTCCTTCTTCTTGTCTGAATCCTTGTGCAACCAGTCTTGCTTTGTTTCTTACAACTGTTCCTTCCTCATTTAGTTTGTTTCTGAATACCCACCGAGTTCCAATGACAGCTTGGTGAGAAGGTCTAGGTACTAGAAACCAAACTTTATTCCTCTCAAATTGATTCAGCTCTTCTTGCATAGCTTCTATCTAACTGGGATCCAAAAGAGCTTCTTCAATCTTCTTTGGTTCATCTTGAGAAATAAACGCAGCATGTATGTATTCATTTATCATTTGCCTTCTGGTTCTCAAAGGCGCTGCTGGATTACCAATAACCAATGATGGAGGATGAGATTTTCTCCAAATAAAAGGATTTAAAAGGATATCTTCCTGATTTGATATGTTGAGATTGTTCTCGACGGAACCAGTAGTAGGTTCTTGAGTGTCTTCTGTTGGTATTGGCAGATCTAATGTCTGTACTTCTGGTTCCACTATCGGAATGTCTGGTTCTGGATTTTGAAGATCCTTGATGTTTGCTTCTACATCATCTTCACTGTCCAGTTCCAAGTGGATCCTGTCTAACCTGTTACTTAAATCTGACGTGTTAGATATTTCAGGAGCACTGCTGTCTTCATCGAAGACAACATGAATCGACTCTTCAACATTAAGAGTTCTATTGTTGAAAATTCTAAAGGCTTTGCTTACAGCAGAGTAACCAAGAAATAATCCAGCATCTGATTTTGAGTCAAATGCAGTTAAGTGATTTTTGCCATTATTTAGTACAAAACATTTGCAACCAAACACATGAAAATAAGATACGTTGGGTTTATTCCCTTTCCATATTTCATTCGGAGTTTGATTGTGCCTTTTGTTGACCATAGTTCTGTTTTGCGTGTAACAAGCAGTGTTAATTGCTTCAGCCCAGAAGCGCTGAGAGATGTCTGCATCTGCTAGCATTGTTCTAGCTGCTTCTTTTAGAGTTCTATTTCTCCTCTCAGCTACTCCGTTTTGTTGAGGTGTTCTGGCAGCTGAATATTCATGATGAATCCCCTGTTCATCCAAATATAACTCAAGATTTTTGTTAGTGAACTCAGTACCCCGATCACTTCTGATTTTAATGATGGAAGAAGATTTTTCATTTTGAATCCTTTTCAGAAGCTTGATCAGGAGGCTACTGGTTTGATATTTTCCTGCGAGAAATATTACCCAAGTGAATCTAGAAAAATCATCAATAACAACAAGAGTATATTTCATTCCCCCTAAGCTCATGATAGGGATTGGACCAAATAGATCCATATGCAGTAATTCCAGACATCTTGAAGTTGACTTGCTATCTTTGTTCTTGAAACTAGATCTTATCTGTTTCCCAAGCTGACAAGCAGAACAAACATGATTTTTAACAAAATTAATATCAGGTAGGCCATCAACTATATTCTGCTTTTTGAGATGATTGATTGACTTCAAATTCTTGTGCCATAGCCAGTGTTTATTACTAAGCGAGGCAACTAAGCATGTAGGAGTGTTGACATGATTTGAGTTCCAAGAGACTCTGTAGGTGTTGCCTTCTCTCTTTCCAGTTAATACAGTAGTTTCAGCAGAATCTCTAACTACACATGAGTGCTTCTGAAAAGCTACAGAATAACCATTATCACATAGTTGACTAATGCTAATTAGATTGTAACAAAGGTTGTCAACTAATAACACATCATTAATGGTTATGTTGCCATGGATAATCTTACCTTTACCCACGGTTTTACCTTTTGAGTTGTCTCCAAAAGTTATCTTTGGTCCAGTGCAACTCATTATCTCGGAGAGTAGGTTTTTCTGTCCAGTCATGTGTCTGGAACATCTACTGTCCAGATATCATGTAGAGTTACTGATTTCTGTTTTATTCTGCTGTTCCTGCAAACACAAATTTTAGTATCTGGTACCCAAATCTATTTGGGTCCAAGCCTTATCAGTCCTTTGGGGACCCACATTTGTACAATTTTTGTACTTCGGGTATCCATGGAAGTGTGTGCAACAAAGGGTCTGTTGTTTTTAACATTGTGCATCCTAGTATGTTGTTCTTCCCTTCTGTTTCTGTTGTCCAGCCTGTATCTCTTCTGAACAGGTTTAGAATTATAGTACTGGTAGTTTTTAACCTTCATAGGAGGTTGTCTTCCTGAGTTGAATCCACTCATGATTCTAGAACTCCGGTCAACTTTTTCCTTAGGTTTAACATAACCCAGACCATAGTGCATTCTTCTGTTCATCTGATTTACATTCATTTCTACTGAAACAGTAGGTACTTCTGGTTTCTGTACCACGCTGGATTTCACAAAGTGAATATACTTCCCTTTGCACATATCCAGTTTTGGCTTAGTATTTGTTTCAGAGGTGCCTTCATTATTACAAAATCCGAGACCATTCCTGTCTCCAGATTGTTTTTGTAACTCTTGCATCTTTTCCAGTGAAATAAAAGACTTGTTCCAAGCATTTACCAGTAGTGATAACTTCTGGTTTTCAGAAAGCATCTTCTGGTAATCTGCTTTTGCTCTTTCATTCTCCGTTTTTAATTTACTCATCTCAACTTGTAAATCATTACAGCTGTCTACTTGCAAGCAAGTTAACTTACTGTTCTGATCCTTTAAGTTCTGATTTTCGATCTTAACTTCTTCGAATAATTGAGAAAGTCTAGAATACTCTTCTACCATGTCATGTAATGCATTAACCAGATCAGTTCATGTGAATTCGTTAGAATCAAAATCAAATACCTCTCCAGATGTCGAGGTTGAATCAGTGTTTGCCATGAGACATTTAACTTCTTCTGCATCACTGTCACTGGAATGACTTTCTGAATCAGATGACTCAGAACTGGAGTCCGCCCATTTGGATTTGCTTTCTTCAGCAATTATTGATTTTCGATCTCTTCTGGACTTTTTGTCATTCCTCTTGTGATCCTTTCTCTTCTGGTCATCCTTCTTTGGTTTAGGACAATCAGCAATGAAGTGACCTATTTTTCCGCAGTTAAAGCATCCCGTATCACCAGATGGTGAATCTTTCTTGAAGTTGCGATTGGGACCCTGATAAGTTCGATGGTTCTTTTTCATGAACCTGGAGAATTTCTTTACAAACAAGGATATAGCACCACTACTGATTTGTTCAGCAGTCTTCTCCAATGTACTGTCAATGATCACAATAGGTAATGCTTGAGGTACAGCTGTAGCAGCAGTAGAAGAGGTAGTAGCAGTAGCAGTAGCAGCAAGAGCCTTGGTAGGTAGACTTGAGAGCTCTTCTCCACTTCTTACCTCTAGTTCGAACTCGTATGCTTTCAGGTCCTGCAAACAAGTCGTGCAGTTCCAACTTGTTTAGATCTTTGAACACTCTCATAGCCATTGTTTTTACATCCCATTCTCTGGGTAAGGCTCTCATCACCTTGAGATCTATTTCTCTGTTGCTATGCTCTTTACCCAGAGCTGTTAGCTCATTTACCAAGTTACTGAATCTTTCATCGAACTCATTTAGAGTTTCACCAGCTTTCATTTTTAGATTTTCGAACTTCTGCATTGCTACAGACAGTTTGTTTTCTTTCGTTTGCTCATTTCTCTCACATATCTGGATGAGCTTTTCCCAAATATCTTTTGCAGTAGAACACATTTTAATCTTGCTAAAGGTATTCTTGTCGAGAGTTTTATATAATATATTCTTTGCAACATTATCAAGGTTGGCCTTCTTCTTATCTTCGCTGGTCCATTCACTTCTTGATTTTTCAACCATCTGCGGTGCACCCTCAGTAACAGCAACAGCTGTGTTAGGCTTTAATATTTTCAATGGACCATCTGTGATGACATACCACATGTCATCATCTTGTGCTGCAAGATGAGCTTGCATTCTAATCTTCCAATCATCAAAATCTTCCTTAGAGAACATAGGGATCTTGCTAAAGTGTACCATCTGTTGTAGTTTTTCACGAACAAGAATAACCTGCTCTGATACCAATTGTTGAGGATCGAAGTTGAGTTTAGAGGGGGGGTGAATAAACTCTACTCGTTTTTCCTTTCTTTTGATGAGGTACTAAAATCCTGTTAGAGATAGTAGTTTATCTTGTTGCGTATACCTTCACCTAGATTACAATTATAGGTGCGGAAACAATCTGATGAAATAAGTGAAAGACAATAATAACAGTGGGCAGTAGTTGTTTATGGAAGTTCGAAGATAAAATCTTCTACGTCTCCCCTTCTCCTGTTTCCAGAAGGTATAACTAAAAGACTTTGGATATTACAGTACAACTCTTGTACACACCCACTTCAGAAGGACTTACACCTTTGCCTACTGAAACTCTTAGTTACTCGACTCAAAAAGTACGTGATACAAAAGGTTCTGAAAAGACTCTTTTCAGATTACAAGCTCTTCCTGATAAAGTATAAGTGTTCTAAAAGATTGTGAAGAGTGTAAGAATCAATAGCACAAGATGATCTTCAAAAGATCAGATATTTGCTATGAAGCGTGTGCTACTTTTCTTTGTGTTGAACTCAAGGTTATCAAGGAATTTCGAGGTTGTCTTGTTGAGTGAAATAGCGTTGATCCTTGAAATAGAGTTCTCTCTTTTGTAAGGGTTTGTTCCATGTATATATAAGCGACTGAGTTCAACGTTTATGATCAGAAGATGCCTTCAGATTTCTGTTAGAGTCAGCTTTATTACCAAAAAAAGGTTCCTGCAGAAAAGCTATAAAACAATCAATCTTGTTTTATACTAAACTCGGTAAAGTGAATTAAATGACTCCGTATAGTATTTAATGATGTAATTAATACTAGTACTTGGTAACTTTAACGGTAATATTTAAAGTAGTCACGTTAGGCAACATCTTCTACTGATTCTGTTTTTCTATCCTTTCTACTGCTTTTGTTTTACTAGACCGGTAGCTTCTGATTTTCTTTTTGTCTACTTTTTTCTTAAGGAGTGCTGCTGGTCTGCTGGTTTTTATTTTCATCGCCACAATTAATTCATGTCTATCAAATATTATGTTTGCATTCATTCTTAAAATTTAAAATGCAAATAATATTGAAAAATAATTGGTAGATCAATATTCACCTTGTGTTCATATTAAATTATATTAAGTTGTTTATAATTTGAAATGAACATATCAAGTAATATGTGAATATAATATTATAAAATATTTCAGATGTTCACAAATGAACAAATAATCCTCACTTTATCACTACTTTGATAAAAGAGAAAAACTGATGATGAGTCCACATTTTTATGTAAATGTGATCCTCACTTTATCACTACTCTAATTGAAGAGAAAAACTGATGAGGGACGTATTTGTTTATATTAAATAAAAATGTGAATATAAAGTTATTTATTGAAAAATTTTGGTTTATAAAGATTCACATAAATGTGGATAATTAAGTTGAATAATAATTATAAGGTGACATGAGAAAACAAGATCTGGGGGAGTTCTTCATAGATCGGTTTAAATTGCCTTGACTTGCCACCGGTCTCTCTGAGGAATGTTGCTCTGACTAGGAGTTAGGTATTTAAAGGATCTTAGCACTACCTATCTTTCTTGGGAGCACTCTTGGAAAATGTTGATTGTGTTACTAAATATTATTATATAAAGATTTAAGTAAAGCCAAAATTTTTGTCTAGTGATCCGTATAATTTTAAATAATTAAGGTTTAGCCACAGCACCCTTAATTATGAGAAATTATACATTAAGTCAGATTTGGATCACATTAAGGGCATTTATTAAGTATAAAAATAAATAAATAAATCAAATTGTCCAGTGATGCGTATAATTTTAAATAATTAAGGTTTAGCCACAGCACCCTTAATTATGAAAAATTATATATTAAGTCGGTTAAGGATCACATAAAGGACATTTATAGAATCAAAATTTATGTCTAGTGAACCGTTTAATTTTAAATAATTAAGGTTTGGCCACAGCACCCTTAATTATGCAAAATTATACATTAAGTTGGCTGAGGATCACATGAAAGACATTTATTAAGAGCATAAATATTTAAAAATTTGTGATCTACTGTCTTAGTGATTTGTATAATTTTAATTTATTAAAGAATATCTATAACATCTTTAATTGAATTAAAATTATACATTAATTTTTAATCACATTTAGCTATAACAGACATAAATTACATAAAATTATTCATCATTTTGATAATACTTTGAGATTAATAATTATGAAGAATAAATATTTATGCATAAAGAATTTAATATTCTAGTGATTCGTATGATTTTAGTTAATTGAAGAGTAGCCACATCATTTTTGATTGAATTAAAATTATACATAAATTATGAGGATCACATTTGATTATAAGGGATATAAATTGTAATTAATTATATTTGAACATTGAAATTTATCCCACAGGAAATTTCGTTATGTTAAATTTAATTAATTAGGATACAATATTGAATTATTTTCTTAATTTGTCCACATAGATTAGGATTGAATATAATTCAATAGTTATTAATTTGTATGAATCTAATTGAATTAAAAATTTCAGTCCACTGACAATTTTTATGTCATTGATTCATATGTAGATCATGATTTACATGGGTAAAACATGACATATGGTTTATTGCTTCATTTAATAACATTAGCATGTATTCATTAATTTTGCAGCATATTGCTATTACTATGATATTAATTTCTTGAGAATGACTTGATTAGTGGGAGCGATCAAATTCAGAATATTGATCATTATGATTCTCATTCATCCACACAAGTTATATGTATTGATTGCTATTCATAACATCCTCAAATTAAAAGGTGTGTTGTGAAACCAATCATATAAATTCCACAAATTGTTGGCCATGATCTCGTAGTTCTTAATGCTCATAAAAATATTGAATGATAAAAGAATTCAATAGCAATTAATGAAGTCTGAAAGTTGGTTCAATTGTCATTCATTTTTAGATAAGTCTTCAAAACAAATAAAGTCTCATTAGGCAACATCGAACAACATAAAGAATTCTTCTCTAGTGATGATGAATATTTAATATTTCAAGATTAAGAAAACGATATGAATTGAAACATGTCTCACATTAGTGGTATTTCAGGTTTTACAATGTTATCTCTTCATTAAGTTTTATTGAGAATATTGTGCGCCATTATGAATACCAGAAGGTTAGTGGGAGCTTAATTATTATCAGAGTAATATAAGTATTTGACCACTAAAAAGCTGCAAAATGTTTTGGGATACCTTTATGGTATTAAAGTTTTACATGCTTATGTGAGACGAATTGACAATTAGGAAAGTGATTTGCTACTTCCACTAGTGAGTCAAAATTCGTCATTGAAGCACTATTGTGTGGTGTATTTTAAGGAGTTTCATTATGGGCTTAGAATTATGGATTCTATGTCTAAGCCATTAAGATTATATTATTACAATTCAGTTATGAACTTTGTGACTAAAGCGGTGGTCGAATTAAGTATATCGACATAATGTATTTTAAACCGCTGGAGAACATGTTAATAAAGTGGTCATTGAACACGTTAGCACTGAATTGATGATCTTTTAACCTAAAGGCATGCAAATTTAAGATGTTAAAGGATCATATGGTAATTACTGATGGATTTGATTCCATAATAAATTTATGTTATATACATTTGGTTTTGATAATGAAACGCATTCAGTTATGATATTTCTCATATTCAGTTATGTACATATTCAGTTATCTTGAGAAAAATATCAATAATGTTGGACCTCGAATAAACATAATGTTTATTCATTAAGTTATACAGATTGAGAGACATAATGCATTGTGATACATGGAAGATCATACTCGCTTTTAGAGAACCGGTCGCCATGATTCATGTATTTTGTTTTCTCCTATGATGAATTAGATGTATTTGTGTCAAGTGGGAGAATGTAAGAAATTATGACACATATTATTATGAAAATTCAAGAGGAAAATTAAAAATGTGTGTCAACAATGGCGACGGCTATTGCACACATCTTTTGACAAATTTTAAGTACGCAACCTCAACTTTAGAAAAATTGAAATGCGTAAACAATTTTTCTTTTGACTCTCGGCTCCCGCATTAACTCATTGATGGTATGAGACGCCTATATAAACAAGCGTTTGAGGTCCCTAAACATACAATCTCATACAGAATAATACACCATCTATAGAGAGATTGGAGTGTTTAGAATGCTTCAATCTGGAGGAAAATCAGAATATTTAAAGATGATTCAATGGCTGGAGGTAACGCTCGATTTAGCTTCCGCATATTTGTTTATCATGTTTATATATGTTCAGAAACATGATTTAGAGAAAATCTCTAACACAATTATATCTCATGTGAGGTTTGACTCTACAATGCACAACAGTATATTGTGAATTGTAGGGGATCCTTGTTCCTTTTACTTTGCTCTAAAATAAATAACTTATTTTGCACAACACAATTTTACTGTTAAAAAATTTCATCTTTCAATCTATTTACGCCCCAACAATAATTAAAAGAACTCGCCTAAATTCAAAAAATTGAAAACTCAGGGTCATTTAAATATGGGAAAACTATATTTTTTGTTTTATATATTTATTTTTTTGATATTTTGGTTCTCTATATTTTCAATTTTCATTTTTATTTTGCAATTTTAGTCTTTTTTAACAACCTAAATGTGCTGCTTATGTGTTACCTAGAAGGTGATATGTGTGAAGTGTCACAACATGATTTATGATGAAAAAAAGGCTAAAAGTGCATAAAATCGAAGGATAAGTAACTAACACTGAAATTTGATAACATAGATGACTAGAATCACAAAGATAAATATATATAACAAAAAATACAGTTTCCTTTAAATATATTACATTCCCTCTATACCTTGGTTAAGAAAATGACATTTTTTTTTTGCTCTAAGGGTAGCTTGGATGGCAGAATATAATGAACTTATGCCAAGAGGTCAAGGGATTTATCTCTCCCGTCCTGTCATCTTATCTTTGAGTATGTCAAACATGACTTGTTTGGTGTGGTTTATCGTCAACATAGTTTGCAGGTCACTGCGTTGACCTTTTGAGTTTACCTATAACGTATTAAAGAGCGCGACTACGAGTTCTTAAATTTAAAAAAAGGAAAAAAGAAAATGACATTTTTTACGAAAAACATGTGATATAAAGTACGAACTTATGCACAATGTTACTTTAATGAATGAAAATCATTTTTTTTAAAAAAATTCAAATTTATGTACGGTAACTGATCTAATTTTTATTTTTTTTATTTTCTATGTAGATATGATGTGAGATGATCTCAAAAATTGATATTGTGTTAGAGAAGTTGATCCAATAATAGAATATGCGGCTCATATTTAGATTTAAACCGACTGATAAAAAAATTCTGAGAATTCTTTTCCGTAGCCATTCACGTGATACAACTTGGCCAAAGAGAACTCAGCCAACTCAGGATTCATTTCCTCAGGTGTGGCGGTGGTGGCGACGGTAATGGTAGCATCTCCCTCCTCATTAGTCGGGATCGGAGGTGGATTTGTTGAGGCTGTGACGTTGTGTCCGTAAGCACCTTCGAGTATGCCCATCGGAAAATAGTAGAGGTTGTGCTCCATTGCACCGACCACCGGGTGTAAGCATGGTTCGCTGTCGTGGTCGCGGAGATCGGAACGGATGTTACCGTTCCAATTACAATGAAATTTCGCGGAACGGTCGCGGAACGTGTATTTAAAAACAATATTATAAATATATAAATATTAAAAATTTTAGAAAATATTTAGAAATATAAAAATTAAAATAAATATCATTTAAATAGATTATTTGATGTAAATAAGAAATTTAAATATTTTTAAAATTTTATTAACGATTTATTGAACACAATTTATATCGTCATTATATTTAAAATATTTCCAACCATATCAAAAATTAAATATACTATTAAAAATTATTTGTATTTAATTAATTAAAACTTTAAAATATTTTCGATTGGATATATATAAGTTCGCACAAATTTGAATCAATTTAGAGTGATGGACTAATAATAAGCATCAAATCTTATATAAAGTGATGTTACAAATTATTTAATATCAATTAAAATAGAAATATTTTATAATTAACTTAGTTTTTTCACACTTATATAAAGTGATGTTACAAATTATTTAACATTATTAAATCCGTCGCTGATTCGAATTTGCGACGGTTTTATGACAAAGCGTCGCTAAATTTAGCGACGGTTTATATTCAACCGTCACCGATGTTAAATCGGCGACGGTTGAATAAAAACCGTCGCTACATACATAAAACCGTCGCTAGTAGCGACAGTTCAAAACAAAACTGTCGCGAATTGCGTTCCGGTTTCGTTCCACCGTTATATCCCCGTTTTCGAACGTTATATCCCCGTTTTCGGTATATGAAACGCCGATACAAGCCTGATACCTACACACCCCGGAACCTCGTCAAGGTTGTTGACGTTCCGACCATTCCGTTCCCGCTTCGGCGAACCATGGGTGTAAGTGAAGTAAATAGGAACGTGTCAGAGGGACACTTAAATAGGGAATAATTCCTCCTATGTTCTTTACAATTCGGGAATAAATTCTTCAATTATTTGCATTATTTTTAAGTAATTAATATTTCGATTTTCACATAAAATAAAAATTATATATATATACTTAAAATATTTCGATTTCCATGAAAAAATATTACTTTTTATGCTAAGATTATTATTTTTTATTGTGAATATGGGTAGGGTTGACCCGTCTCACAGATTAAAATCCGTGAGACGGTCTTACATGAGACCCATTCATATATATATATACTGGTATCTAGGGTTTGGATCATTTTTCATCACCAATTCATTGATGTTTGTGTTTAGCTTGTGAGTTATTACTTTTTTCATCGAATAGGGAGATTGGGTGAGGAAAATTGGATTACTGGTTATTGTGTTTCAAGTTGTGAGAATCTTCTGTTCTTTTACCAGAAATTGGAATATCATGGTTTCGAAGTTTTGAATTGTTTCAATTTTTGTGGTTTTTGCATTCTACTTCCAATGGAATACGATTATTATCTAGGGGTTCAATCATGATTGCTACTACCAATTCGCAAGGAGAATTTGTGTCCAACTAGTCAATTTGTGACTTGTGTTTTATCGACTCTTATGTAAAAATAATCTTTATTTTAATAATATTAAATGTTTTTACCAAATTATGACATTTACTTTATATATATACCCATGCAAGTTGCGTATACAAAATCCTTGAATATACAATAAGTATCACAAGGTCTGCCTCTCAACGTAAGATCATGAAACTTAATAGAAAACATAAAAAAATTCTAAACTAGTTCCTAGTCGCTAAAACCACTTAAATAAGGATAAACGTCGCTTGAGCTTTAGAATATCATCTGGGATGTAAACGTCATGTTTTATTGGTAAGGACATTAAGATGTCTATTCAAACAGATGTATGATCATTTGATGATGCATTGAATAATCCTCTATCGGATTTTCCAAGTGGTTATCACTTATCGAGTGGAATAGTCTGCGATTATAGTTGTGAATTAAGTTAGGAAAATGAAACTGTCTGTTTTAGTGAAAAAATTCACAAAATTGGCAGCAGCCAAAAAATAGATTAGTGGAAAATTTCAGCCTTCGAAATTTTTCATTATATGAACAAGATTTATATCACCCATACATCAACGTTGTTTGATTGTCGATCATAGTTATAATATGTTCAGAATGATTTATTTAATGAATTTAAAATATATTAATTAAATAATAAATTGGTATTGATGGCTACTATTACAAAATTCTATGGAATATTATAGAGAAGTGTATAATTAATTTATTTTCAAGAGTAAAATACCATATGAGAATTTTTAAATAATGAAAATATAGAATTCGGACAAAGTTATAATCTTAGAAGGATTAAAATATTATATATGTTATCAAGGAGTTGATCATGTATATAACAAAAATATATATAATAAACACATCAAGAAAATAAAGTCTAGATTTTCTCCCTCTCTCTCCACTTGAAAGAAAATTTCGGCCCCTCCCTTTCTTGAAAATTCTCGGCCGAACTCCCTCATACATAGCGCCGTTGTGCCGCCATCCCGAAGCCGCCAAATTTTGAGAATTCCGGTGAATTATGATGATCTAATCTCGACCCAAATTTCGTTGAGATTTCTCGTACTTTTTACACGAGAAACAAAGTTTTTTACCGTGGACATTATAAGGAAATTGAAGAAAATTTGTAGGGATTTACAAGAAGAGCTAATACGCCTAAACATCGGAATAATTAGACATGTCGTTGAATACACAAATATAAATCAAATCTAAATGCCCTATGAATATTTTAAATCATATGATACAAAGGACGTTTTGAACTTTAAAACAAAATTTTTAAAAATTCTGTTGTATCTGGAGTGCAAGAAAACGGTACGCCAATCATGATATCATAGCCAAGGTATCTCAATAATATGATTCGTTTTGTTTATTGTTTAAATCATGTTGATTTTTTTTCTAACTGCTTAAGAAAAATTTTCAGAAAATCCTAGCGCCTAAAAAATTTGATTTTCAAAAAAACAAAAAACAAAATTTGCACTGCCCGAAACAGTTCTGCACGCTGCCCAGCGTAGTTAGTACATTCGTAGTTTTTAAAAAATAAAAAAATATTGGCTGCCCGAGTTTATTGGGAAGAGGGTGAGCACACGGGTAGGGTGCCCATCTTGGGCAGCCCTGTCCTGCCCTTCCCATTAGCTATTTCTGAATTGGACCCTTGGAAGATTTTCTTAATTTTTCAAACTTTTAGGTTAAATTGATATTTTATGAAAATATAGTCGAATTTACCATTGAACTACATTTTTTAAAATTATATATTTTTTCATATAAAATAAATAAATAACATTCAGATTCTTAATTATTTATGGCAAAAAAATATTTTTACAAGAAATTTAATTATTAATAAATTAATTGGATAATTGAGTAACTGTGTTATTCAATTTATTAATTTATTTTTAATTATTGCAATGAATGATAAATTTACAAGAAATATGATTTTATGATAATATGTGATATTATGGTTTTAATATACTATTTGATATTATATGGTAAAAAAAATGATCAGGAGCCACGACCAATTTGCTAAATGTATATTAAGATATTTTTATATTGTAATTTTTAATATTTAATAATTATTTAAAAATGACATGGCTTGTAGCTCGTTCTCACCCATAAATTTGTATTACAATGTGCCATGATAATTTAATATAACTATTAAATTTAGTGGGAGATTAAGATTTGAAGATTGTGGGCCTAGATTCTCAAGAGTTTTGAAGATCGAATACAAGTAGAATATTGGAAGCTAATGTAATATTGCATTTGCCTCCCTATATTTACCTAAGTTTTGGATTTGGATCCATATTTGGCTCTTGTAGATCAAATAACTCTTGATTATCGATTATCTTTTATTATTTATTATGCATGTGACATATTATAAATAATCAGTATGTGCGTTTTTATTAATATATTAACAAGAGTTGCATTAATCCGAGAAAAATACAAACAAATTGACACAAAATTTTAAAATTTATGATGAGACAAAGTTTCGAAATTAAAATCCCTCATTTTGGATATGATTAAAAATTTACAACAGGGCCATAAAATAAAAATTAAATAGAGCTTAAATTTTCTTTGTCTTCCATCAACGGTGGTTGCAAGATGAACGTTAATCGCGGTTACTGTCTTACTCATACTATTGGGAAGGCTTGGACACTGAAAAGTTGTGAAATCTAGTGACATACTTGATGTGAACTACGTGAAACTCTCATGACTTTGGCCCATATTATTGGATGATCTCACGACGATAGTCAACTAAAGTTCAATATTGATATCTCGCGCATATGCGCGAGCATTGGACGTGCATATGTGCGAGACTTACTGTCTCGGCATTTGCTGCTCGCGCATATGCTCGCCTCATCTCCGCGCATGTGCGCGAGGTCTGCTGGATTCCATACACACAATATCCCATGTTTTCACTCGATCAAAATAAGCTGACTGGATCTGTTGCACGGAATATGTTATACTCGATCAAAATATACTCTATTCGTTGCACGAAATCTTCTATTTATTATACTCGATAAAAATAAGCTGACCGGATCCAATTACCATGACTAGCTAAGTAATTGAAAATTTGTTTTTCAATTCCAAAAAAATAGCATATGTGCTCAACAAGGTACCTCCAAAAGAGGCCGTTGCTAATGCTCCTACTGAGGAATTAGCTAAGCTTGACAAATGGTGGGACTATGACTTGCAAGCTAAGAGCTATATGCCAGCTTATATGTCAAACAAATTGCAGATGAGGTTTGATGAAGCTGTAAATGCTAATAACATTTACGGTCACCTACAAGAGTTGTACGGTGCACAAACACGTCCATTAATGCATGCTACTATCAAGGAACTCATTATATAAAGCCTACGAGAAGGGCCTCGGTCTATGATCATGGTGTAAGGATGACTGAGCTCATCGAGAAGCTAGTGGGCCGGGATAGAAGACCATTTCATTTTTATCCCCTTGACAATAGCAGTCATCACCTGGAACTTTTCAAGTGTGAGGACATCAAAAGAACCTGCTTTTTCTAGAAGGCCCTTTGCAACAATATCAGTCAGTTGCTGCTGGCTTCAGTTCTTTCTTAGGATCAAACACTTGATCTTTTGCCCAGTTGCTGATAGAGAGGTCTGCATCTCTTCAACATCAGCGGCAGAAACTTCTGAGAAACTCGAGAGACCTTCAGTTGGGAGTTGAAATAGAGCTCTGAAAAACTCTTCATCCCCGATCAGAACGTGGTCGTTCGCCTTCATATGAATCTTCTTGTCATCAATGACTGAGCTGGACTCACAGATAGACAGAATCATAGCAGAGTATATTTCTTGGGTCTCCAACCCTAGGAAGGTACGGGCCTAGATGTTTCAATATTTTCAAATAGGCTGCGAACTGATTCTTCAGAGTTTGCGAAAATCGATTGCAACAGCATTTGAGAGATAAGTAGGTGTCTGTGATACCATGATTGAATTTTAGCTATAAGGAAAGAAGAATGAGAGTGAATTGCTCTGAAAATACGAGAGTTAGAAACTTTGGAAATGGTGAGAATATTTCTGAGAGGGTGATTTCTATTTATATCTCGTGACAGTTCAAATTTTGGACACGCGACAGTCTTTGAAAAGTTTGACCAAATAAATAAGATATTCAACCGTTGGTCATTTAAATTTAAAAACCGAAGCTTGGCTGTTATACAAAAACGAAAATAATACGTTCGAAATAAATTTGAATAAGCAATTTAGACTTGGTCACGATTTCAGTTAAGAAATTTAAACGAATTAAAGCTCATCAACTTATGAGATAAGAACAATTTATTCAGATGCTAACTGATTAGTTCGAAACTGATTCGGTTCAGTTTGTGAACAACTGACTGCTGTCTTATCAGTTGACTTACTAAAACTCAATGTTCCCCCTAAATTAAGCATTTAAGAAATCAATAAGCCCTAATATATTTCTAAAGTACGCAAACTTAGTCTCGAATAATGGTTTGGTGAACATATTAGCTTGCTTGTTGTTCAATTGAAATATACTCCAGTCTGATATCCTTCTTGAGAGCATGATCTCTGATGAAGTGATGTCTGACATCAGTGTGCTTGGTTCTCGAGTGAAGAACTGCATTACATGTAATCGTAATAGAGTTGGTGTTGTCACAGAGCTACTACTCAATAATTTTTCAGTTGTTGCTGAATCTAGAGCAGTTGAGCACATCAACTTCCTGCAGCTAAATATTCAGTTTCAGTTGTGGAAGTGGCTATGAATGTTTGCTTCATGCTGAACCATGAGAAGTCTGTCTCCTAGAAACTGACATGATTCACTTGTACTTTTGCGATCAAGCTTACATTCTGCATAGTCTGCATCTGAATAGCCAAATAAATTGAAAGATGAGTCCTTAGCATACCATAAGCCCAAATTCTGTGTGCCTTTTAGATATTTCAATATACAATTAGCAGCTAAGAAATGCAATTGTTTAGGATTAGATTGAAATCTAGCACATAAACAGATAGCAAAAATAATATCAGGACGACTAGCAGTTAGGTATAATAAGAAACCTATTAAACATCTGTAGATTGCTATCTCAACTGATATTCCCCCTTCATCTTTATCTACTTTAACTGATGAGTTCATGGGAGTGAATGCAGCTGAACATGTTTTCATGCCAAATTTCTTCAGCAATTCCTTTGTGTATTTGGTCTGACTAATATAAATATCAATTTCCAGTTGCTTCACTTACAAACATAGGAAGAATGTCAGTTTACCCATCATGCTCAACTCGAATTTTTTCCGCACCAGCTTAGCAAACTTATCGCATAATTTGGCGTTAGTTAACCCAAATACGATATCATCAACCTAAATTTGGACAATTAATGAATGATTTTTTTGGTAAATTTGAACATAGTTTTATCGTTCATAATATAAAATCATGATCAATCAATAATTTTGATAACGTCTCATACCAAGCTCGAGGTGCTTGTTTCGGACCATATAAAGCTTTATTAGATGATAAACATGATCAGGGAGTTGGTGATTTCCAAAATCTGGTGGCTGTTCTACAAACACTTCTTCTTGTAACTGACCGTTCAGAAATGTGCTTTTCACATCCATCTGATATACTTTAAATTTTTTGAAGGTTGCATAGGCTAGGAATATCCTGATTGCTTCCAGTCAAGCAACTGGAGCATAAATCTTGTTGTAATCTATTCCTTCTTCCTGTTTGTAGCCTTGTGCGACCAGTCTTGCTTTGTGGCGCACAACTGAACCTTCTTTGTTCAGTTTGTTCATGTATACCCATTTGGTACCTATAATATATTTTTAATAAGGTCTTGGAACTAACGTCCAGACATTGTTATGTGTGATCTGATTAATCTCTTCTTGCATAGCAGTGATCCAACTGGGATCAGCTAGAGTTTCTTCAGTTTTCTTTGGTTCCAGTTGCGATATAAAAACAGAATATATAAATAAATTCAAAATCTGATTTCTGGTTTTTACCAGATCAGATGAGTTGCCTAATACCAAGTTCTGAGGATGGTTCCTGCTCCATATGTAATTTGGATCTGCTTGACACGTTTACAAATCTGGTTCAATTTGTAACTGATTAGTTCCTTTTGCTTCAGTTGGAACAACATTAGTTTGAGGTTAAATATTTCTAGTTGTTCAACAAACTGATTATCAGGAACTATATCATTTCCAACTGGTGGTTCTACCACTTATGGCTCTGGTGTTTGAAAGGAATTTTTGAAAATAAGATTTTCATCTTCATTGTCATCCTCCAAACCTATATATGTTAAGCGATTAATCAGCTCAACTAGATCAGTTGACTTATCAATTAGAACAGTCTCATCAAATACAACATGTATAGATTCTTCACATTGAAAGTGCGATTATTAAAAATTCTATGATCTTTGCTAACATATGAATATCCTAAGAATAATCCTTAATCCGATTTAACATCAAAGCTGGTTAGGTGCTTCTTACAATTTTTATGAATGAAGCATTTGTACCTGAATATTTTAAAGTAAGATACCACACTTTTCATGTCATGCCAGATCTCATATGGTATTTTCGAATGATTCTTATTATTCATCGATCTGTTTTGAGTATAACATGTTGTGTTAACTGGCTCTGCCCAAAATCTTTGAGAAATACCAGAATCAGCTAGAATTGTTCTTGCTATCTCCTTAAGAGTTTGATTTTTCATTCAGCTACATCATTCTATTGTGGTGTTCTTGCAGCTGAGAACTCATGCCTGATTCCTAAGTTTTCAATAAATTGAGACAAAGTTTGATTGAAAAATTCAATTCCGCGGTCAGATCTTATTCTGTCAATATCGACTGATTTCTCATTTAAAAGTCTTTTAAAAAATTTTATCAATTATGAAGCAGTTTGATCCTTTGATTTGAGAAAAATGACCCAAATAAATCTTGAGAAATCATCAACAATCACAAGTGTGTATTTCATTCCCCCTAAGCTCATGGCTGGTATTGGACCAAATAAGTCCATATGCATCAATTCTAAGCATCGGGTTGAAGATTTACTTCCTTTGTTTTTAAAAGAGAACCTAACTTGCTTCGCGAATTGACAAGATGAACAAATTTTATCTTTTAAAAACTCACATTTGGGTAGACAAGTTACCAGTTCGTATTTGCTCAGTTGCGTAATGGGTTTGAAATTTAGATGATTCAAAATTTTGTGACACAGCTAGTTCTGAGATTGATTTGAAGCTACGAACCAAACTGGTTTATCGGGTGGATTGTTCCAACTCACTTTGTATGTGTTTCCACATCTATGTCATGTCATAATTATATCACCAGTTTCATTTCTAACTGAACAGTCATGCTTATTGAATTCAACCGAATGATCATTATCGCATAGTTGACTGATGCTGATTAAATTATATTTCAAATTGTTAACAAATAAAACATCATTGATGATAATGTTACTATGGATAAGCTTACCCTTACCATTTCAAATTGTCAACAAGTAATACATCATTGATAATAATGTTACCATGGATAAGCTTATCATTACCCACAGTTTTACCTTGTTAGGCATCCCCAAAACTAATCTTGGGACCAGAATATTTGATCAGTTGAGATATTAGTTCTATGTTTCCAGTCATATGTCTTGAAAATCCACTGTCCAAATATCAGACTGTACCAAATTCTATTTGGGTCTAGAATTGCTAAGTTCTTTGGGAACCCAGATTTGGATCAGTCGAACTAACCTACCAGTTTCTATGTTCCAGATAACCTTTCCTGATTTGTGTGTGACAGGTGAGTGCGGTGAGGATGATATAACACGTGTTTGTGTTCTTTTATTTTTATTCTTCATCCGATATCGTTTTTGAACATGCTTGCTATTATAGTAATTTTAATAGCCTCTTGCTGAATTTCGTTTACCATAACTGGACTTCTTGGGTGACTAGTTGCATGATTCAGCAGAACTTTTGGGAATGTACCCAATTCCACTTCGCTTAGCCTTGTTCATGTTTTCAAATGATTTTTCAACTAGTTTTTCTACTGGCTTACTGAACTCAGGATTCTCATGTACCATTACTGATTTAACAAAGTGAATATACTTCCCTTTGCTTGTATTCAGTTTTGGCATTATACCACTGGTTGAGGGTTCATCTTGGCTATTGAAGCCCATACCAATCTTATCTCCAAATGGTTTTTGTGACCCTTACATTTTAGTCAGCGTAACTGACGACTTATTACAAACCTGAATTACTTCAATCAGTTTAGAGTTATCTAATCTCAGCTGTTGAATCAAAGAATTGTTCTCTCTCTTTTCTGCTATCAGCTTAGCAATCTTTTCTTTGACATTTAAGTTTCAACTGTAGAAATAAGTTCTTCTCAAAGAAGATAGCTAGCCTGCGGTACTCATTTCACATCCTCTTCATCACTTGAGCTGCTTGAGCTCTTAGTTTCATATGCTTCACTGTTAGAGTCGGCCCACTTTGGCTTGTTCTCTTCAGCTACCTAAGCTTCATGCTTCTTCCTGGATGACTTCTTCTCATCCTTGAATCTTCTACTGTGCTCAAAGGGATATTTACCCTTCTCAACTAATCTTCTGTTGTCCTTTTTATCCTTTGGAAGGTCAGCAATAAATAGCTAGTCTTTCCACAGTTGAAAAACACATTAAGTTCCTCCTTGGATTCATTTCTATGATAGTTTCTCTTAAAAGAACCTTGATTCTTTCGCATAAACTTTCCAATTTTTCTCACAAACAATGACATTACATCATTGCTCAGCTGTTCTGCTGACTTCTCAACTGAAATTTCTGGTTCCAGTTTCAATGCGCTTAGAGCAGTTGTAACTGGTGGAATTATTGGCTCGCCTCTTTGGTTTGCATTTCACACTCATAGGCTTTTAGATTTGCAAATATGTAATGTAATTCCACCTTATTCAAATCTTTAGATTCTCTCATGGCCATGGTTTTAACATTGTTAGAGTAGGTGCCCGTCGAGCCAAGTGTTGGCCGAGTGTTCACAATGAAACTCTATGTATAAACAATCTTTATTTTAATAACATTTGAAATTATTGTTTTGGCACATCTTTATCTGTATACCCATGCTAGTTGCATAGATAAAATCCTTGAATATACAAATAGTAGAAAGAATATGAGATGCTCATATGATAAGTATCATGAAACTCATATTTGCAATACTATATATTCTAAACAGTTTCTAGTCGATTCAGCCGCCGCTAAGAAGGATATAGGCCGCTCGAGTTCGAGACTAGTATCTGCGATGTGAGTACCATGTTTCATTGGTAGGGGACATTGTGATGTCCGAACATGCAGATAGGTGCTCCTTATAGAGTGCACTGAACAACCCTCCATATAGGACTTTCCAAGTGGTTCTCACTTATCGAGTGGAAACTTCCTAGTTTATGGTTGTACGCCATTAGTCCTTATGACCGGGGACAACATTGAGACTCTATGTGCTAGCATTACACTTTGACTTGTTTACCGACTCATATGGGGTCATCAGGTGGCAAGGTTGGGTGTTTTGTCGAAACATATAGGAGTCGATGCATTGTAGTCGGGGATTCATCGCTTACCTTCGGGTATGGATATCCTATGTGTATGTAGTTTGAAATCACTGATCAGAGTATGGTGGTAATTAAGAAAGGGGTTTCTTAGATTACACCATCGATGCAACTACGACATGACACATAGTATCGATTCTTTGACAGCTCTCGATATACCAATAGTTTTCGAATCGATCGGGATATATGAGATGAAGGGACCGTACTGTACGTTAACCATAATTGAATGGTTCTTGCAGGCACTATCATTTGATACCTAGGGAATCATGTAAGCGATGCTGCTAGGTGTTTAACATGATTGGTTGGGTACTATCAGACTTGAGTTCTGTTGTTCTTATTATCAAGGCGTTGATAAGTAAGAATTGAGCAACTGGGGTATGCTCATATAAGGACATGTTTGGTGCCCGAATCACATTGAGATGTGAACCCACGGCTAGTTGTATCATTGAACCATTGAAGGTCACACAAGTGCTAACTTTCTAGATCCCGTTGAGAAGTAAAATAGTTCAATGTGTTGAACGGCTTATAAAGGAGTTGATAAGCGCAAATAAAAATAGAAGTATGACTTCTATAAGGAGAATGTAACTTTTAATTTTAGGAAGTGTTCTTAAATTAAAAGTTGTCAAACAAATAATGTATTTGAAAATTGTGATTTTCATAAAAATTATTATGGACTAAATTAAATTAATTCAAGTGTTGAATTAATTAAACAATATTGGGTCTTGTAGAGCCCAATAGAAAATAATTATTTAACTAGTGGGCTTGAGTAAAATCAAGTAAGGTTTAATTAGTCTCAAATATGTTTGAGACATTTAAATAAAACTCCATAGGCCTTGTAATTGTTACAAGCCCAAATAGAATTGCATGGATGGGAGGTGAAAGGGCGGAGGCTACTTTTTCAATATCCAAGGCATGGCATGCCTTTGGAATACACAACAACTTTTGCACAACCAAGAAAACCTTCCCTTCTCTCCTTGCAAATGAGTTGGCCGAAATTTTGAATCAAATTCTCCTTCATTTTTCTTCTTCATTTTTGTTGAGGAAACATTCTCTTCTCAAATGAAAAATGCTCTAATTTTTCTAGTGCAAAATTAGAGTGGATTTAGCTTGTCGGTGGTGGACCTAATTTGAAGGAAGGAGTCCAAGAACAAGGAAAGCTTGTAGAGGGTCAACCATAAAAGAGCTAAGTTGTTTACAACTTAGTTGGAGCCAACATCAATCTTGAGAGATTGATAGATATATTTCTTAAACACTCTATGAATGTCATTTTGTATTTTTATTGTATTTGATACACATCTTAGTGTTTAGGGTGCTCGATTTCTTGTATGAAAAAATATTTTGAAACTTCCGTTGCGCAAGCGGGTACCTTAAACGATCCCCTTTCAAGTGGTATCAAAGCTATGGTTATTATTTTGTGTAGCAAATACATGATATTATATTGAGAACCTATTTCTAACCCCATGAGAAATTAATACAACAAAACCGAGGACATTTTTGGGGGCATTTTCGGGCAGCATGTTGCTGCTCATTTCGAGCAGCTCGGGCTGCCCGAGGGGCTGCACATTTTGGGCAGCAAGGACAGCCCGAGGAGCTGCCCGAACCCCCATATTAAATAAAAATAATAATTTTTTGCATGTTGGCCGGAAACAGGCGATGGAGCTATGACGACGGCGATGACGAATAGGGTTTCCAAAAGTGTTTTGGAATATCAAAGTGTCATGGGCCTTGAAGTTGTTGGGTCATTAGATGGCTAACACAATTTGTGAATTTATGGGCCAAAATGTTTTTTGGTGAAAAAAATGATTTTTTGGGCCCTTAAGTTTAAATTTACAAAAGTTGTATATATTTTCTCATAAAATAAATAATTGAAGTTGGACTTTAATTATTTATAGTAAATGATGATTTACAAGAAATTCGGTTATAAATAAATTAATTAGAAAGTATACAAAGGAGTTTGTATACTTTGCTAATTTAGTTTATAATCGTGGCGGTTAGTGATTGGATCAAGATATATAATATTGGATCAATTGATTATTGTGATAATTAATTGATTGTGTATGATATGTGAAATTATGCATGAAGGATGATCAAAAGCACAAGCACAATTTGCTAGGTATATGCTAGGATATTTTGTGTTGAATGATTGTAATAATTATCAATTTATAAAGTGGGCTTGGTTTATGGCTCGTTCCCACCCCATGAGATGTATCCATATTTGCCATGGATATTTATTTGTAAGTATTAGTATAGTGAAAGATCAAGATTGGAAGATGGTGGCCTTGAATATTATGAAGATCGAAGACATGTAAATATTGGAGGCTTATGTAAACGTTGCATTTGCATCCCATGCATTTCCCTCGGATTGGAACTAGGCCCGTGCTTAGCTCACACGAACCATTAGTTTTGGGGCGATTGATCATCCTTGTTTTGTTTACTGTTTATAATATATGCATGATATGTTATAAATAATGAGTATGTGCGTTATTATTATGATAATAACAAAGTTGCATGAATCCGGCAAACATACGATCAAACATGGAGAGCTTTTAAACAAAATTAATGATGAGACCTTTCAAAATTAAAAACCCTCATTTTGAATAAGATTCAAAATTAATATCAAGCACGAAAAGGGGAATTATAAAGATGTTTATAATTTCCATGTCTTCCATCGACAATGGGTGCATGATGAACGCTACCTGTGTTCGGGGCTCGGCTCATATTATTGGGGAGAGGCCTGGACACTGGAAAGCTGTGACATCCATTGACATGGTGATGTGAACTACGTGGAACTCCCATGATTTTGGCTCATATTATTGAGGAAACTCATGGCGACCGCCCATTAAGGTTCAACATCGATGGGTAAGGCTTGACACATAAAGATGAACGACGTCATATTATTTGGTCCTAATCAAACGTGAGACAAAAGTTTACGTAGAGGGTTGCATGGTGATGCAATTGGAAACTACCCTTTAGGAATTATGATTGGCTGATATTATTCGGGATCATAATTTGTTAATTGGACCTTACGTACCCCTAATGAGGAAAGGAGTTTCCCGTTTTCATTAGAAGGTAGTGAAAAATGTCAAAACAGTGGGAGCGAAAATTTTTGAAGTAAAAGTCCATACTTTATATCTTACTAAATATTTTAAAATAGTCATTAACATTTATCTGTTTTACTTTTCAGTACATTTTGACAATGTCTTCGATTCACAATCCGCTATCTGCAATACTCAACAAAGACGTATTAATGGGACCTAATTACCTCAATTGGCTAAGAAATCTGAAAATCATCTTGAATTCGGAAAGGATAGCGTATACACTTACTGAGTCGCCCCCTGTTGAGGCTCCGACTAGCTGCACTCCTATGGAATTGCAGACTTACAAGGAATGGTGTGACCATGACTTGCGAGCTAAGTGTTATATGCAGGCTTCTATGAATGATGAGCTACAGAGGCGTTTTGAGGATGCAAAGAGTGCTGCTGACATTCATTTGCATCTCAAGGAGCTCTTTGGTGAGCAAACACGGCCTCTTAAGCACGCTACCATCAAGGAGCTAATCACTTTACGCATGCGAGATGGGGCTTCGGTCCATGAGGATGGCCTAAAGATGATTGGGCTTGTGGATAAGCTCGTTGGCATGGATCTTACGTTGCCTTCGGAGTTGACCACCGACGTGTTGCTATTGTCACTGCCTAGCTCTTTTGATCCTTTTGTGGTGAATTTAAACATGAACAAACTGGAGCCTATCCTTGAGAAGTTGGTGAATATGCTTGTTACGTTTGAAGCCACCATCAAGAAAGAGAAGTCGGTTCTTTATGTGGGTTCTTCATCTGTTGCGAAGACTGGTCCACATGGGAAGGGAAAGAAGCATTCTTTTCAATATCCCAAGAAGAACGTGCCCTTGAAGAGGCAAGCTCCTAGTCCCGCTGTGGCAGCTACACCAGTTAAAGCTGACAAGACTGTTGACATATGTCATCACTGCAAGAAGCCTGGACATTGGAGGCGTAACTGCAGAGAATATCTTGCCCAGAAGAGTACTGGAAACAATATGTTCTATATTGAAGTAAACATTTCAATTAACTCTACTTCTTGGGTATTGAATACCGGCTGTGGCTCACATCTCTGTAATGATTTGCAGGTGATGGGAAGAAGTAGGAGACTTAGGGAAGGTGAGACCTTCTTGAGGATGGGCAATGGGGCAAGAGTTGATGCTAAGGTCATTGGAGATGTTTACTTGCTTTTGAACAATGATTTTAAGTTAATTTTGAGAGATGTTTTGTTTGTACCTGATTTGGTGAAAAACATTGTTTCCATTTCTATGCTTGATAAAGATCGATATTCTTGTTTATTTAGCAAAGGTGTTTGCAACATTTACAAGAATGAATGTTTGATTGGTACTGGACAACTTGAAAACGATCTCTATAACTTAAAATTGAAAGATATTCCATTAAACAATGTCCAAGATATAACAACAACAAACAAGCGAAAGCAAGATACTCTTAATTCGGCACAATTATGGCATGCTCTATTAGGACATATTTTCCTAAGAAGGATGAACAAGCTAGTGGGAGTGGGCATATTTGATATGTCTGATATTAATTCTCTCCCAACTTGTGAATCCTGTCTAAAAGGAAAGATGACCAAAATTCCCTTTAAGGGCCATGTGGAGCGAGCCAAATTGTTATTGGATTTGATCCATACCGATGTGTGCGGTCCGCTTAGCATCACCACTAAGCATGGACATGCCTACTTCATCACCTTTACCGATGACTTTACGAGGTATGGGTATGTGTATTTGATGAAATACAAGTCTGAAGCCTTTGAAAGGTTCAAAGAATTCAAAAGTGAAGTAGAGAAACAGTTGGGACGAAGCATCAAGTCACTTCGATCGGATCGAGGTGGTGAGTACTTGGGTACAGAGTTCCAAGAATATCTAAGGGAGAATGGGATTCTCTCGCAGTGGACTCCGTCTGCTACACCACATTTGAATGGTGTTTCGGAGCGTCGTAACCGGACTTTGATGGACATGGTTCGGTCTATGATGGGGTTCACGGAGTTGCCGCCATCCTTTTGGGGATATGCGCTTGAGACAGCGGCACTGTTGTTGAACAATGTCCATTCAAAGGCAGTTGATAAGACACCATATGAGATATGGATGCGTAAGCCTTCCAAATATTCTTATCTTAGAATATGGGGATGCCCTGCTTATGTGAAGCAGACAGTGGGAGATAAATTGGATAGTCGATCCATTTTATGTTACTTTGTGGGATATCCAAGGAATTCAGTTGGATATTATTTCTATAATCCCCAAGAAACAAAGGTGTTTGTTTCTAGGAATGCAACCTTTTTTGGAAAAAAAAATTTTATTGGACAGAAAAGGGAAGATGATAGAACTCGAAGAGGTTTGACAGACACCCACAATTGAAGAACCCACATCCAAAGAGCCAAGAGAGGAGATACAAGCTCCTAGAAGATCCGAGAGAGTCTCGAGACCACCTATGAGGTATGGTCTGCTTCTTGAAGAGGGCCATGATGACCCTAACCATGGATGTGATCCAATGACCTTCAAGGAAGCGTTATCTGTTGCCGATTCATCCAAATGGCTTGAAGCAATGGAATCTGAGATGAATTACATGCATTCGAACCAAGTGTGGAATCTCGTGGATCCACCTGAGGCAACTATTCCCATAGGGTGTAAATGGATTTACAAGAGGAAACTTGGGGCGGATGGAAAGGTATTGACCTTCAAGGCGCGATTGGTAGCAAAAGGATATAGTCGAAGACAAGGAGTTGACTTTGAGGAAACCTTTTCTCCAGTTGCAATGTTCAAGTCTATAAGGATATTATTAGCCATAGCTGCATGGTATGACTATGAGATATGGCAGATGGATGTCAAGACAGCCTTCTTAATGAGGATATTAAAGAAGAGATTTACATGTCTCAACCTGAAGGGTTTACATCTATCGGAAGTGAGCATATGGTATGCAAACTTTAGAGATCTATTTATGGTCTAAAACAGGCATCTAGGAGTTGGAACCTCAGATTCAATAGTACAATCAAAGAGTTTGGTTTTACTAAGAATCCTGAGAAACCCTGTGTGTATAAGAAGGTAAGTGAGAGTGCTGTGACATTCCTGGTGCTTTATGTTGATGACATTCTATTCATTGGGAATGATGTAGGGATGTTGCAATCAACTAAAATATGGTTAGCGAGTAAGTTCTCGATGCAGGACTTGGGTGAAGCATCTTTTGTATTGGGAATACAGATCTATAGAGATAGATCAAGAAGATTTCTTGGTCTCACCCAGTCCACATACATTGATACAATCGTGAAACGATTATTGATGGATGATTCCAAGAGAGGACATCTACCAATGTGTCATGGCATGTCCCTATCCAAGTCTATGTCTCCCAAGACTGATGCAGAGATAGCGGCGATGACAAGCATTCCTTATGCATCTGCAATTGGTAGCATCATGTATGGGATGATATCAACACATCTTGACGTGGTTTTTGCACTAAGTGTAGTGAGTAGATATCAATCGAACCCTGGTCTTCTACACTGGAAAGCTGTGAAAGACATCCTCAAGTATTTAAGAATGACCAATAAGTTGTTCTTGCTCTATGGGGGTGGAGAACTGAAATTGGAAGGCTATACCGACTCTAGCTTCCAAAGCGATATCGATGACTCGAAGTCAACCTCTAGGTTCGTATTCATGCTCAATGGTGCTGCTGTCTCTTGGAAGAGTTCCAAGAAACACAGTACTGCAGATTCCACCACTGAGGCCGAATACATTGCTGCATCAGCTGCAGCAAAGGAGGTTGTTTGGATAAAGAATTTCGTCCAAGAGTTGGGCGTCATTCCTAATAGAGTTGCTCATGTCCCGGTGTTTTGTGGCAACGGGAGCTATAGCTCAAGCAAAGGAGCCGAGGTCTCATCAGAAATCCAAACACGTATTGAGAAAGTACCACATCCTCTGAGAGATTGTGGAAAGAGGAGAAGTGTCGATTGACAAAGTCGGCTCCGCAGATAATGTTGCTGATCCACTAACTAAGCCTTTACCTGGACCATTATTCGAGAAGCATCGTGAATCGATGGGTTTGAAGCATATGGGTAGTTGGCTCTAGCGCAAGTGGGAGATTGTTAGAGTAGGTACCTATCGAGCCAAGTGTTGGCAGAGTGTTCACAATCAAACTCTATGTATAAACAATTTTTATATTAATAATATTTGAAATTATTGTTTTGGAACATCTTTATCTGTATACCCATGCTAGTTGCATAGAAAAAGTCCTTGAATATACAAATAGTAGAAAGAATATGAGATGCTCATATGATGAGTATCATGAAACTCATATTTGCAATACTATATATTCTAAACAGTTTCTAGTCGATTCAGCCGCCGCTAAGAAGGATATAGGCCGCTCGAGTTCGAGACTAGTATCTGCGATGTGAGTACCATGTTTCATTGGTAGGGGACATTGTGATGTCCGAACATGCAGATAAGTGCTCCTTGTAGAGTGCATTAAACAACCCTCCATATAGGACTTTCCAAGTGGTTCTCACTTATCGAGTGGAAAAGTCCTAGTGTATGGTTGTACACCATTAGTCTTTATGACCCTAGACAACATTGAGACTCTATGTGCTAGCATTACACTTTGACTTGTTTACCAACTCATATGAGGTCATCAGGTGGCAAGGTTGGGTGTTTTATCGAAACATATGGGAGTCGATGCATTGTAGTCGGGGATTCACCGCTTACCTTCGGGTATGGATATCCTATGTGTATGTAGTTTGAAATATCTGATCAGAGTATGGTGGTAATTAAGAAAGGGGTTTCTTAGATTACACAATCGATGCAACTACAACATGACACATAGTATTGATTCTTTGACAACTCTCGATATACCAATAGTTGTCGAATCGGTCGGGATATATGAGATGAAGGGACCGTACTGTATGCTAACCATAATTGAATGGTTCTTGCAGGCACTATCATTTGATACCTAGGGAATCATGTAAGCGATGGTGCTAGGCATTTAACATGATTGGTTGGGTACTATCAGACTTGAGTTCTGATGTTCTTATTATCAAGGAGTTGATAAGTAAGAATGAAGCAATTGGGGTATGCTCATATAATGACATGTTTAGTCCCGAATCACATTGAGATGTGAACCCACGACTAGTTGTATCATTGAACCATTGAGGGTCACACAAGTGCTAACTTTCTAGATCCCGTTGAGAAGTAAAATAGTTCAATGTGTTGAACGGCTTATAAAGAAGTTTATAAGCGCAAATAAAAATAGAAGTATGACTTCTATAAGGAGAATGTAACTTTTAATTTGAGGAAGTGTTCCTAAATTAAAAGTTGGCCAAACAAATAATGTATTTGAAAATTGTGATTTTCATAAATATTATTATGGACTAAATTAAATTAATTCAAGTGTTGAATCAATTAAACACTAGTGGGCCTAGTAGAGTCCAAATAATTAAATTAATTCAAGTGTTGAATTAATTAAACAATATTGGGTCTTGTAGAGCCCAATAGAAAATAATTATTTAACTAGTGGGCTTGAGTAAAATCAAGTAAGGTTTAATTAGTCTCAAATATGTTTGAGATATTAAATAAAAGTCTATGGGCCTTGTAATTGTTACAAGCCCAAATAGAATTGCATGGATGGGAGGTGAAAGGGTGGAGGCTACTTTTTTCAATATCCAAGGCATGACATGCCTTTGGAATACACAACAACTTTTTGCAAAACCAAGAAAACTCTCCCTTCTCTCCTTCCAAATGAGTTGGCCGAAATTTTGAGTCAAATTCTCATTCATTTTTCTTCTTCATTTTTGTTGAGGAAACACTCTCTTCTCAAATGAAAAATGCTCTAATTTTTCTAGTGCAAAATTTGAGTGGATTTAGCTTGTTGGTGGTGGACCTAATTTGAAGGAAGGAGTCCAAGAACAAGGAAAGCTTGTAGAGGGTTAACCATACAAGAGCTAAGTTATTTATAACTTAGTTGGAGCCAACATCAATCTTGAGAGATTGATAGGTATATTTCTTAAACATTCTATGAATGTTATTTTGTGTTTTTATTGTATTTGATACACATCTTAGTGTTTAGGGTGCTCGATTTCTTGTATGAAAAATAATTTTGAAACTTCCGTTGCGCAAGTGGGCACCTTAAATGATCCCCTTTCAAACTTCTCATTCCTTGGCAAGGCCATGCATAACTTTCAGGACATTGGATTCATCAAACTAGATGAGCAAGATTTTTAGTATTAGTTTAAATAAGTATTCAAATCATCAAATTCTTCCCTGAAGAACATTGGAATCTTGTTGAATGATGACATGATTTTTAGTATTAGTTTGAATGTATGAAAGTATTCAAGACAAGATTAACTGCTTTGATACCACTTGATAGGATCGGTTAAGGTAGTTTAATTATTTAGAAAGGGGGTTGAATAAATATTTGATTCATTTTCAAATGTGAATCAATTCTTTGAGGAACTGATCATAAAATCTTGTTTGTCAATATAAATCAGTCAAGATACATGATGTGGTTCTCATCTATGCAATGATTTGCAGTTAAGATACATGATGTGAAACACTTATGTATTGCAATGATTTGCAGTTCATATACATGATGTGAATAAACATCTATGCAATTATTTGCAGTTAAGATACATGATGTGAATAAACACTTAAGATACATGAAGTGGTTCTCATCTGTGCAATGATTTGCAGTTGATGATAAGAAGTAGAAGATTAATCGATGGTAAAGCTTTGTAAGGATGGACAATCAAACAAGAGTTGCTAGGAAAGCCATATAAGATATTTACTTATTATTAAACAATAATTTTAAGTTACTTTTAAAAGATGTTTTATATGTTACTGACTTGGTTAAAAATATTATTTTCATTTCTATGCTTGATAAAGATGGATTTTCATGTTTATTTGCTAAAGGTGTTTTCAATATTTATAAGAATGAATGTTTAATTGAAAAGAAGAATTACAAAAAAATATTTATAACTTAAAAATAAAATATATTCCAACTAACTATGTACAAGTGAATATGATTTTAACAACAAATAAAAGAAAACAAGATAGTCTAAATCAGACACACTTGTGGCATGCCAGGCTACGACATATTTCCTGAAGAAGAATGCACAAGCTAGCGGGAGAGACCATGTTTAATTTTTCTGACATAAAATATCTTGAAACATGTGAGTTAAGTCTGAAAGGAAAGATGACAAAAACCTTTTTTCTAGGGAAAGTGGAGTGTATACATTATCTATTTGATTTGATTCATACAGATGTGTGTAGTCCCCTAAGCGTTTGCACAAGATATGAGCAATATTACTTCAATACCTTTACTGATGACTTCTCGACATATAAGCATGTGCATTTAATAAAATACAAGTCTGAAGCCTTTGAAAAGTTCAAAGAGTTCAGAGCTGAAATAAAGAAACAATTAGGAAATAGTATTAAAACACTTCGATTTGATCGGGGTAGAGAATAATTAAGTACTGAATTTCAAGACTACCTTTAGGAAAATGGAATTCACTTAGAGTGAACTCCACTTTCCATACACCAGTGAATTGTGTGTCAGAAGTCATAATCGGAAATTGATGGATATGATTCGATCAATCATGGGATTGAATTGTCGTCATCTTTTTGGGGATTTTCGCTTGAGACTGCAGCAATGTTGTTGAACCAATTTCTTACAAAAGCAGTTGCAAAACTCCATATGAGATATAGATGTGAAACCATCCCAAATATTATTTCTCAAGAATATGGAGATGTCATGTTTATGCTAAATAGGCGATGGGGGACAAATTGAATAGCACAACCAATTTGTTCTACTTTGTTAGATATCCAAAGAATTCTGTTGGATGTTATTTCTATGATCACAATGAAACCAAGGTGTTTGTTTCAAAGAATGTCATCATCTTCTTATAGAAGGAGCTTCTATTAGATAGAAAATGTCAGATGACAGAACTCGAAGAGCTACGAGAAACAACCACTCCTGAAATAGTAAAACCCACACCCCAAGAGCTAGTTGAAGAGATACAAGCTCTTAGGAGATCCAAGAGAGTCTCAAGGCCACCTAAGATGATGAACCTGCTTCTTGAATAGAGCCAAAATGAGCACATTCCTGGATGTGATCCAATAAAATTCAAAGAAGCATTATCAGATGTCGATTCATCCAAATGGCTTGAAACCATTCAGTCCTAGATGGACTCCATGTATTCAAAACAAGTATGGTCCTTAGTATATCCAAAAAATTGTTCTTGTAACGTCCAAAAAACCAACCTACGTAAACCACATGCATGCAAATTATTTTAATTGCTTAATTATTTTATTTAATTGTTTTTAAATGCTTGCATGATATTTATTATATGATTGCATGATTAAATGATTATGTAACATGTTTCATGAAATTAAGGATTTTACCCGAATATTCGATAATAGGTAGAGGAAATGAGATCGGGGACGACCAAGACAAGAATATGTATTTTTATTTAAATAATGGCAAGGCTTCCTAATATGATTAAAAATGATTTAATTTTTCTAAAAATGTTAAATTTCGAATTATTTTACGAGTCGAGCTCGATTTTTTCCCGTGAAGCCGGTTTTGGGCAAACAAGAAATTTTAAAAGATCAAAAATATTATTTTATGGAAACTAATTTTATAAACTTTTATTATTAATTAATTAAGTGTTATTGGGCCCAATTTAATTAATTTAAGTAGGCCCAATTATCCTTAAGCATGCAAGCCCAAAACCAAAGCCCATTTAACTTGTTAATTAAATTATAAATAAGTGTATTAGGTCTTCAAAACCTCACAATACACCTTCAATCAGCCGAAATCCTCCACTTGCGCACAAAATAATTTTTGAAAAAATAAGGAGAAGAAAGCTCGTGTTCTTCGTCGCCTGTTCGTCCTTCCTCGCCGACGATTGAAAATTCGAGCGTTATAAACGCAAAGGCACGTTCCTAAACTCTTTTAAAACATCATACAAATCATATTATATGTGTTTTAATTGATTATGCATGAAAAATATATGGGTTCGATTATTTTACGGTATGATACGTATTTTCAACGTTTTTACGATTTTATGCTTGTTTTTAAGAACGTTTTGAATCCAACAAATAAGCTGCCAATAGATGAATAAATATGAATTAATTATACTCAAAACATGACAATTGTTAAAGGAAAACCAAGCTGGAAAGCCGTGGGACTAAAAGGAAGAAGGAGCCGTGGGGTATGTTGGCTTGTTCTTCATGATATGGCACGTTTCTTTGCATGGGTTGTTGGGGCTTGTCCAGGGCTAGTCCAGGGGCAATGGTGTCTCGGTCTAGGGCTGGGTTGGGTCCTATGGTGGCTAGGGTTCGATCTTGGGGCTGGGGAAGAGTCCACGTGAAGAGGGACTCTCCCCCACGCTCGGGTGTGAGGGGCCAAGGCGGCGCGCTGTTGGGACTTGGGCAAGGTAGGTAGGTCCATCAGGGTCCAAGGGTCATGGGCAGGGGTCGGGCCAGGGGCTGGAACGGCAGGGTTGGCTGCTGGCTCGAGAGAAGATGGAAGTCGTGAGAGAGCAAGGGAGTTACATGCGCGACTTGTTCTAGTTCAGTGCTTCTTGCATGGGTTCTTTGTGATGGGCTGGTCTGGGCATGGTCCAGGGATGGTTAGGGACATGTGGGATCGGTGGTGGCTTGGCTGGGAGAGTTCTAGTTGGGTTAGGAGTCCTAGATTTGCAAGGAGTCACACACACACACATACAGAATTGGGACAAGTTTCAGAAGGTTTTTGAGCGGGCCAGAGCTGGTTCTTTGGGCTGGGCTTGGTCAGGAAGGTGCCTAGATTGCTTGGCTAGGGTTTGGCTCAAGGTGGCTTGGGCATGGCTCGAGAATTTTGGGAGATGGCTCGGGGTGTCCTTATATGTGTCAATTTCAAAAATTAAAGAACAAAAATTGAATCTTTGGGTCCACAAGTGTGGCTCATAATTTGGAAGGGTAGAATAAATATTAAAAATGTTATATTTAAAATTTGAGATCAAAATAAAGAGTTTTGGATTTATTCAGGATTTTATCGCCGCGCGAAATGTTAATTAAATAATTAATTAAAAAGTCTAGTTTTAAGCTTCATAAAATTATGGAAATTTATATTTAAGCTTAAATAATTATTTATAATAATCTCATGTCATTAAAATTGAGAAAAAGATAAATTCGAGAATTTTTACGTCCAGGGGCAAAACGGTCTTTTTACATTTAGGAAAATACGAAAAAGTTTGGCAGCGTCCCGAAGGATCAAAACGCTTGTTAAATGATATTATATGATTTAAAATGATGATTTTGATGATAATATGTATTTTATGATTTATGGTAAAGCTGTGCAATTCATACTGTTTAAAAAATGCTATTTTTGGAAAGCTGTCTTATTTTAGGATTTTTAAAGAAAAAGAAAATTTTTTGAGGGATTGAATTGACTGTGACAAAAGATATGATAAATAATATATGATTTGTGGGGATGACGTGAGGGCCAAAGCCCCAGAGCGAGCCCATAGACGGGCCAAGGCCCTAGAAGGACCCCGTGTATGGAAAAAGGCCCCAGAGAACCCCGACGATCGTATTTCCACGGTGGAGCCTAGTGCACACCCCCATGGACCATGTGGAGCTAAGACTGCAGTCGACCAAAGGAAAAAAGTTAGTCACTTTCAAGGGTCAAACTTCACCCAAAATGATATATGATTGAAAGCTTTACGATTTTAATGATTTTGTGATATATGATTCATAATGATGATTAAAGCTAATTTTAAAAGGATTTATTTATTCTCAAAGCTTATTTTCAATGATATTTTTTAAATATTTATTTATGCTTAAAGTTATTTTAAAATGATTTTACTATTTATGATTTAATTATGCTGAAATGATTTTTAAATGGTTTACTTATGTTCAAAAGTTATTTTAAATAAAAGTATGATTTTTAAATACATGTAATTGTATATGTATTATTTTATATCCATATTTAGAACGTGATGAGTCTTTAGACTCACTAGGTTTGTATGATGCAGGATTTGATGATTTATGGGAGATTGTGACGATTGAGTAGATCGAGTGCAGCAGTACACACCCGAGGGCCTTTATGTTTCCGTACTAGCTAAATAGATTTATGATTTAAGGATTTATGTTAATGATTTTTATTAGAGATATTTTTATGTTTTACTTTCATTGTTAGTTGATCTTTTTAAAGGTCGATTAGGAAGTTTTGGTTAGTCGATGATTTAGGATTTATTTTATGCACTTGAGATTTCATATGTTAATTTATTATGAATGGTTGGAAATGTTAAGTTTATTTATTTGGTATTTTTGAGTTATGATTTATGCTTTAGTAAAAAAAAATTGAGGTTGTTTCAGTTTTTATAGGAAGAAAATGAATTTAAAAAAGAAAACTTGGGGCATATGAGAAAGTATTGGTAGCAATATTGGTAGCAAAAGGATATACTCAAAGACAAGATATTGACTATGAGAAAACCTTTTCTCCATTCATGATGTTGAAGTCAATTAGAATATATTGTTAGCTATAGCAGCATAGTATGATTATGAAATATGACATATGGATATGAGTGCGACATTCCTTAACGTGACGTACCTATGAAGAGATTTCAATTTAGCCTTTATTCAACTGCCAAGACAACATTTCAGAAATCCATTATTTTTATAAAATATATATTATAATTTATGTCAAAGTCCTCATTACGGGACAACAAAATATTTGATCTCATGTTATTTCTATTATCGTTTCTTGTTATTATTACATAAAAGGTTCGCATTTTGCAATCTAACAAGCATACGTGATCTATAATCTGATTGATAGAAATTGTTCTTGTAGTTAAATATCATGTATTTTTATGCTAGACCAGAATTTTCTATTTTACTCCACCCCTGTTACTTTATTAATTTATTTAATTCGAATCTAAACTCGAGTTCGCAAACATCAAATACACATTTATTCTTTCTCCTTCATCCCTTATTCTAAAAATAAGAAATAAAGGGAAAAAAGAGAAGAAAAAAAAAAGAAGGATTAGTCACAGATATTTGAAATGATTAAGTCGTTGATTAGAATGAGATGGTAGAGACTTGAATCGAGTTTAAGATCGTTATTTGTTGGACTGGAAAAATTTATTTGATAATAGTTGTGTTTATTTTTTGATTTCCTTGATCTTAGGTTGTCAAGACCAGATTAACCTCAATTAATTCAATCATTTTCATGCTATATCTTGAAACTACTCTTATTTTACTGTTCACCCACCAAGAAATCATGAATTCTATGAAAAATTACATACCCAGGAAGAGATTTCAACGTAGAATCTAGATATTCCTTCAATTAGATGTGAAAGTTTGATGTTTTGGATTATTTAATGGAAGAAAATTGGAAACCCTCTTACTTTTCAATTTCATGTTTAGGGAAGAAAAAATGTTTTGAGAATCTAAAAACCTCGTGTTTTTAAGTCTAAAGGTGTGCATTAGTTGACCAAGCATTCGAATGCCTAGTTTGAGGTGATAGGACGCCTGCCCTATTTTCTGACCGGCGCTGGGGCTCCCAACTTTCAAACTTTCACAAATTTTTAATTTACTGATGGCGTAGGGATGCACAGTTTCAGACTCTGAGGCGCCAAACCTTCGAATTTTCATAAATTATGGATTTTGGATCTTCCCCCACTTTTAACATTTTATCAAGTACACCTCCATAATTCAATCTTAAATACCAATTACATACTTATCATCATCAAGTTCTACAAACTACTCATCCCAACCTATAATTTATCTTAAGGTCTAGCATTCAATTTTAACATCTGAATACCGATGCCTCAACATTTTTACATTGCATATTATTATTCACAATTTTTATTTCACCATAAACCCAACACAACATATAAAATCTATGTTCATCACCAAGTATATCAAACATCTTAAGTAATTGATTCATAATAAGATAACAAAATTATTTATCATTGGTAGAATATTAACTCATAAAATTAATATTTAAAAAACCATTTGACAATTTTCTCAACTAACCGAAAAATCAATAGTGCATAGTCTCAACATATCTTCTAATGTTTAATTAATTAGTTCTGATGGTTTGTCTGTTTGAGGATGAAATGTTACAATAAATGATAATCTTGTTCTCATTTCTTGATGCAAAATTTATAGAAAGCTTACTTAGGATGTCGATCCGATACAATAGACACAAGGATTCCATGTAATTTGACAATTTATTGGATGTAGTCTTCAGCATAATGTTTCATGTTACATGTGGATTTTATTGGAAGGAAATGATATGATTTCGTCAATTGATCCACGATCATCCAAATAGAATTATACCATTTATGTGTTTTAGGAAGACCAAATACGAAATTCATAGTAATATGTTCTCATTTTCACTAAGGAATGAGAAATGACTTCAGTAACCTTTCCAACCTCTAATATTATGTCTTTACTTGTTGGAATGTTAAGAATTCAAAAATGAACTAAGTTATGTTCTTTTTAATTCTCGACCGCCAAAAGTGTTGTCGCAAATCTTTATAAATTTTTGTACTTCCTGGATGAATCGAATATGTTGTAGCATGAGAATCTAACTGAATGTCTCTTCTGAGGTTTCCTTTTCTGGTACACACATCAGGCCTCTATATATTAATATTCCCTCAGCATTGTATTCAAAACAAGAGTCTTCCTCCATTTCTTTCCATTATTTCAGCTAGTGTAGGTCGTACCATTAAAGTTGCAAATTTTATCTGGATGCCCTTTGGTATAATCTCAATTTCTAATTTTTTCAACATGCTCTTGTATATTCAAACTTGCAACATAACTATATTTCGATTCGATTCAATTCATCTGCCACTATATTTGTTTTTCCTGGATAATAATTGATCGTACAATCACAATCTTTCACAGGTTCTAACCATCGTCGTTGTCTTATGTTCAGTTATTTTTGTGTGAAGAAGTACTTGAGAATCTTGTAATCAACGTAAATTTCACACTTCTCGCCATATAGACAATGCTTCCATATATTTAAGGCAAATACCACAACAACCAATTCTAAATCATGTGTCGAGATAAAACTCACACTCATTCAATTTTGCATAGGTGCTTATCTTTCAATGTCATCCTTAGATATATGCTCTTGGTGCTCTTTACTAGTTTGTGAATAGATAAGGATGTCATCTATAAACCCAATCACTAACTTGTCCAAAAATGGTTTAAAGATTATGTTCATGAGTTCCATAAAGGCGGCTAGTGCATTTGTAAGTCCGAATGGAATTAAGAAAAACTCATAATGTCCATACATGGTTTTAAATGTTGTCTTTGAAATATTATCTTATTGTAATTTTAATTAATTGGTGTTATCCTGAAAAGACCAAACTTTGAGATAATGGCAGTCTCTTGCAATTGATCAAATGAATAATCTATTACGGGAATTGAGTATTTGTTTTTTATGGTCATTTTCTTTCATTCTCTATAATAAATACAACCGTAGAGTGCCATATTTTTCTTCAAAAAGAGAACCAAAACGCCCCATGGGAAAAAAACTAGGTCGAACAAGTCTTTTGTCAAGTAATTCCTCTAGTTTCTCTTAAATTATTTCATCTCAATTGGGACCATACGACAGGGAACCTTAAAGATGGTATTAGTACCTGGCATCACATCAGTCACAAACTCTTTTTCTATATCCATAGGTAAAACATTTATGTTGTCAGTAAATATTTCTGCAAATTTACAACCAACATTAATGTATTCTACTTTTAAAATAGAATGATTTCTAATGTTTGTTACAACATCTAGAAATTCTTGTTATCCTTTATGAATCATTTGTCATTCTTTCATAGCAAAAATAACAAGAAATGGTGGAGATTTACCTTTGCTCTCCACTATGAATGGCTTTGTCCCTGTTGGTGAAAAGTTTATTGTCTTTCTTCTAAATTATATTGTAGCCTGATACTTGAAAATTAAGTCCATTCTCAATATCACATCAAAATTTATTCATCATTAGTACAATGAAATCAACATACAATTCTCGATCCCGCACATGTATTGGACATGCTCCAACTACCCGATCTGTCTTTTCTTGTCCCAAAGGTAATGCTATCTCAAACTAAATCCATGTTCTATCCGATGTAATGCTCAATTTTCTCACAAATGACTGAGATATAAAAGAATGTGTGGCTCCATAATTAATGAATGCAATAATTGTAACAACATAAATTAAAAAACATATATCTAATCCTTAAAGAGTTGGGATCTGCCTCTTTGATCATGGAAAATACTCGCCCCTGAACCATGTTGTCACTACAACTAGAAGCTCTATGACAATTCTTATCAATGTGCCATGTTTTCTTCCATATATAATGTTGGAACATTTTATGTTCATAATCTTACTTAATTTTGATGATAACAAAACTTGTTATTTTGTTGCTAATGATTTTACCTAAGTGTGCAGTTAGCTAAATGTAACTGAAGCTATCGAAAAATGCAAACTGAAAGTGCCAACTGATTAATGGAACTGAATCAGTTCAACTGATAAATCATAAATCAGTTCAACTGATTGTCCAGCTGAAAGGTGGTTCAGCAGAAAATTTTTAGAAACCTGGCAAGCTGATGAAGAGCCTAGTTGACTAGTTCAACTGAAAGAGTGAAATTAATTCAACTGACGAGTCAACTGATTTCACCAGCCCAATTGAAGATCGGTTCAACGAACCAGTTCAGAGCATCAGTTAGAACCAATCAGTTGCAGAACTCGACTAGCTTATTCTATGGGATCCAGCTGTGCACAAAGGTACAAAAGCATATGTACGATAGTACAATAATGGACGTTGCAGCAAAGCTTAAAGACAAAATGTTCCAGAATGGCTGTCGGAAAAGTCGAGACACAAATTTCAAGGAACGTATTCAAGCTGCAACAATCACATGTGATGAGTCTTGAAGTACGGTCGCATTACTGCTATAAATACAGACCAAGACCATCAACAAAGACAAGAACGAGAGGTAATAATCAAGAGAGAAAAGAAAGGGCACGCTTATTGTATATCAGCTTTCAAGAAGCAATCAACTCAATCGAGGGAACACTTCAAGTTATATCAGCTTAGTAAAGAAGCTCATTTTCCCTCAATGTGTGAGAAAACCTTTCAAGTTATTTTCAGAGATCAGTTCTCTAACACACACACACATACACCTCCACTCAAATTCCGTCTTGCACAAAGAGGTAAAACTTGTGTATGTAGTCTTTGACACACACACGTTAAACAAGTGTTGGCTGAAAGGTGATGCATTCAGTCTAGACTAAGAGTTCAGTTAGGCAGTGGGTAAGTCCTTAGCTGGGTGGGTTTGTACAAGGTGTTGTATAAATCAAAATCTTCTAGTTGATTCTACCCGAGGTGGTAGAAAGGGTGACGTAGGAGCAATTTAAGTCTCCGAACATCAATAAACATATCTTGTGTATTTTCTGTTGAATTGTGTTTTAAACTGATTTGAGCAGTTTAGCTGATATCAATTTAGTTAACTCCATAGCTAAACTCATAGAAGCCAGAACTGATTCCCCATATTTCAGTCGATCAGTTTACAAAGTTTTTTTAAAATACTTCAGTTTTTCTTAACGAATGATTACTTCGAGTGTTTTCTGCTTGGTTTTAAACCAAACTTGATCTAATTCATCGGTGTATACATTCTTAGAACAAGAGCTATTGCAGCTCATTGAGAAAATTGTGTTTGAAGCACCTTCAAATGTGCCTGAACCGATCCATCATATAACATTTAATAAGTTCCTTGAATACATTCCCCAAACTGATGATTGCCACAAATGATATATAGTGGTTTCTTTAGGCCTTTACTGATGGTTGGAGCTTTGGAATGTTGTTCCTCTCCACGACTTTCTTTGAATTCACTCTTTTAACCTGGCCCAAAACTTTGTCCTTTGCAACTAAAATGTTGTCTTTGTTTTTACTTTTCTTTCTATATGTCTTGCTCATCATGTTATGCCATCAATGCCTTGTCTACTATTTCTCTATTTACAGCTTTAGACATTTTCTCATCCTTTTTAATATCAGGACAAGGTCCTCGTATAAAATGTAACCTCTTCTCAGTTTCGCTCTAGTCATTGAACGACACATACTCAACCTTCCTCAATTTTTTGAATATACTTAACCATAGACATATTTCCTTATTTTAAATCAAAAAATTCATTAGCTTTCCCTGCCTTTACATTTTCACTAAAGTATTTCTTGAAGAAGACAGTTTTATATTCTTCCCAAGTAAGCTGAACCACCTTTAAAGATACATTGGTGCATTCCCACCAAATTCTTGCATGCTTAGTGAGTAGAAAAATTGCACAACATACTCTATCAGCATCACCCATATGTAAATAAGCAAAATGGACTCCAAAGCTTTGATTCATTCCTCTGCTACCGTTGGATCTGTGCCCCCTAAAAATTATGCGGGGTTCATCCTTTGAAATCGGTCATAGGCAGTGAGCTCTTGTCTTGTTTGGTTGACATTGCAGTTTGGATTCTTGCATGTTCTTGATTTTTTTGTTTCAAACCCAAAAGTTTTTAAAAATGTTCCCCATAGACTTTATTTTGTTTGTTGCAGTAGTTGAGAAAGTCGTCTACCACATGTGAGCTACCAGCTTCTGTGGGGCCCCGGGTCCGATATCTAATACTAATAATTATAATTGTAACAAACCAAATGATTTAATAAATACATAATTTGTGGTTCACAAATTCACATAAACATCGTCAAAATAATTTATTGGTCTCAAATGTTTGAAATATAATTTTTAACATGCCAACAAAAAGTAGTGAACCAAAGAAATCCAAATATCATCACATAGCTCCTAAGACCCGAGAATCCCACTCTAACTCGTAACTCCTCGCCTGGAGCTGGACTCTGGCATCCCAAGCCTCGCCTCACCTACCGTCAAGCACATGAAAACAAGAGGTAGCCGACGTTCCGGTGAGCATAAACCCAGTATGATACAATCAATAACATATGAGAATTAACGTTTCAAATATCTCATATAAAATTCATAAAGATGCAATATAATGCAATGCATGATCAGAAGCTGTGGGCTATCAATAAATCTCAAGATCAAGTGAATCATCTGGTCACAGGGTACCCAAGGGAATAGAATCACCCAGCAACATCCACCGACTCATCCGCTCGGGGTGGAGTGCTGTGTTCTACAATCCCAGGACTATGGTGCGCCTATAGAGAGTGTTTAGGCATAGCAGCGACCTCCGCATACACTATGCCAACTCAACTATAGCCCCATACGTCCAACAAATCAATAAATCAAGGCGACCTCCGCCATATCAAATCTGAATCAAAAAGTGGCTCAATATGCAATGTAATGATGCAAATCAATATCATCATTTCGATATCATAATCAACTAATCTCAATACAACAATCATCATCAAATCACCAATAGTTCATCGAGCCATAGAGTTTTCAATTTAAAATAAAAATGATACTTTTACCTCGTATGTTACCGACCGTAACATACCTTTCAAATATTACCAAAAGAAGATCGAAATGTGTAGGTGAGAAGTCTTGAACCTCTGAATTCTACTATAACTCAAGAACTCGGATCATTTATCAAAACATAGCAATTTCTGTACAAAATTCATAATTAATTCAATAATGCTTCGAATCAAGATCCGCAATTCGGGTATTCAAGAAAACTCAAATCCCAACAATAGTGTAAAGAAGGAATCCATATCATTTCTTAACCGTAATATGACAAAAAAACATTCATTGAATCATTTTGTCAAACACGTGACGTGCGTGCTAAAGAGTTAGCTCCTCTACAATTCCATTTCTTTTCAAAATATCAATACATACAATAATAATACCATCAATCATTATATTAACAACTTTACCTCAACACTCAAACCAAACAACACATTGTTTTCCCTTCAATCACTAAACCAAGGAAATAAGCTTTCTTACCTTGCTTATAAACTCTTGAGGAGAAGAACTTCTAATCTCCAAGCAAATATTAAGGCTTCGATCAAAGATTAATGTCTTGGAAGAAATTGGATTGAAGGAGAATGAAGAACCCTAGCTCTAGACCAATGGAGAGAAAAGAAAGAGAAGGGAAATGAGTAAAAAGATGATCACATTCGATTTTATGCCTTCCCAAACACCAAAAGACGTTTTCTTAACTTGCTGGGAGCTCGGGCGGACATCTTTTTCCGATCGGGCGCGGAGCTCTCGGCCATAAATGTAAAATTTTCGAACAAGGCCCGCCCGGGCGGACATCTTTTTCCGCTCGGGCGCACTCTGCGCACAGCTACGTCAAAGATTGCTTCCGAAACGCCTCATCCCTTCAGAATTAGGAAACGTGGTAAACAGGAAAGTTGTAGCTCTATGTCTTGGCTTGCATCTCCAATTCGCCTCATGTCATTTGGAAGTCTGAGAAAAAAGTTATGCTCAATCTCCCAACATATGTCATTGTAGGAACGACGATACGCACGACACACTTCGGGGCGCTTTTGGCTCGTCTTCCCTAATGATTTGAACATAACTCAAAACAGGAAAGTTATAGCCTTATGTCATATCTTTCTAATGGAAGTAACCTCACATCAAATGGATCAATATATAAAACATTATGCTAAAAACCACAACTACTGCCACATTTTTCATACCGTTTCTGCACTTCCATTACCTATTTATCTCAAATTCCACCTTTGATTCTACCCCTCCATTATGTATTCCATTCTACTGCCCCATTTTTCAAAATTCGGGCATTACAATTCCTTCCCTCTAAAATAGATTTCGTCCTCGAAATCAATCATCTCTTTCAAGTCTAACATGTAATAATCAATAATGAAAATAAAACCGAGAATAGAAGCATACTTCATTTGAATAACTCTGGATATTTTTGTCTCATTTTATCTTCTAATTCCCAAGTTGCCTCCTCGACACCATGTCTGCTCCACTGTACTTTAACTAATGGTATCAATTTATTTCTGAGTTGTTTATCTTTTCTGTCTAGAATCTGAATCAGTCTCTCAGTGTAGCTCAAATTCTGATCTAACTCAACCTCATCGGGTGGAAGTACATGAGAAGGATCTGGATAATATTTCCTCAACATGGACACATGAAAACATCATGAACACTTGATAACGCAGGAGGAAGAGCTAATCTATAAGCCAAATCACCAACACGTTCCAAAATCTCATACGGACCTATGAATCTCGGTGATAATTTACCATTCTTTCCAAATCTAACTGTACCACGAAAAGGAGATATTTTCAGAAAAACTCTGTCACCTTTCTCAAAAATCAACGGTCGTCTCCTGATGTTCGCATACTTAGCCTTTCTATCCTGAGCAGCTCTCATACGACTCTGAATCAATTTCACCTTCTCTGTCATATCTCTTATCATATCAGGTCCTACAATTGGTGCTTCAGATAAATCGTCCCAATACAGAGGAGATCGACACTTCCTGCCATATAATGCTTCAAATGGTGACATTCCAATTCTCACTTGATAACTGTTGTTATAAGAAAACTCGACAAGTGGTAACGAATCCTGCCAACCAATACCAAAATCCATCAATACAGCTCTCAGCATATCCTCTAATGTCTGAATAGTACGTTCTGACTGTCCGTCTGTCTGAGGATGATAGGCTGTACTCAAATGCAAACGAGTACCAAGGGCCTCATGTAAACTCTGCCAAAAATGAGAAGAAAATCTGGGATCACGATCTGATACAATGGACTTAGGCACACCATGCAATCTCAAAACTTGTCTGATATACAATCTGGCCATCTGATCATGCCTATATGTCATCTGATAAGGAATAAAACATGAAGACTTGGTTAATTCTATCAACGATAACCCAAATTGAATCGCAACCCCTCGACGACCTCGGCAATTTCGTGACAAAGTCCATGGTGATATGGTCCCACTTCCATTCTGGAACCTTAAGGCTATGCAAAAGACCTCCTGGTCGCTTTCTTTCTACTTTCACTTGTTGACAATTCAAACAACGAGATACAAATTCTGCTATGTCAGATTTCATTCTTTTTCACCAAAATTGTTTCTTCAAATCATTGTACATCTTTTTACTTCCAGGGTGTACACTGAATTTACTGCAATGAGCATCACGCAAAATCTGTATCCTCAAATCTGAATTATTAGGAACTACAATACGATCATTCACAAACAAAATACCCTCATTAATGACCTGAAATTCTGATCGATGTCCTGATCTGACGAGTTCAACTGATTTCTGAATGCTTTGATTTAACCTTTGAGCCTCTTTAATCTTTACAAACAACTCTGGCTCTGCCTGATCATAAATACTCTTATAGGTTGAGTATCTACCACAAAATCCAAACCAGAAAGACAACATTCTTCTATTAAGTCAGATACACTGCTAGTGATCAAGGAAATATTGCATACTTTTCTGCTCAAAGCATCGGCTGCTGCATTAGACTTTCCTGGATAATATTTTATTTCGCAATCATAATCTTTCAACAAATCTAACCAACGCCTCTGTCTCATGTTCAACTCCGCTTGTGAAAAGAGGTATTTCAAACTCTTATGATCAGTGAATATCTCAAATTTCTCACCATACAAGTAGTGACGCCAAATCTTTAAGGCAAAAACCACTGCTGCTAGTTCCAAGTCATGCACTGGGTATTTAAACTCATGTGGCTTCAACTGTCGTGAAGCATAGGCAACAACACGGCCATGCTGCATTAATACACAACCCAGTCCTTGATGTGAAGCATCAGTGTGCACTGTAAATCCTCCTACACCTGATGGAATAGTCAGAACTGGAGCACTAGTCAATCTCTGCTTAAGTTCAACAAAACTAGCCTCACATGCTTGCGACCAAATAAATGGTACATTCTTTTGTGTCAGCTGGGTAATTGGCCTCGCAATCTGTGAGAATCCTTCAATAAATCTGCGATATTAGCCTGCCAAACCCATAAAACTACGTACCTCAGGAACTGATGTCGGTCTAGACCAATTAATGACTGCCTCAACTATACTCGGATCAACTGATATACCTGCACTTGAAATCACATGTCCAGGGAAAACCACTCTATCCAACCAAAACTCGCATTTCGATAATTTAGCATACAACTTTTCAGTTCTCAAAATTTGCAAAACAGCTCTCAAGTGCTCGGCATGCTAAATTTCAGATTTTGAATAAATAAGAATATCATCAATGAAGATCACAACAAATTGATCTATATACCGTTGAAACACACGATTCATCGAATCCATAAATACCGCAGGTGCATTGGTCAACCCAAAAGGCATAACCAAAAATTCAAAATGTCCATACCTGGTACGAAAAGCAGTCTTAGGCACATCTGCCTCTCTAAATCTTAACTGATGATATCCGGATCTTAAATCAATCTTAGAATATACTGAAGAACCCTGCAACTGGTCAAAGAGATCATCAATCCTTGGCAAAGGATACTTATTCTTTACTGTGGCTTTATTCAACTGTCTATAATTGATACAAAGCCTTATAGACCCGTCTTTTTTCTTCACAAATAAAACCGGAGCACCCCAAGGTGAAACATTGGTCTTATATATCTTTTAGCCAATAGATCCTCAAGTTGTTCCTTTAGTTCCTTCAGTTCAATTGGCGCCATCCTATAAGGAGCTCTAGAAATAGGCTGTGTACCTGGCATCAACTCAATGTTGAACTCAACCTCTCGGACTGGAGGAAATCCTGGAATTTCATCTGGAAATACATCTGAAAATTCACTAACAATTGGAATATCTGCCAATTTAGGTACTGACCTTGAAATATCAATCGCATAAACCAAAAAACATTCGGCTCCTTTCTGCAACAAACGAGTCATGGACAAAACAGATATCAAAGGAATCTTAGCTCGAGAACCTTTACCATAGAATGTCCAGTGATCTGTCATATCAGGCCTAAACTTAACAATCTTCTGAAAACAATCTACAGTAGCCCTGTATCTTGTCAACATGTCAATACAAACTATGCAGTCAAAATCAGACATCTCCAACACAATGCAATCAATCTCAATGACATTATCCTCATAACGAAATTCACAACCACTTATCATTTCTGCTGACCTCATCACTTTGCCCAGTGGAGTAGAAATAGATAATGTAGATGATAATGGCATAGAATGCAATGAATGCAACGAGACAAAGTGCTCAGCTATGAAAGTATGTGATGCACCAGTGTCCATCAAAACATAAGCAGGATAACTTGAAAGAAAACAATTACCTGCAATAACATTATCTGGAGCATTATCATCCTCAGTGAGTGTAAAAACTCAAGCCTGCTGTCTAGGTGGCTGTCCTACCCTGTGGCCACCATTATGTTGGTTATGATCTGACCGGTTTGATTGCTGATAAGAATGAACTTTAGGGGTCTGACGATTCTGGTGAGGTGTATGTCTCGATGATCTCCCACTCTGATATATTTCACTTCCACGATTAGGACACACTCGAGCCTAGTGTCCCACCTGGTTACACAAGTGGCAAGCTCCCGAGATTCCTCTACATTGATCGGTATAATGTCTACCACCACACTGACCACAAGTTGTGCCTGAATAACCAGTGCTCTGAACTGAGCCAGACTGTCTCGATCCACTAGAATTCGAAAAATTACTGCCATACCTCTTAAATTGCTTCCCTCTAGCCCTAAACTGCTCTCTTATGTTGCCACTATTACCCTGTCTGAACTGCTATCGGAACTGTAGCTGTTGGGGTCGTTGCGAATACTGAGAACCTCTCTGCCTAATGATTCCAGTTTCAGCTCCCTTGGCTCGATCAAGAGCCTCAGCAAAAGTGTTAGGCCTTCCAGTATTAACCGGGGTAAATATATCAGGATTAAGACCATTTATGAAATGATCGGCCTTAGCTTCTTCATCGGATGCTACATGAGAAGCAAATCTCAGTAAATTCGAGAACTTGGCAACATAGTCCTCAATATTTAGATTTCCCTGCTTTAAATTTGCAAACTCGGCTCCCCTATCTTTCCTGTAAGAGGTAGGAAAGAAACGCTGATAAAATTCAGATTTAAAAATATCCCAGGTAACAATCGTACCTCGACCCTCTAAAGCTTTCTTGGTCATTATCCACCAACTCTTAGCAACATCCAATAACTGATGAACAACTAATTTGATTCTACGATCATCTGGATACTCAAGAGATTCAATTAATTGATCCATATTCTCCAACCAGTTCTCACACTCTAATGCATTCTCGGTACCCTTCAACATCGGTGGGTGCAAAGACTGAAATCTGGCTAACAGTATCTCCATCGGAGTCGGAGTTATATCCATCTGAGTATGAGTAGCACTGCCCTGATCTTGTGCCACTGGTATGTCCTGTCTAGGTCTACCACGACCTCTACCTCGAGTAGCCATCTCTGATATAAAATAGATCAAACACATATAAAATCACAATATCATAATCATCTCAAAATTTTATCAATCATCTCTGGCTCTTGAGACTCAACAATCTCAAAAATCTCGAATAAAACTCAACAATATAATATCTCAATTTAAATCATGTATTTCACATCATAGCACAATGAAAATGCTAACAAATATATCACATGATCAAGCAATTCAAATTGACTCGATCTACCATGTTCACAAATATCTTACGCTCTGATACCACCTAATGTGGGGCCCCAGGTCCGATATCTAATACTAATAATTATAATTGTAACAAACCAAATGATTTAATAAATACATAATTTGTGGTTCACAAATTCACATAATATCGTCAAAATAATTTATTGGTCTCAAATGTTTGAAATATAATTTTCAACATGCCAACAAAAAGTAGTGAACCAAAGAAATCCAAACATCATCACATAGCTCCTAAGACCCGAGAATCCCACTCTAACTCGTATCTCCTCGCCTGGAGCTGGACTCTGGCATCCCAAGCCTCGCCTTCACCTACCGTCAAGCACATGAAAACAAGAGGTAGCCGACGTGCCGGTGAGTATAAACCCAGTATGATACAATCAATAACATATGAGAATTAACATTTCAAATATCTCATATAAAATTCATAAAGATGCAATATAATGCAATGCATGATCAGAAGCTGTGGGCTATCAATAAATCACAAGATCAAGTGAATCATCTGGTCATAGGGTACCCAAGGGAATAGAATCACCCAGCAACATCCACCGACTCATCCGCTCGGGGTGGGGTGCTGTGTTCTACAATCCCAGGACTATGGTGCGCCTATAGAGAGTGTTCAGGCCATAACAACGACCTCCGCATACACTATGCCAACTCAACTATAGCCCCATACGTCCAACAAATCAATAAATCAAGGCGACCTCCGCCATATCAAATCTGAATCAAAAAGTGGCTCAATATGCAATGTAATGATGCAAATCAATATCATCATTTCGATATCATAATCAACTAATCTCAATACAACAATCATCATCAAATCACCAATAGTTCATCGAGCCATAGAGTTTTTAATTTAAAATAAAAATGATACTTTTACCTCGTATGTTACCGACCGTAACATACCTTTCAAATATTACCAAAAGAAGATCGAAATGTGTAGGTGAGAAGTCTTAAACCTCTGAATTCTACTATAACTCAAGAACTCGGATCATTTATCAAAACATAGCAATTTCTGTACAAAATTCATAATTAATTCAATAATGCTTCGAATCAAGATCCGCAATTCGGATATTCAAGAAAACTCAAATCCCAACAATAGTGTAAAGAAGGAATCCATATCATTTCTTAACCGTAATATGATATAAAAAACATTCATTGAATCATTTTGTCAAACACTTGACGTGCGTGCTAAAGAGTTAGCTCTTCTACAATTCCATTTCTTTTCAAAATATCAATACATATAATAATAATACCATCAATCATTATATTAACAACTTTGCCTCAACACTCAAACCAAACAACACATTGTTTTCCCTTCAATCACTAAACCAAGGAAATAAGCTTTCTTACCTTGCTTATAAACTCTTGAGGAGAAGAACTTCTAATCTCCAAGCAAATATTAAGGCTTCGATCAAAGATTAATGTCTTGGAAGAAATTAGATTGAAGGAGAATGAAGAACCCTAGCTCTAGACCAATTGAGAGAAAAGAAAGAGAAGGGAAATGAGTAAAAGATGATCCCATTCGATTTTATGCCTTCCCAAACACCAAAACACGTTTTCTTAACTTGCTGGGCGCTCGGGCGGACATCTTTTTCCGCTAGGGCGCGGAACTCTCGGCCATAAATATAAAATTTTCGAATAAGGCCCGCCCGGGCGGACATCTTTTTCCGCTCGGGCGCGCTCTGGGCACAGCTACATCAAAGATTGCTTCCGAAACGCCTCTTTCCTTCAGAATTAAGAAAAGTGGTAAACAGGAAAGTTGTAGCCCTATGTCTTGGCTTGCATCTCCAATTGGCCTCATGTCATTTGAAGGTCTGAGTAAAAAGTTATGCTCAATCTCCCAACATGTGTCATTGTAGGAACGACGATACGCACGACACACTTCGGGGCGCTTTTGGCTCGTCTTCCCTAATGATTTGAACAAAACTCAAAACAGGAAAGTTATAGCCTTATGTCATATCTTTCTAATGGAAGTATCCTCACATCAAATGGATCAATATACAAAATATTATGCTAAAAACCACAACTACTGCCACATTTTTCATACCGTTTCTGCATTTCCATTACCTATTTAGCTCAAATTCCACCTTTGATTCTACTGCCACATTTTTCAAAATTCGGGCATTATAGCTTCATCCTCAGTTACCTTACATTGTGATGATTTTCCTCTGTTATCTTGCATTTCGGTGGCATATCGATCTATTCTACAATTGGCACAAATAAGAGATAACATATTAAGAATAGGGAATAAGATACACAAATACCTAGTTGTCGCGTTCCTCGTATCTGCATAGAGCCTCGTGTCTTTCCTAACCAAGAACATGTTTTCTAGGATGCCATTAAACTGTGAGGCTTGATCATACATAGTTACTATGTATTCTATAATATGGTACTATGGGAATGCATTTTAAATCATTTAATCTTAAATATAAATGTATATCAAAGACATGACAATGTAAAGTACATAAAATTTTTCGTCAAGTTTATAAAATATCGGCATAGTTTCCTCATAATCACTACCAAAAAATACTTAATACACAATATTTAAAAGACAACGGTTTTAACACTTAAAAGACAACGGTTTTACAAAAAAATCGTTGTCTTTTACTTTTTAACAACGATTTTAGTGAAAATCGTTTTTTAGCATTTTTTTAAGCAAAGACAATGGTTTTCTAAAAATCATTGTTTTTGACCCCAAAAAAGGCTAAAATACAACCGTTGTTTTTTAGCATTTTTTTGGGGGTCAAAGACAACGGTTTTATAAACAGTTGTCTATTAGCCGTGGTTTTTTGGAACAAACGATAACGGTTTTAGAAAATTGTTGTGGATTAACATTTTTTTTTTGGACAAACAACTACGGTTTTGCTTAAAATGTTGTTATATTTAGCAATGGTTTTTCTTAAACTGTCGCTATATTTAGCAACGATTTTATTAAAAACGTCGCATTTTTTTAATAGCGACGGTTTAAACAAAAACCGTCGCTAATAACAACGGTTTTGGCTTAACCGTCGCTAATAGCGACAGGTTTTTGCTTAACCGTCGCTAATAACGACGGTTTAATAAACAACCATCGTTAATAGCGATGGTTTTACCAAAAACCGTCGCAAATTGTCTATAAATACTCGCGTTTTCGGTCCATTTTCCTCCAAATCGTCTACATCTACAATAAATTTTTCTCTCTTAGACGATTTTAGTTTCGATTTAAGGTAAGTTTTTTCAATTCAATTCTTGGTAAATTTCTAATTGTTAGTTCAGATCATGAATATTATTAGCTTAGTCAGATTGTAAGTTGTTGTTGGAACATTTCATGTTCGCAATCTTGATTTTGATTTTAACAAAACTCGTTATTTTGTTTCTAATGATTTACCTATGTACGCAGGAAGCTGGAACTGATCAGACTTCGAACTGATCAGTTAAACGAGCCAAAACTGAAGCTATCGAGATGCAAACTGAAAACATCAACTGATCAACTAAACTGAATAAGCTCAACTGATATCTCAAAGCACGGTTCAACTGATTGTCCAGCTGATAGGTAGTTCAGCAGAAGACCTTCAGAAACCCAGCTAGCTGATGAAGAGCTCAACTGATGAAGAACACAGCTGACCAGTTCAACTGAAAGAGTGAAATCAGTTCAACTGACGAGTCAACTGATTTAACTAGCCCAACTAAAGATCAGTTCAGATGACCAGTAAGGAACATCATTTAGGGACTATTCAGTTTCAGGTCAAGATAAGCGTACCTCAATGGACTTCAGCTACGCGCAAAGATAAAAATACAAGTACAATCAAAAGTACAATAATGGACGTTGCAGCAAAGATTAAATCCGAGATATTCCTGGAGGCATGTCAAAAAATTCAAGAGACATATTCCAAGGAACGCATTCAAAGCTGCAACGATCACATGTGATGAGTCTTGAAGTACGGTCTCTGTAAGGTCCAAAATTAAGACGACGTAATCCAACTGCATGCAAATCTAAGAAATATGAAAAATAAGTAATTAATTGATTTAGTTGCTTAATTAATTATGTGACATGCATCATTATATGTTAAATATGATTTTATTATCATTATGCATAAAATTGTATTTTTAAGGATTATTCAAGTGACGATCGAGGAACAGAGACCGATGGCTGAAAAACGTAAAATATTTTTATTAAATAATTAATTTTAATTATTTAAAATATTAGTGTTGGTTTTTCTTATTTTTGAAAATAAGGAGTTTTGAGTTGATTTTATACGCTGGGACGTAAATTTTATCGGTGTTGTTTTTTCAACAAAAATACGAACTTTTTGGCAACTCGGCTATTAAATTCACAAACTTATGTAACCAAAACAATTTTTAATATATTAATTAAATCCTAATCAAGCACTAGTGGGCCTAATTTGGGGGCTTAATGTGCTTAAGTTTAATTAAGGGTTTAATTAGTACATATTATATGCAAACCACCCCAAACCCTACACTTTGAAAACTCAAAACTCACGCCCCACTTTCTGAAAAACCCACCCCATATACACGACAGCACACACAATTATTTTGGGAGGAATTCGAAGGTTCAAGGTAGAATCAAGCCAAGGTCTTGCTCCATTCTTCGTCGTCGACGTATATTCGTGCGTTTCAAAAGCAAAGCACGCCATACGTCTCTTTTTCTCATCTATCGCATCGTATTATCGTTTTAAATATTGTGTGTATGAATAGCATGAAGTTTCTATGATTATTTTCGAAATATTGCATGCACATGTGGGAAACTTGAGATTTTTTATGCAAATTCATGGTTTTATTATGTAAAAGGGGCTGCCATGATATTAGGTTATGAACAAGTGGTGTTTATGCATGATTTAAGGTCCTAACACACATGCCCTAAACACCAAAGTCGAAGGAAACAAGCAAGCAAAGCAGGAGTCGAGATGTACTGTCTTGGGGTCTCGGCTTTCATGGTTAAGGGGCTTGGCTTGGTTCGGCTAGAACCAGGACTAGACAAGGTTTTTTGAGGGTCAAGGGGAGAGTCCTAGCCATGCTAGGACTTCGCGTTAAAGGCTGGGGAAGGAGTCCTAGCCATGCTACGACTCCCACCTGAGAATCGCGCAGGTTAGGCGCAAGGTTCAGAGCTTGCGCAGGGGCAAGGGCTCGGTCTGGAGGCTGACAAGCTGGGCTAGGGGGACTCTTTGGGGTCCTAGGTGAGTTTACAAAACGTTGGTTGAGGGGTGGCTCAGTCGGCTAGGGTCCTAGGCACCAAATTGTGAGGAGCATGCATATGGGGCTTTCTCGGCTAGCATGGGTGCTTGGTTGGGGAGCTTTGTCTTCGAGTTAGGGGCTTGGTCCGTGGGTCCCTAGGGTCCAGTAGGGTGCACTAAGGGGTTAGTCATGGTTTGGACCAGCTTGGCTTGAGGGTGACTCGTGGGAATCAAGCCATGGCTCGGGTTCAAACTATAAGGGTCGATTAGGTCTTCCTTTTGGTTTTAAAATCGAAACGCGGCTCCCGAGGGTTGAGTCATGGTTCATAAGGGCTAAAATAATATAAAAAGACTAAGTTTTGAATTTAGGAATTTTATATCAAAGATTGGAATTTTTCGTGATTAAAACACCGTCAAAAAAACTAATTAAAGATTAACTTAAAAGTCCTAGTTTAAGCCAAATAAAAATATGAAAAAATTCATGTAAGCTTAAATAATTATTTGGGACATGTTAGAGTCACTGAATTCAATAAAAATTCAAAATCGAGGAATTTTACATCTAGGGGTAAATTGCTAATTTTACACCAAAAATTTAGTAAACGTCATGGCAGTGCCCTAAATGCTGTTTTTAGGCTATTATGATTATTTCAAATGTTTATGAAAAGTTACATTATTAAATTATGATTTTTAAATGTCCATGGATTTTTATGATTTAAGGTTGACATTTAAAATATATGTTGCATGCTTGGTTTTAAAAGAAAATGATATTTGTGCATGATTTTATAACGTGATGAAAATATGAAACGTTGATGAAAGTGAAGTAATTGTGACTAATGAGGATATGATTGAGGATAGGCCAAGGCTCAGTTGACGATTTTATGTCGCTGATGTCCCCGCCGCCCAGTACTGTGGTTTCATGTAGATGGATCCATCGACATTTGAGGATTGAGAAAAGTCACAATTAATGATCTGAATTCAATAAAGGGAAGGAAAATGTTTATGATCATGATAAAAGATTTAATGTCATGTTATGTTGAGGAAAAAGGGAAAAGGTTAAGGTTTATTGTTGCATATCATGAAAATGCTATTTTTATACGCAAAAGTATCTTTCACTGTTGCATGTGATTTTATACATATACTTGTTATTAAGATTATGGTGCGTTGAGTCTTTAGACTCACTAGGTGTGATGGATGCAGATGAGATTGAGGGAGGTCTTGATGCATGATTTGGTTGGACTGAAGGTGCACACAAACCGAGGACGAGTGCTTCTACTTTTCCGCATTTATGATTTATGTTTATGATTTACGTTAAAGATTTTTAAGTTTCCGCATTATGATTTACGTTATGATTTACGTTAAAGATTTTTAAGACTATTTATTCATGCTTTTGAGAGGTTTAGTATGAGCTATACTTTTCAAATTTATTGTTTTTTAGGTTTGGTAAAACATGTGACGATTTCATGATATGATTATTTCACTTGATTTTTAATACTAGTTGGTTGATGTTTTTATTTTAATGGATAAAATATTTTATAAAAATATTTTTATGTAGTATATGAATATGGCCGAAAATATGCGTGTTTTAAAAAAAATTAAAAAAATATTTTCTAGTACTTTTTAACATTAAGAAAGGCAGATGTTTCAGTCTCAATGTCTCTATATATACACGCTCAAGACCATCAGCAAAATAAGAAGAAAGAGCACATACTAGAGTGTATGAAGATAAAAATAAAGGGCACGCATATTGCATATTAGCTTACAAGAAGCAATCAGCCAAGAGGGAACACTTCATCGTGTTATCAGCTTAGTTTAGAAGCATATTTCCCTTAGTGTATGAGAACACTTTCGGGTAGTTTTCAGAGATCAGTTCTCACACACACACACCACCACTCAAATACAGTCTTGCACAAAGACAATAAACTTGTGTATGCAGTTTTTCTCACATAGACGTTAAAGAAGTGTTGGGTGGAAGGTGCGGCGTACAGTCTAGTCTAGGACTTCATTTAGGTAGTAGTGTAAGTCCTAAGCTGAGTGGGTTTGTACAAAGAGTTGTATAAATCAAAGTCTTCTAGTTAATCCTACCCGATGGGGTAGAAGGGGTGACGTAGGAGCATTTGAAGTCTTCGAACATCCATAAACATATCTTGTATATTTTTCTGATTAACTGTTGTTTTCAAACTGTTTGGATCAGTTGGAGTATTCGTCAGTTCAATTTTCACTATAACTGAACTGATGAATGCAAAAACTAATCTATCCTTTCTCAGTTATTCAATTACACAGGATATACAAAATATGTCACTGTTTCTTAACGAAGGATTATTACGATAGCTTTTCGCTTGGTTTTAACTCCAAACTCTATCTAATTCATCGGTATATACATTCTTAGAACACGAGCTATTGCAGCTCTTGGAGAATATTTTGTTTGAAGCACCTCAATGTGCTCTGCAAGCGATCCTTCAATTGGTATCAGAGCTAGCTGTTCTAAGAATGACACTTGAAAACTCATATTTTAAAATATGTTTTAAAATGTTATTTAAAATGGATTTAGAAATCCTCTTAAATATTTTATGCGTTTGTCATGAGGAGAGAGAAGGTTCTTGGCTCAGCAACTAATATTGTAGCCACTTCTCTCGATTCATTAACTTTGTTGTTTTAAGTAGCTTGCAGGGCTTTGAGTTCAGCTGACAAGCAGTTCAACTAAACTGCTTAACGGACAAAATTTCAGTTGCCAGTCACCAGTCCAACTGATCAACAAACGAAACTCAACTAACAGCTGAAACTGATGAGTTAATTGGAACTTAATCATCAGAAGTACCGCTGCTTCATTGCCATATCAGATCAATTATAGATGATCAATGCGGTTCAGTATCAGTTGAGTTCAGTTTGAGTCAGCTCGACCAGTTAGCCAGCACAGAGATCAAGTCCAAAAGCAAACTAGATGATCTTCTGGCAAAAGAAACTTGAAATCCTTGCAGCATTCAAAGCATTCAAGGCGACCAGTTGTTAGTAAATACAGTTCTATTATGTGTAAACTAACTAATGTTTGATGTTATTTAAAGTCTGCCAGTGGAGTGGCAATTTACCTTACACTTGTTGATGTGCGCAAAATTATAATACAAGGGAAGCTTATTTGATTAAATAAACATCTTGTTCATCCAGTTAGACTTTACATAACTGAACTGCTATCTTAAGATTTGTTGCCCAAAGTGCTTGATTGATACTGAAACTTCATTAATCGCGTAAATGATTATAATTTTGAAGGGGAGTTTTTAATTCAGTTTCTGAGGGGAAGTTTTGTTTAGAATTATCCCTCGAACTGAAACTGTTTTCAAATTATTTCATTCAGTTGTTGAGGGGGAGCTTATCTTTCTGCTACTCCTCAAACTGAAAAACTCTTTTTAAAAGTTGTTTTCTTTTTTATTCTCACAATGGAGGAGAATCATTTTTTTACTTTAATTGCGTCAAGTTTTGTGATCATCAAAAAGGGGGATATTGTTGGAATATTTCATGTTCGCAATCTTGATTTTGATGTTAACAAAACTTGTTATTTTGTTTCTAATGATTTACCTAAGTACGCAGGAAGCTGGAACTGATAAGACTTCGAACTGATCAGTTAAACGAGCCAAAATTGAAGCTATCGAGATGCAAACTGAAAACATCAACTGATCGACTAAACTGAATCAGCTCAACTGATATCTCAAAGAACGGTTCAACTGATTGTCCAGCTGATAAGTAGTTCAGCAGAAGATCTTCAGAAGCTCGGCCAGCTGATGAAGAGCTCAGCTGATGAAGAACCCAGTTGACCAGTTCAACTGAAAGAGTGAAATCAGTTCAACTGACGAGTTAACTGATTTCATCAGCCTAACTGAAGATCAGTTCAGATGACCAGTTAGGAACATCAGTTAGGGACCATTCAGTTGCAGATCAAGATAAGCGTATCTCAGTGGACTCCAGCTACGTACAAAGATGCAAATACTTGTACAATCAAATGTACAATAATGGACGTTACAGAAAAGATTAAAGACGAGAGATTCTTGGAGGCATGTCAGAAAAGTCAAGACACATATACCAAGGAACGCATTCAAAGCTGCAACGATCACATGTGATGAGTCTTGAAGTACGGCATCAGCAAAATAAGAACAAAGAGCACATACTAGAGTGTGTGATGATAAAAAGAAAGGACACACATATTGCATATCAGCTTACAAGAAACAATCAGCCCAGAGGGAATACTTCATCGTGTTATCATCTTAGTTTAGAAGCATATTTCTCTCAGTGTGTAAGAACACTTTCGGGTAGTTTTCAGAGACCAGTTCACACAGACACACCACCACTCAAATACTATCTTGCACAAAGACAATAAACTTGTGTATGTAGTCTTTCTCACATAGATGTTAAATAAGTGTTGGCTGGAAGGTGCAACCTTCAGTCTAGTCTAGGAGTTCAGTTAGGCAGTAGTGTAAGTCCTAAGCTGAGTGGGTTTGTACAAAGAGTAGTATAAATCAAAGTCTTCTAGTGAATCCTACCCGAGGGGGTAGAAGAGGTGATGCTGTAGTCATTTTTCCTATTATTTCATATTATAACTTTCATACTTGTTGTAATATAGGAAAACATGAATTCATATGATCATCAATCATTTGGCTATTTCTAAAACTCATTTTTCAATCTATATATAGTTATTCATCTTTCAAATAATTCATTTATATAGTACAATGCAATATTCATTGCCAAATAATTTCTTTACAACATAGTACTATAGAGAAAAATGCTATGGACAACAAAATCGAAAAAGGAACTTCATATTTTAGTTATATATACCATACTTCATCAAAACTCATTTCAAATTCTTGAGAAAATCTACTATATCCATGTGAGGCAGCAATGAATAAACCAAAACTTACTATCAATGCTGAGGAACAATAGTTGGAGCGATTTCCTTGATCCTAAGAAGTCAAAATCGCATTAACCTCGATTAATTTCATCATTTTCATGCTAAATCTGATAATTACTCTTATTTTATAGTTAAGCCACCAAGAACTCAAGAATTATACGAAAACTTACATACCTAGGAAGAGATTTCCATATAGAATCCAGATATGCTTCAATTAGATGTGAAGTTGGATGTTTGTGGACGATTTGAAGGAAGAAAATTGGATTCGTGTTTATCTCATCAATTTTGTGTTTAGGGAAGAAGAATAAACGAGTAAGGAATATGAAATCTTCGCGTTTTTAGTCTGATGTTGTGCATCAGTTGACCAGGTGCTTGGTTTGAGGCGCTAGGGTTTCTGCCATGTTTTCTGACAAGCTATGAGGTTCCTATCCTAGAATTTTCACTTTTGAATTTACTCATGGCATTGGGGTCCCCAATCTTCAAATTATCGTAAATTTTGGATTTTGGAACTTTGCTTGTTTTTACCTTTTTTCAAATACACCTCCATAATTCAATCTTAAACACCATTTACATACTTATCATCATCAAGTTCTACAAACTAATAATCTTAAACTATAATTTATCTTAAGGCCAAGCATTCTATTTCAACATCTAAATATCGATTTCACAACATTTTAAATTTTTTTTATTATTAATCACAATGTCGAGTTTACCATAAACCCAACACAAACATATAAAATTCATGCTCATCAACGTTATATCAAACATCATAAGAAATTGATTTATAACGACGTAACAAAATCAATTATCCTTGGTAGCATATTATAACACATAAAATAAAGCTTTTAAAAATAATTTGTAGGGACAACTGAGCATTACAAAATAACTATTGAGAGGGATTAGGTGGAGAATCGGTCCAGACCAATCGATTAGAATCATGTTTGTAGGGACGACTGAACATTACAAAATTACTATTCAGAGGTATTAGGTGCAGAATCAATTTAGACCAACCAATTAGAGTCTTTGATGATCAGTGGCTTTTACGCCCTAACTCCTCTAAACCAATCACACCTCCAAGCCGACAATATGATTCTTTAAGTGTTGTGTACTTGAGGACATCCGTAGGGGAATGGAACTGGTCATTAATTGAAAAAGTACTTTGGCCAATATTTGACCATGATGAACTACATTGTATCCTGAAGTTTACAAGATGATGACAATCTTACCTGGCACTACACTTCTACTGAAGAGTATTATGTTAGATCTGGCTATCATTTAGTCATGATGGACGAGAAGAGTAGCAGTTTGGACCGAGAGGAAAACACTACAAAACAAGGTAAAAAAGGATCCAAAATTTTCATTTGGAAGGCACTCAACGAGATCATTCCAACAAAATGGCATCTCACTTCTCATGGAATTTAGGTAGACTCTTTATGCCCTCGTTGCCAATCTTATTGTTGGAACTTTTCAAGTATGCAATCTTGATTTTGATAATAACAAAACTTGTTAATTATGTTACTAATGATTTACCTAAGTGTGCAGCATCTAGAATCACTCACAAGATGTTTACATCGCAAACTGAAGACCCAATTGATCGCACAAAATGAATCAGTCTAACTGATTACGTCAATTAAGCAGTCCAGCTGATTGTCCAGTTGATAGGTGGTTCAGCAGGAGAACCTCAGAAGCCTGGCCAGCCGAAGGAGTGTTCAACTGATGAAGAAACCCAGCTGATCAGTCCAACTGAACAAGTGTGAAATCAGTTCAGCTGACGAGTCAACTGATTTCACCAGCCCAACTGAAAGATCAGTTCAACTGACCAGTTTGAAGCATCAGTTAGAATCTTTCAGTTATGGATGAAGACAAACTATCTCAAGTGGAATCCAGCTGTACGTGAAGGTACAAAGCCATTATCCAGTCAAAGGACAATAATGGACGTTGCATCAGTGCATTAAAGACAAAACGTTTCAGAAGGGCAGTCGAAAAATCGAGACACAAAGTCCAAGAAATGAATTCAAGATGCAACAGATACAATAAATGAGTCTCACTGTACGATCAGTTCTCCCGCCTAATAAAGAGAAGATCAGTGAAGACCCAAGAGACAACTCAAGAGAGAAAAGAAAAAGGCACGCTTCAAAGTCATATCAGCTTAAGAGATGCATTCAGCCCAGTCGAGTGAACTCTTCACAGATATATCAACTTAGATTAGAGCATATTTCCCTCAGTGTGTAAGAACATCCTTGTTTAGTTTTCACACACACAAACACTCTCAACCACTCAAATACAGTCTTGCACAAAGACGTTAAACTTGTGTATGTAGTCTTTCTCACATAGACATTAAAGAAGTGTTGACTGGAAGGTGCTGCCTTCAGTCTAAGTCTAGGAGTTGAGTTTAGGCAGTGGGTAAGTCCTAGCTGAGTGGGTTTGTACAAAGAGTTGTATAAATCAAAGTCTTCTAGAGGATCCTACCCGAGGCGGTAAGAAAGGGTGACGTAGGAGCAATTGAAGTCTCCGAACATCCACAAACATATCTTGTGTATTTAACTGTTTAACTATTGTTTTCAGACTGTCTGGATCAGTTAGAGTATCCGTCAGTTCAGTTGTCACCACAACTGAACTGATGAATGCAAAAACTAATATGTCCATTTTCGGTTATTCAGTTTACATAAGATAAAATGCTTTCTAATATAACGGTTTTCTTCACGAAGGATTACTTCGAGTTTCTTCCGCTTGGTTTTTAACCAAATTCGATTTAATTCATCGGTGTTAACTTTCTTAGAACACGAGCTATTGCAACTCATTGGAGAATATTTTGTTTGAAGAATCCCAAAGATGATGAGCAAACGATCCTTCAATTGGACTTTTCAAGTTCGCTATCTTGATTTTGATAATGGCAAAATTTGTTAATTATGTTACTAATGATATACCTAAGTGTGCAGCATCTAGGATCACTCACGAGATGTTTACATCGCAAACTAAAGACTCAACTGATCGCACAAAATGAATCAGTCTAACTGATTACATCAATTATCGAGTCCAGCTGATTGTCCAGTTGATAGTTGGTTCAGCACGAGAATCTCAGAAGCCTGGCCAGCCGAAGGAGTGTTCAACTGATGAAGAAACCCAGCTGATCAGTCCAACTGAACAAGTGTGAAATCAGTTCAGCTGACGATTCAACTGATTTCACCAGCCCAACTGAAAGATCCGTTCAACTGACCAGTTCGAAGCATCAATTAGAATTTTTCAGTTATAGATGAAGACAAAATCTCTCAAGTGAAATCCAGCTGTACATGAAGGTAAAAGCCATTATCCAATCAAAGGACAATAATGGACGTTGCATCAGTGCATTAAAGACAAAACGTTTCAGAAGAGCAGTCGAAAATTCGAGACACAAAGTCCAAGAAACGAATTCAAGATGCAACAGATACAATAAAAGAGTCTCACTGTACGATCAGTTCTCCCACCTATATAAAGAGAAGATCAGTGAAGACTCAATAGACAACTCAAGAGAGAAAATAAAAGGGCATGCTTCAAAGTCATATCAGCTTAAGAGAAGCATTCAGCCCAGTCGAGGGAACTCTTCACAGATATATCAGCTTAGATTAGAAGCGTATTTCCCTCAGTGTGTAATAACAGCCTTGTTCAGTTTTCACACACACAAACACTCTCAACCACTCAAATACAGTCTTGCACAAAGACGTTAAACTTGTGTATGTAGGCTTTATCACATAGACATTAAAGAAGTGTTGACTGGAAGGTGATGCCTTCAGTCTAAGTCTAGGAGTTGAGTTTAAGCAGTGGGTAAGTCCTAGCTGAGTGGGATGGTACAAAGAGTTGTTTAAATCAGAGTCTTCTAGGGGATCCTACCCGAGGCGGTAGAAAGGGTGACGTAGGAGCAGTTGAAGTCTCCGAACATCCACAAACATATCTTGTGTATTTAACTGTTTAACTATTATTTTCAAACTGTTTGAATCAGTTAGAGTATCCTTCAGTTCAGTTGTCACCATAACTGAACTGAAGAATGCAAAAACTAATCTGTCCCTTTTCGGTTATTCAGTTTACATAAGATAAAATGCTTTCTAATATATTGGTCTTCTTCTCGAAGGATTACTTCGAGTTTCTTCCGCTTGGTTTTTAACCAAACTCGATTTAATTCATCGATGTTAACATTCTTAGAACACGAGCTATTGCAGCTCATTGGAGAATATTTTGTTTGAAGCATCCCAAAGATGATAAGCAAACGATCCTTCAATTGGACTTTTCAAGTTCACAATCTTGATTTTGATAATAACAAAACTTTTTAATTATGTTATTAATGATTTACCTAAGTGAGCAGCATCTAGGATCACTCATGAGATGTTTACATCGCAAACTGAAGACCCAACTGATCACACAAAATGAATCAGTCTAACTGATTGCGTCAATTAAGCAGTCCAGCTGATTGTCCAGTTGATAGGTGGTTCAACAAGAGAATCTCATAAGCCTAGCCAGCCGAAGGAGTGTTCAACTGATGAAGAAACCCAGCTGATCAGTCCAACTTAACAAGTGTGAAATCAGTTCAGCTGACGAGTCAACTGATTTCACCAGCCCAACTGAAAGATCAACTAACCAGTTTGAAGCATCAATTAGAATTTTTCAGTTATGGATGAAGACAAACTCTCTCAAGTGGAATCTAGTTATACGTGAAGGTACAAAGCCATTATCCAGTCAAATGACAATAATGGACGTTGCATCAGTGCATTAAAGAAAAAACATTTCAGAAGGGCAGTCGAAAAGTCGAGACACAAAGTCCAAAAAACGAATTCAAGATGCAACGGATACAATAAAAGAGTCTCACTGTACGATCAGTTCTCCCGCCTATATAAAGAGAAGATCGGTGAAGACTCAATCGACAAATCAAGAGAGAAAAGAAAAGGGCACGCTTCAAAGTCATATCAGCTTAAGAGAAGCATTCAGCCCAGTCGAGGGAACTCTTCACAGATATATCAGCTTAGATTAGAAGCGTATTTCCCTCAGTATGTAAGAACACATTTGTTCAGTTTTCACACACACAAACACTCTCAACCACTCAAATACAGTCTTGCACAAAGACGTTAAACTTGTGTATGTAGTCTTTCTCACATAGATATTAAAGAAGTGTTGACTGTAAGGTGTTGTTTTCAGTCTAAGTCTAGGAGTTGAGTTTAGGCAGTGGGTAAGTCCTAGCTGAGTGGGTTTGTACAAAGAGTTGTATAAATCAAAATCTTCTATTGGATCCTACCCGAGGCGGTAGAAGGGGTGACGTAGGAGCAGTTGAAGTCTCCGAACATCCAAAAACATATCTTGTGTATTTAACTGTTTAACTATTGTTTTCAAACTGTTTGGATTAGTTAGAGTATCTGTCAGTTCAGTTGTCACCATAACTGAATTGATGAATGCAAAAACTAATCTGTCCCTTTTCGGTTATTCAGTTTACACAAGATAAAATGCTTTCTAATATAACGGTCTTCTTCACGAAGGATTACTTCGAGTTTCTTCCGCTTGGTTTTTAACCAAACTCGATTTAATTCATCGGTGTTAACATTCTTAGAACACGAGCTATTGCAACTCATTAGAGAATATTTTGTTTTAAGCATCCCAAAGATGCTGAGCAAACGATCCTTCAATTGGTATCAGAGCAAGTTGTTCTAAGAAGAACATTTGAAGAAAACTGTATTTTAAAATCTTACTTTAAAATAGTGTTAAAAGCTTTTTAAAAGTATCTCATACGATTTTCAAAACTATTTGAAAATATTTATATGTCGCTCTTTGGTAAAGAGTTGAGAGGATTGGCTCTGCGACTAATATTGCAGCCACTTCTTTAGACTCCTTACCTAAGGATTTTAATTAGCCTACAGGGGACTGAGAATCATTTGCAAAGATGCACAGCTAATTTGCTCCTTGAACAAGTCTTCAATTGCAAGCCTACAAGGTCAGCTGTTCTTCAGACGAAACTCATCCATTCTAGGACATTGGATAATTAAATCACCAGCTGCATTCCAGTTGAGCCTAGTCAGAGTCTGTTTGACCAGTTAGTCTGCTAAGAAGTCAAGTTCAAGCAGTTTAACTCGTTTCTCTAGGAAAATGAACTCACAACCGATGCTGCAGTTTAAGCAGTCAAGCAACTAGTTGATGGTATATCCAGTTCTGTCGCACAAACCAACTGATATCTGATGTTGTTTAACATATGATACCGTTGTAGCAATCTTTCTTGTTCAATTGATGTATGTACTCAGATGTAAATACAAGAAAATTTATTTAAATAAACATCATATTTGTTCAGCTGTGTTTTATTGTGACTGAATGGATATTTCTAAATCACTTGTCTACATTGCTTGAATGATTATAATCTCTGAATGAATGACTATATAAATATCTTTCAGATATGGGTTTTATTCAGTTTTTAAGGGAGAGTTTTTCGTTTTTCTCTCAAACTAAAAGCTTTCTTAAAAATTCAGTTGTTGAGAAAAATTATTTCCTTTTGATCAACTGAAAAGTGGTTTCTTAATTCTATCCATCTCTCTTAAAATTTTCTTTTTCGGTTTTTAAAGAGGGAGTTCTTTTCTTTAACTCGTTTTCAAAATTTCCTTAATTCAGTTATAAAGGAGGAGTCTTCTGTGTTTGAATAAACTAACCCTTGAACTGAATATATTGCGCTTAACTGCTCAAGTTTTGTAATCATCAAAAAAGGGGTAATTGTTGGAACTTTTCAAGTTCGCAATCTTGATTTTGATAATAACAAAACATGTTAATTATCTTACTAATGATTTACCTAAGTGTGCAGCATCTAGGATCACTCACGAGATGTTTACATCGCAAACTGAAGACCCAACGGATCGCACAAAATGAATCAGTCTAACTGATTACGTCAATTATGCAGTCCAGCTGATTGTCCAGTTGATAGGTGGTTCAGCAGGAGAACCTCAGAAGTCTGGCCAGCCGAAGGAGTGTTCAACTGATGAAGAAACACAGCTGATCAGTCCAACTGAACAAGTGTGAAATCAGTTCAGCTAACGAGTCAATTGATTTCACCAGCCCAACTGAAAGATCAGTTCAACTGACCAGTTCGAAGCATCAGTTAGAATCTTTCAGTTATGGATGAAGACAAACTCTCTCAAGTGAAATCCAGCTGTACGTGAAGGTACAAAGCCATTATCCAATTAAAGGACAATAATGGACGTTGCATCAGTGCATTAAAGACAAAACGTTTCAGAAGAGCAGTCGAAAATTCGAGACACAAAGTCCAAGAAACGAATTCAAGATGCAACGGATACAATAAAAGAGTCTCACTGTATGATCAGTTCTCCCGCCTATATAAAGAGAAGACCAGTGAAAACTCAATAGACAGCTCAAGAGAGAAAATAAAAGGGCACGCTTCAAAGTCATATCAGCTTAAGAGAAGCATTCAGCTCAGTCGAGGGAACTCTTCACAGATATATCAGCTTAGATTAGAAGCGTATTTCCCTCAGTGTGTAAGAACATCCTTGTTCAGTTTTCACACACACAAACACTCTCAACCACTCAAATACAGTCTTGCACAAAGGCGTTAAACTTGTGTATGTAGGCTTTATCACATAGACATTAAACAAGTGTTGACTGGAAGGTGATGCCTTCAGTCTAAGTCTAGGAGTTGAGTTTAGGCAGTGGGTAAGTCCTAGCTGAGTGGATTTGTACAAATAGTTGTATAAATCAAAGTCTTCTAGTGGATCCTACCCGAGGCGGTAGAAGGGCTGACATAGGAGCAGTTGAAGTCTCCGAACATCCAAAAACATATCTTGTGTATTTAACTGTTTAACTATTGTTTTCAAACTGTTTGGATCAGTTAGAGTATCCGTCAGTTCAGTTGTCACCATAACTAAATTGATGAATGCAAAAACTAATTTGTCCCTTTTCAGATATTCAGTTTACACAAGATAAAATTCTTTCTAATATAACGGTCTTCTTCACGAAGGATTACTTCGAGTTTCTTCCGCTTGGTTTTTAACCAAACTCGATTTAATTCATCGGTGTTAACATTCTTAGAACACGAGCTATTGCAACTCATTAGAGAATATTTTGTTTTAAGCATCCCAAAGATGCTAAGCAAGCGATCCTTCACTTATCCAGAACATAAGTTGTTGGAACATTTCATGTTCGCAATCTTGATTTTGATGTTCACAAAACTTGTTATTTTGTTTCTAATTATTTTACCTAAGTGCGTAGAAACTGGAACTGATCAGGATTCGAACTGATCAGTTATTAAGCCAAAACTGAAGCTATCGAGACGCAAACTAAAAGCGCCAACTAATCGCCCAAACTGAATCAGTTCAATTGATATGTCAAATACCAATTCAACAGATTGTTTAGCTGATAGGCAGTTCATCAGAAGATCTTCAGAAGCCCAGCCAGCTGATGAAGAGCTCAACTGATGAAGAGTCCAGCTTAACTGTTTCTGACCAGTTCAACTAAAGGAGCTAAATCAGTTCAGCTGACGAGTCAACTGATTTCACCGCATCAGTTCAATATCAGTTCAACTGACCAGTTCAGAACATCAGTTAGGAATCAATTAGTTTGCAGAACACAACAATCTTATTCAATGGAACCCAGCTGTGCGCATTGAGGAAATGCTTTTGTTCAGTCAAAGGACAATAATAGACGTTGCAGCAGTGCTTAAAGCCAAAACGTTTCAGAATGGCTGTCGGAAAGTACAAGACAAATATCGAGGAACGGATTCAAACTGCAACGTTCATATTTGATGAGTCTTGGTGTACGATCTCATTGCCTCTATAAATACCAGACCAAGATCATCAATATGCAAGTGTGTGAAGATCGGAAAAGAAGAGAAAAAGGGCATGCCAACTTCTTAGTCTAGAAGCAAATATGTGAGAACACTTTCGTATTTTATTCATATATCAGTTCTCACACACGCACACACACAATCACTCACATATACAGAAAATTGAGCGTATTGAATAGCTGAATGAGACTTGCACAAAGACAATAAACTTGTGTATGTAGTCTTTGACACATAGACATTAAACAAGTGTTGGATGGAAGGTGATGCATTCAATCTAGGCTAGGAGTAGTATGGTAAGTTCTAAGCTGAGTGGGTTTGTACAAGGTGTTGTATAAATCAAAGTCTTCTAGTGGAACCTACCCGGGGTGGTAGAAGAGATGACGTAGAAGCAATTGAAGTCTCCGAACATCCATAAATATATCTTGTGTATTTAACTGCTTAACTTTTGTTTTAAAACTGATTTGATCAGTTCGAGCAGTTATCAGTTCAGTTCTCACAATAACTGAACTTATATATGCAAGAACTGATCCCCTTATATAAGTTAATCAGTTTGCACAAGTTAAAAGCTTTAAACTGATTAGCTTTCTTAACAAAAGATTATTTCGAGTATTTTCCGTTTGGTTTAAAAACCAAACTCAATCTAATTAATTGGTGTTTACATTATTAGAACATGAGCTATTGCAGTTCATTGAGAATATTGTGTTTGAAGCACCTTCAAAGGTGCCCGAACCAATCCATCACAAGTTTCATGTTTTGTGGAATTTTCAATGGGTTCAAGATATTTGGATTGAATAATCTATTTCAAAGGCCACAACTTTAGGGACCTTTGGCATTGGTTTTTTTTTTTGTTTGGTCAAGAAAATGACTTGGGCACTCTCTCGATGGTAGCATGAAGGAAATGGCTTGATCGGAACCAATTCATGTTTGAGAATAGATTCTTATAGACAGTAGACATCGTCTCGCGTGCTAGTTTTCTTTGGGAGCAATTATTGTCATGTTAAAAGGAAAGTATTCCTCCACAAATGCAACTGTTTTTTAACCACATGTACATATTTGACTATGGTTGTTAGTTAGTCAGTTATATATTGGTTTATTTAGTTTAAGTTGGTTTAGCAAGTTTGACAGTTGTACTCAACCCAGTTATATATGTTCACCATTGATAATTTTGGAATGAATAACAGAGCAAATATTTTTCTCCCCATTTCTCATGTACCATAGCTTTGTTCGTAATATGGTATTAGAGAAAAATTGCTTGTCACTACTGTTGATATCTTTGATTCGATGGGGAAGCTCGTCGATTCTTCTTGCTATTGCAACTGAATGTTGATCGGTGTTCATGGCGTTATCAGATTTGAGTTCGCATTCCATATCTGTAATCGATGATCTGCTCAATCCATATTTTTTACATCATTCTGATAATCCTGGCATTTCACTTTTATCTCAGCCCCTAACCGGAGAAAACTATGTCACTTGGAGTCGGGCGATGCGTATAGCACTTTCGGTGAAGAAAAAACTAAGATTCATCGATGGTTCCATTACTCAACCTAATAATTCGGATCCTCACCTGCTCGCTGCCTGGTTTTGCAACAACAATGTTGTGATATCATGGATCCTCAACTCCGTCTCGAAGGAAATTTCAGCTAGCATCTTATTTTCCGACATCGCAGTTGAAATTTGGCAAGATTTACATGAGAGATTTCAACAGAGCAATGACCCTCGTATCTTTGAGTTGCGGCGTGCTCTCTTCAAGCATACCCAAGATCAAAATTTTGTGGCTGTATATTTCACGAAGTTAAAGACTCTTTGGGATGAATTATCTAATTTCCGTCCAGCTTGTACCTGCGGCAAATATAGTTGTGGTGGTGTTAAGTCTCTGGAATCATTTCATCATCAAGAGCACATCATAATGTTCTTACTTGGATTGAATGACTCTTTTTCTCAAATCAGAAGACAACTGCTATTAATGGATCCTTTTCCCCTAATTAACAAAATCTTTGCCTTGGTGTCTCAAGAATAACGCCAACGTACAATTAGCTTGAATCTTAATTCCACAACACCTATGGTTTTTCCTGTGAAATCCCATCCCTCCAAATCGAATTCCTATTGTCAAGACCAACATACTAAATTCAAATACAAAAGGAGAGATCGTCCATATTGCACTAAATGCGAGATTCATGGGCATACGGTGTATACATGTTACGAAATACATGGTTACCCCCTCCAGATTTAAACCTCGGTCACGAATGCGAAGTGACTCCCATCCTCCATTTTCACACTTTTCTCTAGCTAATGTGAATCTTGTGGCGAATCAATCTGAAATTGGGAATACGTCCACATGCCAATTCTTTCAAACGCTCACCCCTGACCAATATCAACAATTGATGCAAATGTTTCAGTCCCATATCTCAGATGCTCCCAACAATAATGTGGCGTCGAGTGTACATCCCTCATCTCATACTGCAGGTATTTGTCTTTCGGTTTTGATGCCTCCCAATCTTGCTTCAGGAAAATTTTGGATCGTTGATTCGTGTGCTTCGAGTCACTATTTGTTGCATGGCTAATGCATTTCAATCCATGTCTAAGATACATAATGCGTCTGTGACACTGCCCAATCGAACCACAATTTCCGTTGATTCCATTGGTGATGTTCAGCTCACTTCAAATATTACACTTTATAGGGTTTTATATGTTCCTCAATTTCAATTCAACTTACTCTCTGTAAGTACACTCACCACGGATTCAAACCTGGTTGTGCAGTTTTACCATGATCATTTTATTATTCAGGAAGCTAAATCCAGAAGGATGATTGGCAAGGGTGACTGCATTGGGGTATTTGTACATCTTGGATCTTCAGCAACTTGGTTCAAACTCTATATCATTTGTCAATAAAGTCTCTGTACAACTATGACACCAACGATTTGGTCATCCATCATCCAAAGTGTTGGATTCATTACACAACAAGCTAGAGTATGATATACACAAGAAAGGTCCATCCTCCTTATGTCAGATCTGTCCACTTGCAAAACAAAAAAAGTTACCTTTTATCTCCAATAATCACATGTCTTCACATCTTTTTGATTTGATCCACTTTGATATTTGGGACCCTCTCAGTGAACCATCATATTCTAGTCATAGGTATTTTCTGACTTTAGTCGACGATTGTACTAGATTTACTTGGGTTTACTTGTTACAATCAAAATCTGATGTTGCTCATGTAATTCCCCATTTCTTTGCTATGATTGAAACTCAATTTCAATGCAATATTAAGTGTTTTCGTTTGGATAATGCCAAAGAATTAGCATTCCCTGATTTATTTCATCAACGAGAAGTCTTACACCAATACTCGTGTGTTGAACGACCGCAAAAAAATTATGTGGTCGAACGAAAACATCAACATTTACTCAACGTGGTTCGAGCCCTATATTTCCAGTCTCACATTCCTCTTTCGTTCAGGACCGAATGCATTCTCACTGCGTGTTATGTCATTGATCGAACTCCATCACCTATGATCCATGGGAAGTCACCCTTTGAGCTTTTGTATCATAATGTGGTCGACTATTCGCGCCTCAAAGTCTTTGGCTGCTTGGCGTTTTCCTCGACACTTCCTGTAGCTCGATCCAAATTTCGGCCTCGAGCACATTTGTGTTTTTTTCTTGGATACCCACCTGGGATTAAAGGCTACAAATTATATGATCTTGATAGCAAACAAATTTAGAGATGTGATCTTTCATGAAAAAATCTTTCCATTTCATAATCGTACTCCTCTAGTTCCCTCGATTGATCCATTCCCTGATCTTATGCTTCCCATAGCCCAACCCGAAGTTTACCTTGACACTCCTCATAAGGATCATGCTTCAGCACCTTTATCATCCTTATCTCAGCCTCGTCGTTCCATTCATATTCAGAAACAACCATCCTACCTCCAAGACTACCACTGCAATCTTTTGCACAGTTTTGACTGCATGCGACCTTCGGTGCATGCTACTCCATATCCTCTATCTCACTATCTTTCATATGACTAATTAAACCCTACTTACAAAGCATTTGTACTTCATGTATCTCCTGTTTTGGAACCAAATCCTATCACCAAGCCATCAAATACCCCGAGTGGCAGCATGCCATGAACATTGAGTTAGCAGCTTTGGAGAGTAATAATACCTGGTCGATAATTCCTCTTCTAGTTGGTAAACACTCGATTGGTTGCAAGTGGGTCTATAAACTCAAACTTCATGCGGATGGCTCGATTGAAAGACATAAAGCCATGCTTGTTGCTAAAGTATTTAACCAACAGGAGGGTGTTGATTTCTTAGACACGTTCTCGCCTGTCGCAAAATTGGTCACGATTAAAGGTCTTCTTGCTTTGGCAGCATGTAAGAGTTGGCATTTGGTTCAGCTGGATGTTAGTAACACATTCTTAAATGGTGATTTGTTTGAAGAAGTAAATATGGACTTGCCACAGGGATATCACCTTCAGGGGGAGCATGTTTCTAACAGGAACCATATGCTGTGCAAACTTCACCAGTCTACATATGGACTCCGTCAAGCTTCAAGACAATGGAACTCAAAGTTTTTCCAAGTTGTACTCAAGTTTGGCCTTGCCCAATCCAAATCTGATTATTTTCTCTTCACTAAGGGATCATGTTCATCATTCGTGGCTCTATTAGTATATGTGGATGACATCATTATCACTGGGCTGTTTCTTGCACTCATTGAATCCTTAAAACAGTTCTTACATAGCAAGTTCAAACTTCGTGATATGGGGAACCTCAAGTATTTCCCTGGGGGTTGAAAATGCACGATCCTCCACGGGCATTGTGTTATCTCAACGCCAATATGCTTTTCAACTTCTTGCTGACACATGATTTTTGGCTAGTAAGCCTGTTGTGACACCCATGGATCCTACAACTCGTCTGAGTTCCACTGATGGTGAGCTTCTCGAGGAACACAATACAGGCGTCTTGTGGGTCACTTACTGTACCTCACACTTTCAAGGCCTGATATTTCGTTCGCTGTCCACAAACTAAGCCAGTTTGTGTCTCAACCTCGCACACCACATCTACAAGCTGTCCATCATCTCCTTCGATACATCAAAGGCAATCCAGGACAGGGTCTTTCTTCTCAGCTTCATCTCCCCTACAGCTAAAAGCCTTCTGTGACGCTGATTGTGCAACTTGTGAGGACTCTCGGAAATCGGTTACTGGTTTCTGTATCTTTCTTGGACATTCCCTTGTGTCATGGAAAGCCAGGAAATAGACAACCGTGTCTCACTCATCGGTAGAGGCGGAGTATCGAGCACTTGCTACAATGGCCAGTGAGATTAGTTTGGATGACCAGTTACTCTTCGATTTTTCAACTCCTCTAACTGATGCTGCAACCATTTACTTTGACAATCAAGCTGCAGTGCATATAGCGTCGAATCCAACTTTCCATGAACACGCAAAATACATTGAAATCGATTGGTATTTTGTCCGAGAAAAGTACATGAAGGAAGAATCAAGCTGCTGCCTATACGCTCACAACACCAACTGGGGGATATCTTTACCAAGCCTTTACCTATTGCTCGTTTAGCTCCTCTACTGTCCAAGATGGCTATAAAGGATCTTTACAAGCCACCTTGAGGGGGAGTTTTACCCACATGTACATATCTGACTCTGGTTATTAGTTAGTCAGTTATATATTGGTTTAGTTAGTTTAAGTTTGTTTAGCTAGTTTGACAACTGTACTCAACCCACTTGTATATGTTCACCATTGATCATTCTGGAATGATTAACAGAGCAGATATTTTTCTCTCCATTTCTCAAGTACTATAGCTCTGTTCGTAATACTGTTCCACCAAACTCGCAGCACATATGAGTGGGGGTGGTTGCTAGAGATGAGGAAAGAAGGGTGTTATTAGCTAGATTTACCAGTATTGACAGGATATATTCAGCTTTTGTGGCATAATGATTGGCCGTTCGAGAGGAAATCATAACAACAATTCAACATAGGAATTAGGTAGACAAGTATTATCTTCGAAACATATGAATCCAACATGATCAACGCCGTCTACAGCCCCTGCGGTTGAAGCTTCCATCATTTCTTTTATTCATAGTTATTGTCAGAGCAGAAATTCCCAAGATGGAATAGATTATAGGTAATAGTTTATTAGTTTTTAATGTATTAGGTAAAAAAAATAGAATTATTGGGTTTAAGGGTATTGGGTAAAAAAATTAGAAAACCCAACTTTTAAAATTATATGATTCCGATAAGTTAATTAGTATTATAATATATAAAATTCAGTTACAGAGATTTTTAGGCAGTTTAAATTATATATTTCGTACACAAAATTTAATCAAGATTCTGCTATTTTTAATGATAAACTTAAAAATATCATTTACTTTGAAATAATAAACATATTGAGGCCGTTCAAAGAATTAAAGAAAATGTTAAAAATCGGCTAATGTTAGCTAATCTTAATGAAAAAAAATTGTTGAAACAAATGTCTTTAATCTAAGATTTGGAAGAATTTTAAAGCTAACTTATAGCTTCAATAAAACAAGAATATTTGATTTATTTTTCAGAATAAAAATATATTATTTGCAAAAATAGCGACGAATCGAGGATGCGCGCAAGAATTTTGGGAGATTTCGTGTGTTCCTCCCGGAAACCGAAGGGCGACTGACTGTCATCAAATCTCTCTCCATTTCCTAATTCAATTTTGTTAAGAAGAAATGGATGCTCGTCATGCATCTCTCGGAAGACGAACGGTAATCAACTCTCAAATTAGATGTATATGCGTGTATTGTTGTTGTTTGGCTTTACATGGATTGCTTGCGATTATTTAGTTGGAAGAGATTCGGCAAAAAAGAGCTGCAGAAAGAATGTATAAAGCTTCCTCTGGATCTGATCTCACCGAACCTGAAACCATCAACGGTGTTAAATTCTCTTGTTTTTGTTTTTTTTTTCCAATGGGTTTTCATAATTTAGTTGTTTTTAGTTTTTTCTTTGGGGGATTTGTAGATGGTATGAGGATTAAAAAATCGGATAGTGCAAATCGGCTCACGGAGGTACCTAACCATGAATTTCCTCTTTTTTTGCTGAAGTATTTCGTGCGTTTACTCATTTTTAATTTAACTTTTAAATAACTATTTTTAGAAAATTAGATATCTTGCTCCATAAATTAATGAGTTGTTCGTTTATGTGTAATGTGAATGTTCTTTGAGTTCTAGTTTCAATCCTAATGCAGAGTGATATCAGCGGTTTAGTATCACAATTGAAAGAAATGCAGCGAAAGAATGCTGAACTTGAGGAAGCTAACAGAAAACTGGGCTCATCGGTATGGTAGTCAATGAGTATTATGAATTCGAGTGGTATTAGACCAAGCTAACGCATGTTTTGCAAAACATATCTTAAATACTTGATTTTAATTTTTTTATAAAATTAAGTTTTTAAAAGGCCTAGTTAATAAGTCATTCAGAAAGGAAAATAATCGAGACTGAAGAGGAATAAATCATGTGAATGGGAGAGGAAAAAGCAGCGAGAGAAAAGTGATTGAATAATAATTTAGGAAATCAAGACGATTATTTATTTTTTGATGTTGGTTATTTTAATTAAATTTATATGATGTTGAAACGTCGGTATTATCTTACTTTTTGAATAATAACTAATGTAAATATAAAATCATTTATGAATGTTTTTATTAGCAGCTTGTGTAAGATGCCTTGATTTTTAACTTTTACGTAGAGCCAATCAGGCAGTTAGCTGGTGTGACTATGATCGATTACCATTTCCTCTTGTGGAATGTTTTATCATATTGAAATTTGGTTTTTTCATTCTTGTGGTCAGCTTGAGATGAAAGTGGCTGAGAACACCACTATGCAGAAGCGGCTACATGATTTGGTAATTGTTGTACTGATTTAGTATGTAAAGTTTGTTTTATGGAACCTGCATTCTGCATTCATGACAGCAGAAGTGGGAAACAATTAAATTACTAGAATTGAGTAACTATCTTGATTCTGTCTTGTGGTGAGAAACCAATTCAAGATTCACTCTTAGGCTAATGAATTGAGTGAAGTTGGAAAAAAGAAACTTATGCTATCTCTATGCTAGCTACTCTTGAATGAGTTTAGCTTACGGAAATTCGAGGTTAAAATTGCATGTCTTTTTTGTGTATTATTCTCGTTCTTTGCTTGGTGACCCCCAATTTAACAAAATTTAGTTGTTGACTTTAAACACCAATTTTAACAATGGATCATTACCTGAGGTTTGAGTGCTGGTAATTTAGACTTAGTTAATAATTAATATAGCCGTTGTCAAGCTCCTTCCCCTGAGCTACAAAGATGAAAGAAATAAATATTTGTTGTCAATACAGCATCTTTTTCAATTGACAATAATTTAAGCTGCTCCGTATTGGTCTTCAGCTTCTGAAAGATGTCCTGTTAACTTGTGTTTATTCCTTATGTTTGGAGACGCCAACTTTGATCTAAATTTTTAAGAAGCTAAATTTTCAGATAAATTAAAATTTCACAATTCATCAAGCATCATCTTAAATCTTATCTACTGCAACTGTGATAACTGATCGGATTTGATTGGGGAAGAACTGGAAAATTGTATTTTTTCTGATTCCATTTGATAGAAGTTGTCTGTGAAAATACTGAACCTTCTCTATTTCTCAAGAGCCCTTTTATTTATTCGGTTATCAAAGGAGCTTCCTTTTTAGTATAGGTTTGAGAGGGACCCTTGGTCAAAAGAGTGCTTATGGCTTAAGTTGGGCTGTGGATTGTGATCCCAAACCTCTTACCATCCAAGGTGAAAGTGAAAAGAATAGGGGGGAAAATTGTAATTTTGCTAATTTAAGGGGGACTACTGATATATTGGGGACTTATTTCTCGACAATTTGGGTTATTGATCTATAATATTTCGTCCTATGGCATCGGCTCCTTGATTAGACTAGTAGGAAAGAAAAGTGAGAGGCTGCTGCAACCCCACTCGAGGACAGTTAGAAAATGAGGAAGAGTCCCAAATTTTCTGATAAGAAATAACTATATATTCTTTATGGTGATATTGTCACGCACACCACAACCCAGCTATGTGGGTTATCTCTTAGTGTTTTTATCTTGGTTTTAAATATGCAGATTAGGATTTGGTTTGATCAGAATTTGGTCTTCTTCCTTGTATTTATATTGCACGTGAAGTGATAAGAATTCATTCAGCTTTCTTCACAAACAATCTTATAATTTTGATATCTTCGGGTTCTCTCTAACGAGCCCATCTTTCTCATGTTACTACCGAAGGCAAGCAAGGCAGAAAAACATCAAAGAAAAGCGGTATTTCCGAATTAAACGACCAGCCAATAACTTGCACCATAACTCGTTCCTACGCATGTAACAACTTGGTATCATAGCAGGGAGTTATGGCAGATTCTCAAGCACTGCAGAAACAATTGGCCGACTTTATCGCCCTTTACAAGGCCGACAAAAACATGCTGATCGCGCGCCTAGATGAACTTTCGCTACGAGGTTCACTAGGCTCGACTTCCCTCAGTTCGATGACCAGTCGGACCCAATCGTTTGGATCAACCGCTGCTGCGAAGAATTTGTTCGCCGCAACAAGACACAGGCAAGCAACTTCGTGGAAATTGTGTCCTTCCACCTGGAGGGCTACACTAAGTTGTGGTCCATTGAAGTCGCCGTACATCGGCCCCCCACCATCTTTAGCACGATGAGTCTCGCCCGTTTATATGAATTTGTGAAGGAAGGAACATTCCTTGTCGTCCGGAGCTACCACGGTGAGTCCAGCAACATCATTAAATGACTACCAAAGGCAGAAATGGAGGATCGATGCATGCATGGTCTTTGTTTTGATTGTGATGAGGAGTACACCCCACGAGACCAATGTAAAACCTATTTTGGCTAGAGGGCCACAAGGAAGCCGCAACTGAGGACGTCAGTGAAAAGAATGAGGAGGCCGAGGTTGAGATCTCTTTACACGCCATCTCTGACTCGGGGATTTATCAGACTATGCAAGTTTTGGGTGACATTAATTGCACACCCATTAGTGTGCTTGTTGACTTGGTGGGAACTCATTGTTTCATCGACACTTCTCTGGCAGCAACAATTAATCTTCTTTTCACCGATGTTCCGGCCTGCATGTTCTGGTCGTCGATGGCCAACCGATCCACAGTGCCTGCCGACATCTGTCCCGATCTTCCCATTGCCCTGGGTGGCCACACCTTCTTCATCGACTTCTTCCTTAATACACTCGGCTAAGTGGGTGTAGTTTTGGGTGTTAATTGGCTCTGCACCTTGTGCATTATCATTGGAATTTCGCTCTCATGTGCGCGCACTTCCGGGTGGGCAATCACTTTGTCCAACTCCAGGGCATGCGCGTGGCTTCTGCGTTGGTTACAATTACAACACTACTTTATTATGCACGGATGCCCAACGTAAATTGCAGTTGGTGTTAAGCAGATTCTCCGATCTGTTCAAGGAACCCAAGGCTTGCCCCCTCACCATGGGTTCTGCCACCGCATCATTTTAGAACCAGGTACGAATCCAATTGTACTCCTTCCATATTGCTACCCACATGCACAAAAGGATGAATAATACTGAAACAAAGGTTTATACGCCAGATCACTTCCTCTTTCTCCTCACCAGTAGTCTTGGTCAAAAAATTGGATGATTCTTGGTGATTATGTGTCGACTACAGGTCCATCAACGCAAAAACAATCAAGGACAAATTTCCCATACCTGTCATTGATGAATTATTGGACGAATTGCATGACACCTCTATTTTTCCAAACTAGATCTATCCGCTGGGTTTTATCAGATTCTCATGGACTCTAAGAGCGTGCCTCTTACCGCGTTTCACACTCATCATGGGCATATCAAGTTCCTTGTTATGCCATCTGACTGGACTCACAAACGCCCCCTCCACTTTTCAGGCATTGATGAACTCGATTTTCAGTTCCTTTCTGCTTAAATTTGTCCTTCGACGACATTCTGGTCTATAGCCCACGTGGGACGCATCTCAGCCATCTTTCTCAAATTTTCTCGCTTTTATCTGAGCAACGGCTTTTCCTAAAACATTCGAAGTGCTCATTTTGGGGCTTGGCAGTGGTCTATCTCGGTCACATGGTTTCACGGAATGAGGTGGTTTTGGGCGACAACAAAATCGTTGCCATTACCAAATGGCCACAACCGACACTATGCGCACCCTTCAGGGTTTCTTGGGGCTCACCGGGTATTTCAGCAAATTTGTGCGGAATTACGAGGTCATCGCCGCTACACTCACCTCCTTGTTGCGTAAGAATTCCTTCATGTGGAATGCCGATGCTGCCAAGGCCTTTGAATCTTTGAAAGAGGCCTTCATGTCCACTCCAATTTTGGCTCTACCTGATTTCTCAACCCCTTCATTGTTGAATGTGATGCTTTGGATGTCAGGATCGCTGTCGCGCGGGGTGAACAACCCATCGCCTATGTAGCACGGATACCTTGAAATTTTTTTTTTTGAAGTATCGGATACGGAGACGACACGGATACGGATACGATACGCGGATACGCGTGTCGGATACCCCAAAATCCGTGTCGTTGACTTTTTTTAGGGTTGACCAGTCGGATACGTTTTGGACACGGCGAGGACACGCCATGGATACGGCGTGGATACGTTTTTCGGATACGTTTGGGCAAAATTGTAAATTTTTAAAAGTTTTAGGGGTTAATTAAAAAAATTAAAATTGCTAAGGACTAAAAGGAAAATACTTTAACATATATTGGGCTGGGCTTTTAAATTCCAATATACATTTGTCGTCTCTTTCTGCTGAAGCCTCTCAACGTGATATCGCGTCGCCCTTCTTCTCTATTTCTGCCACTGCTACTGCTGCCGCCACCGCCGCCACTGCCGCCGCTTCCGTCGCCGCCGCCGCCGCCTGCAACCAAGAGGATAGTAATCTTTTCTGCATCTCTCTTATCATAAATAAATTAACTTTAATTTTTTTTTTTTTTGAAAATCTCTTGGTTATACAGTGAGTTTTCTATCTCTTGTTTTACTATAGGACAATAATTTTCAAGCATCACAAAAGAGTTTAATGTTATAACATTATTTGGAAGAAATAGGCTTACAGTAAACTATTGGCTATATAGTATACAGTGAACTATTTCTTGTAAATTAGAATTTGGTCAATTTGGATGACAGTGAACTATTGGCTATACAGTATACAGTGAACTATTTCTTCTATGTGCCATGGCTGACTTTATGTTTCTTGCTTTGCATAACTTCTAACAGCCTATTTGCAATGTTCAAAAGGAGAGTATACAAGAGGATGTAGATGATTTTTCTCAATTGTGGAAATTTGTAACGAAGATTGAAAAGGGAGCTGGTGGAGGAAATGTTACTTGGTCGTGTAACATATGTACTAAAGTGTGCAAGGGATCGTACTCGAGGGTGAAAGCACACCTATTAAAACTCAAAGGACTTGGAATTGCTGGTTGTGTGGCTGTTTCAATAGATCAAATAAAACATATGCAACAACTTCTGGATGATGCAGAATCGAGAAGGAAAAATGCTAAACCGAAAGAAGTACAATTGCCTTCATCATCTGCATCAAACATGGCTTCAAAATCCTCATGCAGTAGTCCTTTCTCTTTGCAAAGTGACGATCCAACAAAGAAGAGGAAAGGAACACTTGGCCCTCTTGAAAAAGCTTTTAATTTGAATGCAAGAGACGAGCTGCATTCTGAAATTGCGAGGTTGTTTTACACAGGGGGATTATCTTTCAATATTGCTAGAAATCCTCATTATATTCGTGCTTTCAGTATGGCTACTCAACGAACGATTCAAGGTTATCTTCCACCGGGATACAATTTATTGAGAACTACACTTCTTCAAAGAGAAAAAGCTCATATTGAAAAGTTGTTGGAGCCAACAAAAGCTGCTTGGAAACAAAAAGGTGTTAGTATTTGTAGTGATGGGTGGTCAGATGTACAAAGAAGACCACTTATTAATATCATGGCAGTGTGTGAAAGTGGCCCTATGTTTCTAAAAGCAATAAATTGTGAAGGTGAGTACAATGATAAAAGTTTCATCTCTAAGTTGCTCATCGATGCCATAAACGAAGTGGGACATCAGAATGTTGTCCAAGTGGTCACAGATAATGCTCCCGTATGCAAGGCCGCTGGGTTACTTGTTGAGGCAAAGTATCCACACATATTTTGGATACCTTGTGTTGTGCACACTTTGAATCTTGCTTTGAAGGATATTTGTGCACCGATTGACTCCGTACAAAACAAAGAAGTCTTTGAAGAGTGCAAGTGGATAGCAGAAGTATCAGATAATGCTTTGATGATCAAGAATTTTATAATGAATCACAATATGAGATTATCGATGTTCAACGATAACTCGAACTTGAAGATGCTCTCACTTGCAGAGACTCGATTCGCTTCCACAATCATTATGCTTAAAAGGTTCAGGCAAATCAAGAAATGTCTTGAAAGCATGGTGATTAGTGAAAGATGGGATCTGTACAAGGAGGATGACGTACTGAAGGCTAGAGCAGTGAAGTACAAGATATTAGATGATCAATTCTGGGAAAACATTGATTATATACTTTCTTTCACAAGTCCGATTTATGAGATGCTAAGGAAAGCAGACACTGATCATCCTTGTCTTCATTTAGTATATGAGTGGTGGGATGAAATGATAGAGAAGATTAGGGTTGCTATCTCGCAAGGGCCTCACAATGGAGATTCAAAGTTTTATGAGATTGTTCATGATATTCTGGTGCAGCGATTTTAATACACCTTTACATTGTTTGGCGCATTCTTTGAATCCGAGGTAAAACTCTAAAAAATTTAACTAAGTTTTAGCAAATTATACATATCAGTTCATATCTAATTATCAATCTTTTTATATAAATATTACAGCGATGAGTGGCTCCAAGAATCTCCCAATCGTCTTCCTCCTCATAGGGATATCGAAGTTTCAAGGGAAAGAAAAAAGTGCATTGAAAGATATTATTCTTGTTCATCAGAACGAAGAAGTGTCAACGAGGAGTTTGCCTCTTTTTCAGCCGCCATTGACGACTTTTCTGATAATGATGCAATGCGTGATCGAGGTTTGATGTCTCCAACTAAGTGGTGGGTTATACATGGTGCTTCCACAACAACTCTTCAAAGTTTAGCTTTAAAGCTACTTGGGCAGCCTTCTTCTTCTTGTTGTGAGAGAAATTGGAGCACCTACAATTTCATACACTCATTGAAGAGAAACAAAATAACACCACAAAGAGCAGTAGATTTGGTGTATGTTCACTACAATCTTCGTCTTTTATCAAGGAGGAGTCCACATTATAATGAAGGAGAAAGTAAGATGTGGGATGTTGGAGCAGATGCATTCGATTCCATGGACATGGAGGGTGCTGCTATCCTTGAAATTGCCAATTTGTCTCTTGACGAACCTGAATTGGAGTCAGTCTTATTTACTGATGAAGGCAGTGTTGGTGATGAAACCGATATGGATGTTTGATTTTTTTTTACTTGTTTAAGATGGATTTTGCGTTTAATATTTTGTAGTTTGTACCTAAGATATCATGATTAATGAATATTACAGCTATCTCTATGATTTTTACTTTTCAATACTAAATTTATATAAAATATAAATATATATAATATTTATATATATTTTAATGATTGTCGTATCCTAGCCGTATCGTGTCTTATATTTTCAAAAATTGACGTATCGTCGTATTCGTCGATACGATATTCGTACCCGTATCCATGCAACATAGCCCATCGCTTATGTCATTCACGCCCATAGTTATAAAAGGCGAGCGCCTAGCTGCGCCTAGGCACACCCGTTGCACCTGGGTTATTACCCAAACACAACACTTTAAATAGGCGCGCGCCTTAGGCCTCAAGACATCCTAGCGCTTAAGTGCGCCTTGCACCCCAAATAACTATGGTCACGCCTTGGCTCAGTGGTACCATAACCTGCCAGCTTATGAAGAGGAACTGATCGGTCTAGCAAAGGCTATCCGTCACTGGCTCACATATTTTTGGGGCAACTCCTTCGTTGACCGGACCGACCATTACAGCATCAAATTCATGTTGGAATAACGGATAACAACTTCTCCACGGCAGGGTTGGATTAGTAAGTTGTTTGGCTACGACTTTTGTGTGGAATACAAGACTGGAAATTCAAATATTGTGGCGGATGCATTATCACACCACGCCAATTTGAGGAGCTCCCCTCTCTCGCGGCCTTCACAATACTGACTTGTGACCTATTGGACTCGATTAAGGAGGAACACGCTATTTCTGCCGATGTCCAGCAGCGAACTTTTGCACTGCATACTCCCTCAGTTTCTTCTTGTTTTCATCATACAACTTCACTGTCTTTGCATCTTTTTTCTTTCCTTGAGATACAGTCTCATCAACATCATGTCGGAAGTGTAAATCTATTCGACCAGCTTGTTTTAATTTTTTCCCAGGAAAATCAGGTGCAAGATTGGAACGCTGACCAAATGAAATTGAAATAGGCTGTTTCCCTTTTGCATGTATATCTTCTTCAACTTCCAAATATTATTGTTGTTATGCAACTTCATCAAAGTGAGGGATTGCATCCATTTGATTTTTCAATTCTTTCTTTTTTGACATATAAGAGCTGATTTCTTCTTTCACGTGCTCTGGACATTTTAAGCAAGTTTTCGTATTCCTATTGCCTCCAACAAGATGTTGTTTATGTCGATAAATCCCACCGTTAGTTGTTTTCCCACAAAAATTGCACTTTACTTTATTGGTATTTTTTGGGTCTTCTAATGTTGCATAATTCCATGCTGGATCTTTTCGAAGGGTTTGTGATTCAGAATTTGACATTTTTATCGGCAAAAACAGGCTTTATTCTAGAATTCTGCAATAAATTGCTGAAATACAAAATTAAAAATATAAACATAAAATATAAATATATTGCTGAATACAATATATTAAATAATTCAATCATCAACAGGTTACGGGATTATACAAGATAGATCAAAAGTTGGAAAAACATTTCATTAAAAATCAAATAATTCTAGTTCATACTTCATTCATAATTCTGATAATAATGTATTAAAAAATAAAATACAAACCAACTCCAAATGCTATTACAGACAGATTACGTCAGTAAATTCAATTGGACAGCCGACAACAAACATGAAAAAAAAATGTTTGGACATTAGAGTATTTGGCTTATCTACTCAAAACCGGCAGCGATCAGGTGTGGCCGTGTGGGGTTCATAATCATTTACTGGGAAGGATTTGAATAAGGCTATGACATTAAAAGTGTGGATAGCATATGTTTTCATAGCCTGATCCGCTCCAATCATCATATAAAGTATAAACTACTACAAAAATTTTCTGCAACATGCTTTCATATATTCCGTGGACTGTGTCCAACTTTTTCCATAATATTTTATCGTTTTTAGTATGTAAATAAGTATGAAAACTCACAGTTTTTGATGAACCAAAAAAAGTATGAGAGAGGCCGCTGCACGCAAAGTCGCTACACAGAGAGAAACTGAGAGGTCGCTGAGTTCTGTCTCGCTAGGGAGAAAACGCACACATGCAGGGCTTTGTAGAAAATAAAACAGGGATTCTGTTTGTTAATTGGGCCTAAAACTTGTTGGGCTTTAATTATAATTAATATGTATAGAATCGTTGGCTTTATTGACACAGGCGCAGAAGGCGCGCGCTTGATTATAGTATCACCCAGGCGCAAAAGATGTGCCGCGACAGGCGCAGCCAGGCGCTCGCTTTTTATAACTATGCTCTCGGTGATGGTCTACCGCTTCTCCAAATACGCCCACTTTATGGCCCTGTCACCTCCATATACAGCCGTCTCGGTAGCTCGCCTGTTTTTTGACGTCTAGGCGCAGCCTGGAGTACCCTATGTGCCTGGGTAACCGCCCAGGCACTGACCTTGCAAGAGGCGAGCCCAGGCACACGCCTCTTGCAAGGCACAAAACTTTCTTGAGGCGAGAAAAAGCGCACTTCTGTGATGTTTGTGACCAATTTTTTTCCACGTTAACATAACTAAAGCCCAATAAGATTAAGCCCATATCTTTCTAATATTAGAATCTAATTATTAGAAGTGCTCTCTTATTAAAAGTGAGCAATTACCTCTCCATCCTCAACTCATACTTCTATATGCAGCAGCCCCCAAGTTCATGATCTTCAGATTCTTCCTGCTCATGTATTTTTTGATAATATTATTCAGATTTTCTTGGATCAGTCATGCGGCTAGAAGGGTCTTTTTCCTTCAACCAGGTAACGTGTCTCAATTTTTCGAGGGCCAGCTTGAAGCTGTTGGGACTTAGTTTTGGAGGGCCAGGTAGCAGCTGTTGAGCTTTTGGATGACACGGCTGATGAGAGATGTAACTTGTCATCCAAAATCTTTTGTAATGTGTCTCAATTTTTTCCTTTTTTTTTATTTTTCTTTATTTTATAAACACTTAAATATATTAACAACCACTCTTTTTCTTTCCGTTTTTTTAATGCAATTTAATTTCTTCCGTTTTTTTTAATGCAATTTAATTCTTAGACCTATCCAATTTTTCTTCTAATGTTTTCTTTAAAAAGACAGATGATCGATGATTAAATAATTGATTTTCTTTTAAAAAATTACAATGTCTATTTGTTAATTAATTTTTTATATGTATATAAACTTTAGTAAGAGTGACTTTAAATATGTGAATTCTAAAAATTTATGCTTAATATGTTTTACTTCGATAAGGCTTGCAATGTATGATGAAGTAGTGAGAGAATTTTTCAAAATGCTCTCCTCCCCTTTTCCGTCTGCGGTTACTCGGTTTTCCTTCTGCTCCATCAATACATTCAACTCCTGAGTTCTGCTGACCGCATCGTCCCCCTTCCTCCGGCGTCGTCGCCGGTCGCCGGCGACCATCTTTTTCTTGTTCCGTTCTCTCTTTTTTAAGCTTCTTGTCCGAGAGTTGTAAGCCTCTTCTTTTCGAGGTTAACCTTTCCTCATCTTCGTCAACATTTTTCCTGCTGTCTCGTACCATTATGAATCGCACGCAAGAATGCATGCTCGGAAGAAAGGAATGTGATGAAAGTGTACTCATTGAACACAAAATCTTCAAGTTGCGAATGGGCTTTGGGGGCAGCTCCATCTGGTGGGAAGAAAGAACCGGGAAGAAGAGCTATATGGTGGACTTTGACCGCGACGAGGCACGTTGGTTAAGCCAAAGATTTCACGAACTTGGCAACTATCCTTCTCCAGCATCGGTTTTTCATCGTTACAGGGGACGTAATTCGATATTCACACTTGCAAAAGTTTGTAAACAAACATGGAAGCTTCATTGAGGTGTCTAATTACTACCGACACGGAAGAAAGCAAAATACAATTGTGCCCAGCGGATATGGCTCAGGGGGATGGCAGAAGATAGCTCTTATTTTGGGAAAGTTATTGGCAGGAAGGTCACAGAGAAATGTCCTTAAACCGGAGCTACAATGCGATTCTTATCCACCGAGAGTAAAGGCCTTTACTTAAGACGATAGAGCATCAGCGAGGGATTGGAATACTAAGAAGCTGACAGAAATGAAAATAAAGGAGTTGAAATGGCTTGAAGCAATTGTGATTACAAAGGGCAAGGTGAATATTTCTTGGGACAACATTCAAAATGTCCTTGGGAAATCCACCAAGAAGCAGGTCAAGGTTTTTCCATTCCAAGCAAATAAGGCAGTGTGGTGGCCACCGAATGCAGAAGATTTTGAATATTTCACTAAGTTGAGAAGGGGTTTTTTTTGAAAATGGGGTCACTTTGGATTTTGAGGCTTGGAGAATGGATATAAACACGGAAGAAAGGGTCTTCAAGTGCTGCAACAGTTGGATTCTAATATATGGGCTACCTTGGAATTGCTGGTCTCAGGACACTTTTAATCTCATAGGGAGAATTGTGGGGGAATGCTGGATATCAATGAAGATACAAGACTTTTTCGTAATCTGGAGGCGGTAAAGATTAAGGTTAAAGGTGTCGAGGGAGGGTTCATTAGGGATAGATTGCTTTTACATCTGGAAGGGAAGGAAAGAGAGATTAAAATTCAAGTGGAATCTTTCAATCCGGGGGCTTATGAGCAGTATCAAAGACAAACTTATGCACAGGTTGTGGTGAATGGCAAGAGGACGTTGGCGGGATGGGGGAATAAAAATATTCTGCAGTGGAAAGAAAGAGGCAAGGGGGCTACGGCATTTTCCTTAAAAGACGCCAAAGAGATGGGGGTTATGGGAAATCAAACGAGTAATTCTGCAGGAAATATGGAACGACATCAATATGAAGACTTTGGGCAGAAAAGTGTGGAACCACATGGTTCTCTTAATCCGAAGGATCCTACCAGCAATCCAGGGGGCTTCAAAGATAAACGACAAATACAAATGCGGGCAAAGTGTTTAAAATCTTAACAAAAATTGTTCCGAAGATTGCTGAAGATTTCAGAAAATCACCAGTCCAATCGATGACTATCGATAATGATGTGGAAATGCAAAATGGGGAGTGCAAGGGAAACAGCAATCATTTTTTGCCTCCGTATGGGAATGTGTACTGCAGGAAAAAAATTAAGAAGAAATGATCCGCTGGATGTGGGGCACGGAGATGAAGGGAAGTTTGAGTCAGACTACGGCTTAGGTGGTGTTAGTGTGCATGAGGGGCTGTACGATTCCGATGAAGGAGAAACAATGAAGTTTGTTGACTCAAGAGATGACTTGATGGACAATGAATTAGACTCGGAAGATGATGCTAGCCAAGGAATGATGCAAGTCAGATGAATCCACGACATGTGCAGAGCAAAAAGTTCCACTGAAGGATTTGTTCTTAACACCAAAGAGGCTGGAGGATTACGCTGCGCCTAAGCCACCTGATAATGGTAATTCTGCTGTGGGAAAGGTACTAACCAACTTCATTCCTTTCTTTAATCAATCCCCCAAGATCCAATCTGTTTTACCTTCGTCTTTAGTCTTGGGGTTGTCTAGTGGTCCTTTAGGAGGTGAGGGGAAGAGTTTAGATGAATTGCCGGGCCAAGAACAAGAAATGATCAGTGGGCGTACATTGGAGTGGGTTGGGTGTGTCACTAAGGATGTGCAGGTTGAATTGGAGGGTGGTAATCGTGGGGATCAGGGGCACGTATCAACCGGACCGTTGCAGAGGGAATTGAATAGATTGAATTGTGGAATTAACTACGCCAAAGGTTCGTCCTCGAGGGGTAAAGAGGTTGTTTTATGAAAATTCTCACTTGGAATATTAGGGGAGGAGGGGATTTGAAAAAAAAGGAACTGGTTCGAAGGATAATACGAAAAGCAAGTCCGGACCTTGTGGTGATTTAGGAAACAAAGAAAGAACTAATTGATAGGTGTTTCGTGGCTAGTGTGTGGAAGTATAGGTTTGTTGATTGGGTCTTTCTGCCTTCGGAAGGCCGTGCGGGAGGTATATTAGTGATGTGGGATCCGAGGGTCGTGGTGGTTAGTGATAACTTGATAGGGGAATTCTCGGTTTCTATTCGGATTTTGGTCAATGATACAATCAGTTGGTGGTTCTCGGCGATCTACGGTCCATTGAAGCCAAGAGAGAGGGAGAGATTTTGGGACGAATTGGCTGGTTTGAGTGCTATTTGTGAGGACAATTGGTGTTTGGGAGGTGATTTCAATGTAGTAAGGAACACGGGAGAAAAAATGAACAGTCTCTCATCTACCACGAGTATGCTTTGTTTTGACAACTTGATAGGTGAATTAGGTTTGCATGAACCACCACTTCTGAATGCAAAATACACTTGGTCAAATTTCAGAGCTTCACCGATCTGTTGCCGGTTAGACAGATTTCTCATCACCAATAGTTGGAGGGATTTATTCCCTCATTTCAGACAGACAGTGCTTCCAAGGATTACCTCGGATCATTGCCCAGTGATATTTGATACCACAAAGTCGAAATGAGGGCCATCTCCCTTCAGATTCGAGAACGTTTGGCTGTCACACCACAATTTCAAAGACCTAATGCAGATTTGGTGGCACGATGGGGTTTATCAAGGGTGGGAAGGATACAAATTCATGTCTAAGCTGAAAAAGTTGAAAGGTGATTTGTCAAGATGGAATAAAGAGGGTTTCGGTAATGTGGATGTCAGTATCGGAGAGTTGACTGCTAGGATAAAATTTTTGGATGAGCTAGAAGGCAGTGGAAGATGGTCTGAAAATTTTCAGCGGGAAAGAAGAGATCTACGATGTGAGCTGGAAAAAGTGACTTTTAAAAAATTCCAAATGGAAAATCAAAAAGCTAAATTGAGATGGTTGAGGGAAGGCGACCAAAATTCAAAATTTTTCCATTCGTTGTTAACTAATAGAAGAAATAAGTCGATTATAGATAAGGTGGAGTTGGATGATGGGTCCGTAATTGTGGATGAGACTCAGATTGAGGAAAATATTGTCAAATACTATGCTCATCTCTATAGAAGATCAGAGAGGGATGGGGGTGGTTTGGATGGATTGGAATGGTGCCCTTTGGATAGGTCTGATGCACTGGAATTGGAGATCCCTTTCTCGGAGATTGAAATCAAAAAGGCAGTGTTTGACATTGATGGGAACAAAGCTCCTGGTCCGGACGGATTCACCTTAGCGTTCTTTCAAAAGAATTGGGAATTATTGAAGGGGGATCTGTTGAAAGTCTTTGATGAGTTTTTTGAGGGAGGCGTGGTAAATGGCATTACGAATGAAACTTATATTTGTCTTATACCGAAGAAGAAAGATGCGATTAGGGTCAAAGATTTTCGGCCAATAAGCTTGATAACCAGTTTGTACAAGATATTAGCCAAAGTGTTGACTAACAGATTAAAGAAAGTCTTGAGGAGTATGATCGCCGAGAACCAATGTGCATTTATAAAAAGGAGATAAATTTTAGATTGCTGCCTCGTCGCCAATGAGGTGGTGGAGGAGTACCGCAAAAGAAAAATGAAGGGATGGATATTGAAGGTAGATTTGGAAAAGGCGTATGATAACGTCGATTGGCAATTTCTAGACTTCGTGTTACAAAAGAAGGGTTTCGGAGATAGATGGAGGAAGTGGATTCGTGGGGGTGTGTCTAATGTCTCGTTCTCAATTTTTATTAATGGTAAGCCGAGGGGGAAGTTCAAAGGAGAAAGAGGAATTCGCCAAGGGGATCCACTATCGCCTTTTCTCTTTAACTTGGTTGTGGATGTCTTGGGGAGGATGGTAGACAAGGCTAAGACTTTGGACGAGGTGAGAGGTCTTGTGGTGGGAAAAGGTAAAATTGAGATATCACATATTCAATTCGCGGATGACACGTTGTTTATGGTTCAAACAAAGGCGCATGTGATTGCACTTGTGGAATTAATCAAATCATTCGGGAAAAAGTCTGGACTGAAGATAAAATTTCAAAAAAGTGTCATTTTGGGGATTAATTTTGATAAAGAGGAAGTGGTTGATTTGGCGCAAATTATTGGCTGCAAACCTGACGATTGGCCGATCAAGTATCTAGGGTTACCTCTGGGAGGTAGGCCTACGACTTTCGATTTTTGGGAACCAGTCTTATCCAAGATGTCGAAAAAATTATCGACTTGGAAGAAAGCGTATTTGTCAAAAGGGGGCCGCCTTACACTCATAAATTCAGTTCTTTGCGCAATGCCTTCCTATTACATGTCTTTGTTTAAGGTTCCAAGCAAGGTGGCAAAAATTATTGAAAAAACGATGCGTGATTTCCTTTGGGATGGTTTGGACGGGGATAAACATTGTCATCTTGTGGGTTGGGAACAGGTTTGCAAACCGAGGGACCGAGGAGGATTGGGCTTGGGGAATATCGTTTTGAGGAATAGGGCGTTGCTAGGAAAATGGTGGTGGAGAGGAACAAAGGAGATAGAGACTTTGTGGATAAAGGTGATAAAAAGCATTTATGGACTTCAAGACAATTAGTGGGATTTGGGTTTGGCCACGAATGTTACTTTCAGAAGCCCTTGAAAATTCATTTCTCGTACTTTCCTGGCAATTCATCTTATGTGGGGTTCGGTTTTGAGAGGGGGCAACTACATTCGGTTTTGGGAGGACGTGTGGGGGGGAGTGGGTATTTCGCTCAAAGATCGTTTCGTTTCTTTGTATAGAATATGTACTGTGTCAAACAAACCTATTTTGAGCTTCTTAGAGGTGATCAGTGCTGAGGGCGGACAAACTTATCGGTGGGATGTGTGTTTTAGGAGAAATCTAAATGACTTAGAGTTGGAAGAGTTTGTTATTCTTGCGGGTGTGTTAGATACTGGTCAGGGTTCAGTTAGGCGTGGATGATTACAGGGTTTGGTTGGGGGAGTCTTCGGGTTTGTTTTCTGTCAAATCTTTTTACGAGTCCTTCTTCCCTATCCATAACTTTCCTACTTTTCCTAGTAATGATCATATTTGGAAAGTCATGTCCCACAAAAGGTTCAAATGTTCTCGTGGACTGTGGCGTTGGGTAAATTACCTACAGCGGATTCGGTGCAAAGAAGATGGCCAACGTGTGCTTTATGCCCTCATTGGTGCACGTTATGCCAAGGCAATGAAGAGACTCAGGATCATTTACTATTACACTGTTCGTACTCACGCCGTTTGCGGACATTGGTTATGCAAGAGCTTAGATTTCAATGGGTGTTTCCACAGAGGGCTAGAGACATGTTCATCATCGATCCAGGTCTCTCTACGGGGAGCAGAGCTAGCATTCTATGGTATGTTATGATTCATTTCTTATTTTGGAGCATATGGCTAGAGAGGAACAACAGAATCTTTAACGACACACAAGCAGACGCCAGCGTAGTATGGGAGCTCATTAAGTTCAGAGTGGCGACTACAATCACAGGTTAAAGAATTTCACCATCTTTCGATTTCAGATGTTGTTAGGGATTGGAAGTTTGTAATGCTTTGAAGATTGTCTTCTCTTTGTTGTTTTTGCGTTTCGCGGATCACTCATCCGCTTCTATTGTATTAAGAAAATTCTTAAATTATATATATTTATGTTTCTGATCAAAAAAAAAAAAAAAAACTTCGATAAGGCTTGCGCCTCAAGCTCCAAGACACTTGTGCTCTTTAGTGCTTATTGCGCCTTAAAACTATGAGCTGCCAGAATCCATGGTCAATGATAGGGATGCGACTTTCACTAGCGCCTTCTGGACTGGTTCGCCTACGGGACACCAAGATGTGTTTTAGCTCGGCAGGCATACCACACTCAATCCGATGGTCAAATAGAGGCAGTTAACAAGGTAATCGAGATGTATCTTCATTGTTTCTCTGGTGATGATCCCAAAATATGGTTGAATTGGTTGTCTTGGTCTGAATACTGCAACAATACTGGCTTCCACTTGTCCTTACGTGCCACGCCCTTCGAGGTGGTCTATGTGTGACTCGCGCTGCGCATAGTGGCCTATTGCCTAGACCGCAGTCAACTTGGCGCTCCAACAGAGCAACAATACCCTAGCAGATCTTCGGGGTCACGTCTTGCTTGCACAGAACGTCATGAAACGTAAGTACGACATGTCCCATCGTAATGTGGCTTTTGTTGTGGGAGATCATGTCCTCCTGCGTTTGCAGCCATATCGTCAAATAAGTTCGGAAGCAAGAAAGAGCAACAAGTTGGGGCCACGCTATTTTGGCCCTTTCAAAATCTTTGAATGTATTGGCTCTGCCACCTATCACCTCGAACTACCTGCCTCCTAAGCTTCATCAGGTGTTCCATGTTTCTTGCCTAAAGCCATTCCGTGGTAAATGCGACTTCTCACTCACACTACCGCCCATTGATGAGGCTGATTTTCGTCCGCTCCCGCAAGCTGTCCTGTACTGTCGGACATGTCGTGGTCGCATCTTGGTCCATTGACTCGGCCTCTCTCCTGCAGATGCCTCTTGGGAGGATGCTGCACATTCACCACTGATTTTCCTTCCTTAGTGTTTGAGGACAACAACGATCGGAAAGGCAGGACTGATGTCACTCACACCACAACCTAGCTCACCAGCTCGGAGCCCAACGCCATGCAGCCCAAACCCATCTACGCAGCCAGATAAGGTCTACAAGCGTTTCACTCATGGCAAACACAAGCGGGATTAGGATTTCAAACTTCTGTTTTATCTTTTTATTTTTTAATAAACATTATCCCGTGTGAGTAATCTCTTAGGGTTTCTATCTTTGTTTTAAATATTTTGAGTAGGATTTGGTTTGATTAGGATTTGGTCTTCTTCCTTGTGTTTATATTGCACGTGAAGTAATAAGAATTAATTCAGCTTTCGCCACTAACAATCTTATAATTGTGAGATCGTCGGGTTCTCTCTAAGGAGCTCATCTCTCCCACGTTACCGCTAGAGGCAAGCAGGCAGAAAAACTTCAAAGAAAGGCGGTGTTTCCGAATTAAACGACCAGCCAGTAACTCGCCCCATAACTCGATCCTACGCACGTAACAGATACTTTTCAAACTTTACTCCTAAAGAATATATATTTTTTCTACATTTATGGAGAGAATGTCTATTCTGATAGTTCATGACCGTGAATGATTAACAATCTAACTCATCCCACAACTTTATCAACCCCAAGGGAATTAAGGGAAAGATGGATTAATAAACTAAGTCCCTTCCAGTGTGCAGCCTACCTTATTTCATTGCTTTGTATGTTGATGAATATACTCTCCTGTTGGAAGTTAGTCAATTTGTTTTTTTATGATTGTGTTTTTGCAGGAGCAGAACACTATACCTTCACTGAGGAAAGCTCTCAAGGATGTTGCGATGGAAAAGGATGCTGCAGTTGTGGCACGGGTGATATAATCTTGCCATTATTTTAATGTTTTGCTTAAAATTTCTTCTTCTATGCATCTTTCTTTCTTTATTTTTTTCTTTTCCTTTTCAGTTCTCTGTAACTGTAGAATCTCATGTTCTCCCGTAGGAGGACCTTTCAGCGCAGATTCGCACGCTGAAAAAGCGCATGAAGGAAGCAGAAGAAGAACAGTACCGTGTTAGCTCACAGTTTCCATAATTAGTAAATTATACCTGACGTCCATCCTCTTATATGCTTATGAAATCTCTTGCATTAGGCTGAAGAAGATGCAGCTGCATTAAGAGCAGAACTTAATTCATTGCAACAGCAAACAATGAATGGTTTGCCTGGAGGCTTCACCGCTGGAGGATTTTCCACTGATCAGATGCAATCCATTGAAAAGGAATTGTCTGATTTGAAGTCCCAGCTTGAGGTCAAATTTTCTGCAAACATGACTTTTTACTTTTGTGAATTACTCTATAGCATAAGGCACACGAGTCAATTATATTGTTGAGATGTACAGCAAATGTCGATATTGAGGCGGCAGGAGCATCAAATTTTATCAGAGGAGCAGGCACGCACATCCTCCCTTACAATTCAAAAACAGGAGTTGGAAGAAAAACTTCTATCTATCTCCAATAGAATCTCAGGTATCACTAATTGGTTTTGTAGGGTCGATCTTTCTTTGAAAGTGACTGTTTAATTTGGTTTATCATCAAGTGATAAAGCATAGTTGAATTGAACCATTTAATATTGTGCGTTGGATCAACAACCCTCATCTTGGGAGTTCCGTAACAAAGAACATAGAAGCAATCTGTTGCGGCCTGGGCTTAGGGGTGATGGTGTGCTGTACCAATCTATGGTTTCTAGAAGGATCTGTGAGGAGAATCGAGCCGGGGGGGGGGGGGGGGGGGGGGTGGGGTGTGTGTGTGTGTGTGTGTGTGTGTGTGTGTGGGGATGGAGCTAATAGTTTAGGTAGAATATAATTTTGTTAAGGATGATGTCTTTTCAAAACTATTGACCAAACTCATAACAATGAAAATGGCCCCAAGAGATAGAAAATATCCCAATTCTTGCTCCTTCCCTAACCAAGCTAGATATCACTCTTAACAAAATTCTGCCCTACCTATTTTTTTGGATTCACAGCACAATCTAGCCATAGATTTATCTTAATAATTGTATTGGCTTGAAACCAGATATATATTACTAAAACATTTTAGAAGTTCTGCTATTTTGTTTTTGTGTGTGGGTACTAATTGCTCCGTAGCTGGGCATCTGGATATATTTTTCCAATAAACTATGTGATTTATGTAACTTGTTTCTATCTTATGTGTTGCAGAGGAAGCAACAGAAAAGACTAACCATAGAGCATTTACCGTGGTATGATTAATAATTTTTTATCATATTTTAGTTGTAGCTGATACTGTTATACTAAGAAACATGTGGAGGATTAGAGAAAATCTGTAAAAAAAAAAATAAAAATTCGCCTGATTGTTGTATGCGCAACATGCACTAAGATGAACCAGCGCTCCTAGTGCATTGGCTGTTGAGCTATTTAGCCCTTTGTCTAGTGGTTTAGGTCCTTTACGAGATCTCTCTTTCAAGGATACATTGGGGATTTGAATCCCCCTAGGGATGGGTACTATGAGCGGTAGTCATTGACAAAAGTATTCAGTTATAATATACTTACTATTTCAAATTAAGATCAACCCGGACAACTAGAGCATTGGATTGAAGCAAGAAGACAAAAAAATTAAGAAATGTACCTTATCGAATCCAGGAGCTCTGTGACATGATATCTAGAAGCATGCTTATAGCGCAAATCAAGTCCCTACGGTGCGCCGAAGCACACTCTTCAATAAAGGGTTAGCTGTGGATTGTGGTTTGCGCATGCACCACACTAAACCTTCGCTTGTCCCTCAATCAATCGCATGTCTTCTGCACTTGAAAAACTATAATCTTTATATTGTAGGTTTTAATTGTTAAAATATTTCTATTTTTTTCCCCTTAACCCCTGCCTTTTATTTATCGTTGATCCACAAGTATTCCATTTTACTGTATCGGAGCACAGGGAGATAAGGATAAACTTGAGAAGCAATTGCATGATATGGCGGTAGTGGTTGAGAGGTTGGAAAGTAGCAGGCAAAAGCTTTTGATGGAGGTACCACCTTGATTTGCCTTGTCAACTCAATTCTTAATATTAAGAAATGAAATTCATATTTATTTATTTTTTTCATAGATTGATTCCCAGTCTTCAGAGATTGAGAGACTCTTCGATGAAAATTCAAGTCTCACATCTGCTTATCAAGAATCAATGGGATTAGTGGCGCACTGGGAGAATCAGGTGCTTTCTTGTGAATTATGATGCATAATAATTAATATTATTATCATGCCCCTTCATGTTGTAGTTAGTATGAAGTGAAGACTGTTCCATTCTTTGTTTCCAAGAATGAAGTGATCGATTGTTTAATAGATTAAAGGTTTGTAATGACTGGAGAAAATTACATTGGGATGATTATTCGATTTTTTGGTGTGAATGGTTGAATACGAGATCGCATTTCAATACAATATCAAAGGACAATAATACTCTTTGCCTGAAAATTCTGTTGCATGGTGTTCCTATACCATGTGTGGAAAAGAACTTCATGCCTTTTTCAAAAAAATTAGATTATGTTGAGAATGGCTTCATCGTTTATTTTTATGCGGTTACTGTTATGAGTTCTTTAACAAAGTCTTTTTGGCACATTATAATAGGTTCTTGAGAAACCAGATGATTGTAGATTTGTTCAGAAAATGTTTCTCAATTTCTGTTATTAATAGGACATATTTTCCATTACCTCACAGTTATGAATGTGTGCCTCAGGTGAAAGATAGCCTACAGCAGAATGAGCAACTCCGAGGTATGTTAAATAAGCTGCGGGCTGAACTGACCAGTATACAAACAGTGGATGATAAAGTTACCAAGAAAGCCCACTTTGATTCCAGTAGAGAAGAAAACCAGTATTCAGAGGAAGTTAATTCCCTCAAGGTATGTACCAAAAATTCTGAGCAACTATTTTCCTTCTCCTTGGCTTACTGTTGAATGGTATTTGATTGGAAAAAAGCAGCACAGTGACAAGAAGTAAAGTCTTAGAACGAATTTATATTTATTTTTACCGTGGCAAATGCAGATTTATTTGCCTTACATTGTGTATGCCACTTAATTGTATTCAGTTACTAAAATATTAATATTATTCCTTATCGTATAAATTGCATTCATGATGCCAATCCTTCCTTTTCTATTTGTTTATAGGGGCAGTTAACCACAGAGCAAAGCCGAGCTGAGGCTCTGTCTGCTGAGGTCTTGCACCTCTCAGCACGCCTTCAGCAAGCTACACAAGCATATAATGGTCTTGCACGCCTGTATGCCTTCTTCCCTATACTTCCCTCCCATTTTCGTTTTCGTAGAAGTTGATGTTCACTGATTTTAAGTATTTCACAGATATAAACCAGTGTTGCGAAATATAGAAAACCAGCTTATGAAGATGAAGCAAAACGACTCGGTGACCATGCAGTGAAGGGTGAAGGTGGGAAAATTAATGTGTGTGTACCATATTAAAATGCTTTTTAGAAAAGGTTCGACATTGTTAGTCGTCGGAAATGAATCTGTGACAAAATATATTCGAATTCATTTTTACTTCATTGATGACATTTATTTAAATCACATAGAGATGTAGAGAAATTTTCAGCAGTTTTGAGTTTTATAATTTGTAGTTTTTCTATTTTTGCGTATCATAATAAGGCTATTGATTTGAGAGTTTACTTGTGATCTCCTTATTTTTTACCCGAGTTATTTGGTGGTGACTGTTGGGAGAGGCCCTTTGACAAGGGAAAAAAATTCAATTTTCGGCTGTACTTTCATGAAAATGTAGTCCCACACTTCAACGCTGCGTTTGGTTGGACGGATTAAGTAGGATATAATATTTTATCACACTTTATCTAATGTTTGGTACGATTTTTATTTAAGCAACTCAATCCTTCTTATAAATGATTAGGTTGTATTACGTGTGATTAAATAATACCTCCTTCTTCCGTAAGATTATTAATCTTTCCTCTATTCCTACTCTATTTTCAAATTTACCCTTCCTCCTTCACCGCTGTTGAACCACCTTGGCCGCCGGACCGCCTCCGTCGCCGTCGGAGGACCGCCGTCTCCGCCAGAGGACCGTCGCCGTCGTCGCCGCACCGCTGTCACCATCGGACCACAGTCGCCGGACCACCGCCGCCACCATGGCCGTCGGACTACCGTCGTCGCCGGATCGCCGCAGCACTGCCGTCGCCGGACCGTCGGATCTCCGTCGGACCGCCAACGCCGCCGGACCGCCGCATCCGAAGTGGAACAATAAAAAAAAAAAGAAAGGACAATTTTGTCTTTTCATCAAAAAATTCAAAATTATCTTACACTTAAAAATCTTACCAAACATAATATTATTTTACATAATATATTATATTTTTACGACAATCATTTTCTTTATCATTTACATATTAATCATTAATTTATTTTATCTTACAATCAAACGCATTCCAAATATATTGGACTTTTTTCATAAACTTACTTATTTCACTTCTAATAATTATACGCGTGTTCATTCTGTTGCGCTTTTAACTCACTATGAATTTAATAATGACAAACGCCGGGGATTAGCTGATCATTGAAGAAATGCGGCAAATCAATGTTCTAAAAATACGTCGTAGCGTGGAGAATAAAGTTCAAGGAAAAAAAAAAGAAACATTTTCAATTTTTATTTTAATTTAAATTATTTCAATTCAAAAAATAAATAAAAAGATAAGATTTTCAATTTGTACCGTTTGTTTGAATTGATAAAGAAAATTGATAATTTGAACTTTTATTAAACTTGGTTTAATGTGTATCATAATATATGCATTCAAGTAAAATATTAAAATGAAAAATATATAACAGTCACTAGTCATAAAAAATGTTAATCCATAATCTTATTCGATAAATTTATATATCATTAAAAGTTAGTAAAATCATCAGAAAATATGTAAAAGAAATAAAGCGTTAGGAAAATGAAAAAGAAAATATCAATCCAGCAGGGTAAAAACAAAGCAGCAGCCTAGAAAATAAGGTGTATTTGTCGTCTTGGTTGAATATTTGTGGTTTCGCGGCCAATACGGAGATGGAATCTCCACCTCACTACACTACACAATACTTGAAAAAGATGTGCAATTCATTCGAATTCGAGACGTTCCAATATTTGGATAGAATCTCCACCTCATTACACATTTCTTGATATTCACCCACAGAAAAGATCATAACTAAATAAACGAACCATGGCCCAGAGTCATCATAACTTGCTTCTTCACAAGAGCCGCTTTTTATCGGTCGGTTTAAGGATCTGAAACGAGCACATCAAACTCTCGTCGACACTCATCATAGCACCAGCATTATCGAATTCCCCACAATAGTTCGGAGCAGAGAATACAGTCACCAGTTTCCTTTCCGCAAAAAATTCATATCCATCTTCTACGACCTGATCAAGAAACTATCCAGTTAACTCTGAGATACGAGCTTATGGATGAAAAATAAGTCTATCGAAAAACTAATACCTGATGAGCACGACAAACAAGATCCATATCTTGTTGTGACAAAAATTCAGCCACCTTATCGGAACCAAATGTGTACGAGACTCCCCTATCGTTCATCCCCCAACCTCTAATTTCTCTACAAGGATCGGACCATAGTAAATCACAAAGTAAACCAGTGTCGGGAACATCAGTTGGACGCAGTAAATTCCTTATTTGATCCAAGTTTGTTAGGTCTGGAGAAAGACCACCGTGCATGCAAAGTATTTTCTCATCTACAAGAGCTGCCACAGGAAGGCAGTTGAAACACTCGGTAAAAACTTTCCATAGTTTAACATTGAATCGGCGTTTACATTCATCATAGAATCCATATATCCTGTTAATAGAGGCACATTCATGATTTCCTCGTAAAAGAAAGAAATTCTCTGGATATTTTATTTTATAAGCAAGGAGCAGGCAGATTGTTTCCAAACTTTGTTTCCCACGATCGACATAATCCCCTAAGAACAAATAATTGGCCTCTGGAGGAAATCCCCCATATTCAAAAAGCCTTAAAAGATCTCCATATTGTCCATGAATGTCACCTGGAATCCAAAAAAATTCATACCATCAAACTACCTTTACAAGTGCATGCAAAACAACAGAACAAGAGAAAAACAGCTACAACATCAGAGAATCACAAGTTCCTTTGATCAACACAAAATGATACTTTTCTATTCCTATCCTCAACTAAGTACATATCCAAACAAAATTTCTAAAGCGACCAACTTACTCTAATCTTGTACAACTTCATGCATAACCATCAATGCATTTCTTTGCCGAAGTGCAACAAAAAGCTAACATGATTCAGTGCTAAAGGCACGGCGAAGGCATAAGGGGCAATGCAAGACCTGTTAAACTGGGGAGCAAGGTGGGAACATATCAAATCTTGCCGAGAAAGGAGAGAGCTAACGTAAAAGTTTTTCCTGCAGGGGATAGAATTTTTAGGCCATCCATCATAATGAAAACTACCAAGATTCTGATCATTTTTCTAGTTATTTTGCTTTGTGAGTAAACTATAGAAACCCCATAGGGGCAAAAGACATACCACGACGAATAAAATTTCCAATAGCCGTGCTGTCACCGCTCACCAATTGCCAGATACCCCAGATTCCACAGTAACATAACGTGCGAAGTAATATGTTCATCAAATATTGATTGAACATATATTGATCATACAGACGGACTCAAAACCAAAAAACTTTCCTATACGTATATGCAAGTAAGCAAAACAAAGAAAGAAGCATTCGGAAAAACACACCATGCATCAAATTTTTTTTTTTTTGCACAATAATTAGTACTCTGAATAGCAGTCCCAGCTCAACTGAATATTTACATACATTATCCTTACAAAAGACGAAGCTCCAGTATTCCTCGTCCTATCAAAAATTTAAAAAAAAAATAATTTTTCCTAAGAAAAAGTCCACAATTTGACACACCCTCAGGAGATTGATCACGCCCCTACAACAAACAAACCAATCTCATAATCATATCACCTCATCATCAGGTCAAACACACAAAAATCCTAAATATATCACAGGCACCGTTCAAGAAGACGAGATAGATGGAATTTTAATATCGTACCGCAAATCTTGATAGGGGCTTCGAGCTCAAGAAGATTGGGTTGGGATAGAAAGATTTCACGCGACACGGTACATAAAGATCGAATCTCATTCTCCGACAGCTGCACCTGACGCACAGTCCTGGCGTTCCGAAACTCCAACAGGCGATTGATGATGTCATCCAAAACGGCCGGCTCTATTTCCTGTCCATTAGCCTTAGCCGCCGCCGCCATTTCTAGGGTTTCAACCCTTCAAATCCAAACACCGGAAACGAACAAACCCCAAAAATAAAATCTAGTTCTTCAATGTAGGATTCAACCTCGCGAGTGTCTTTAATAACAAGACCACAACTTCTTAAGAAAATAACAATAATAAAATAAGACAAAAACAATAATTATTAATGATTATTTATAGAACGTTTGATTCGTGTGACGTGATGATATGAATATATAATACGAATGATAATCACGAGATAATTAAATCGTTACAAGATGTAATATGAGTGATAAAAAAAATTATTAATATAAAAAACTGATGTCATATGATGTTTTGTATATATATTATGTGGTTTGATTGTTGATTCAATTATTTATATTTATTTTATCAAAAATATTATTAAACATAAAAAAATATCTAAAGTTTACTAGATTAATTTAATCTGGTAAATATGAGGTACGATTGTGTGGATGAGATAAAATATGTTTGATATGATTTTAAAATGATAGATTAGTTTAGTGAATGATATCTTAATTATCAAAATGCTCATAATATGTGGTGATGAATAATATGTTTTTTTAATAATTAAATATCAATAAAAGTATTTTACTATAACTAACTTCATTTAAATATATTTATAAAATAATTTTAAAATTTATTTTAATCATTGCATAAAAGTATTTTAGAAGTTATAAAAATATATTTTTCGTTGAATTTAATTGATAAAAATACAAATATATTAAAAAAATTAGCTCCATTGTAGATTGCATTATATTATTTATTTGTGTCGCTAGGCGTGGACAAACGAATTAACATATTTTAAAAATATATCAAGGACAAAAAATTGATATTTAGTTAATCAAATAATCCTAAAATTTGGATAGAAAACAATGCGTAATTAGATCATAAGTTTGTGAAAATAGAAGTCCAACGAACCAACTTATGACTTAGGTTATATTGATTCTTATGTAAAAATAATTTTTATTTTAATAATATTTTATGATTTTATCTAATTATAACATTTATTTTATCTGTATATTTATGCAAACTGTATAGATAAAGTCCTTGAATATGTTATACGTACAATGCGGTCTGTCTCTCAATGTAAGATCATCTAACTCATTACGAAGTGTATCGTATATTTTAAACAAGTTCTTAATCGAATCAGCCGTCTAAAATAAGGATAAATGTCACTTAATTTTGAAACCAGCATCTATGATGTAGATGTCATGTTTCATTGGTAAAGACATGTGATGTTCATTCATACAGATGAGTGATCATTGATGATGCACCGAACAACCCTCTCTCAAACTGTTCAAGTGGTTATCACTTATCGAGTGAAACAGTCTGTGGTTATAGTTGTATACTATTAGTGCTTGGACCCGGGACAACGTAGAGGCTCTACATACTAGCATGCACTTTGATCCGTTTACATACTCCATTGAGAGTCATAAGGTGGCGAGGTTGGGTGTAGTTTCGAAATACGTAGGACCCAATACATTATAGTCGGGGATTCACCGTTTGCCTACGAGTGAAAATATTTTATGTGATCTGATGAGTTAATAATGCAATTAGTCTCTGATTATAGTAAGAAATGTGTTTTAGATAAATGTGTTTTCCTAGTTACACATATGATGTCACTATTATTATTTAAAGATACATCACATCGTTATCGAATTCATAAGTAACTATTGATATACAAATGGTTGCAAATTCAATTGGATATATCAGTTGAAAGGACAATACTATATGCTAACCATAACTTGAAGTTCTTTCAGACGTTATCAGTGATACTTAGGGGATCATTGGACGATGCTATTAGATGTTCTTGCCTTATCATGACTTGATTGGTGCGATGAGATTTGAGTTCTAACATTTTTTATAAAGGGTTGATGAAAATAACGTGATTAATTAGGGTACGCCCGAATAAGAATAAATGTTATTATCTGAATCATAAAAAATTGTGAACATATGTCTAGCTGTATCCCTGAACTATTGAGGATCACACAAGTATCAGATTCGGTGTTTTCGTTGAGATAATTAAGTTTAAGGTTGTTAAATTTGGTGACTGTAGTTTGATAGAGATCAAACAGATTGTTTATAAAAGAATTTATAAGTGGATTTAATGAATTGGAAGTTGGCTTAACTGCTAATTAAATGTGAAAGTTGAACGGCATGTTTTGGTGAAAGAGTTCACAAAATTGGTAACTGCAAAAAATGGAACATTGAAAAGTTGCATTGAAAATTTTGATATTCGAAATTTTCAATTTTTATTATATGAACAAGATATGTACTCTTGAAACATCAGTGTTGTCTGATCATCGATCGATATTATAATTAGTTCACAATTATTTAATTACTGAAGTTAGAATCTACTAATTAATAAATAAAAATTAGAGTTGTGGTGATTACTATATATACGTAATTCTCATGAATATTCTAGAGGGGTCTAAAATTGGTTAATTAATTGATTAATCAATTAAAAATTAATTTAAAAATTAAATAGTATTTATTTAATTTTACATATATATATAATGTATTAACAAGATTTGACTTTGCATTATACATTCAACATGAGAATTTTAATTAATTAATGAAAATATATGAGCGGGATTCTTGATGTGATCAAGGAATCAAAAATAAATATTTCATTCAGTGACATATAAAATAACATAAGTTTTACACGTAGATTTTGGCCCGAGAAAATTCTTGCTCCATCTCCTCTCACAATAAGTTTTGGCTACCATCAAGTTTTTGAAGGAAAATTCACAGCGACGTACCGATTAGCACCGACAGAGATGGCAGAACTCAAGAAGCAGATTCAGGAACTTCTTGACAAGGAATTTATTCGCCCGAGTTTTTCGCCATGTGGCGCGCCAGTCTTATTTGTGAAGAAGAAGGATGGTTCGATGAGGCTCTGTATTGATTACCGGGAGTTAAACAGAGTTACAGTGAAGAACAAATACCCACTTCCGAGGATTGAAGATTTATTTGATCAGTTGCAGGGAGCTTCCGTATTCTCTAAGATTGATCTGCGTTCTGGGTATCATCAGTTACGGGTGAAAGACACCGATGTTCTCAAGACTGCTTTTAGGACTCGGTATGGCCACTTCGAGTTTCTTGTGATGCCGTTCGGTTTGGCGAATGCGCCAGCGATTTTCATGGATCTCATGAATCGCATATTTCAGCCGTATCTTGATCAGTTCGTGATAGTATTCATAGACGATATTCTTGTCTACTCAAAGAATCAAGAGGATCACAGCAGACATCTGACCACAGTATTGCAGACCTTACAAAAGCACAAGCTATTCGCGAAGTTCAGCAAGTGCGAGTTCTGGTCAGAGAAAGTGGCGTTCTTAAGCCACGTTGTTTCTAGCAGCGGTATTGAGGTGGACCCGACAAAAGTTGCAGCAGTCAGAGATTGGGTTGTGCTGCAAAATGCATCAGAGATCCGTAGTTTCCTTGGGCTAGTAGGATACTATCAGAAGTTTATTCAGGGATTCTCCTCCATCACAGTTCCACTCACGTCATTGACGAAGAAGAATGTTAAGTATGTGTGGAGCGAGGAATGTCAGAAGAGCTTCGATACATTGAAGCAAGCTCTTATTTCAGCGTCAGTATTGGCCATGCCTTCAGGGCCCGGAGATTTTGTTCTGTACACCGATGCTTCAAAACTCGGGTTAGGCGCAGTATTGATGCAGCATGGGAAGGTGATAGCATATGCTTCTCGTCAGTTGAAGATTCATGAGAAGAATTATCCTACCCATGATCTAGAGTTGGCAGCCGTAGTATTTGCATTGAAGATTTGAAGGCATTATTTGTACGGAGAGAAGTGCCTGATCTTTACCGACCACAAAAGTCTCAAATACTTCTTTACACAGAAAGAGTTGAATATGCGGCAGAGGCGTTGGTTGGAGCTAGTGAAGGATTATGACTGTGACATTAGCTATCATCCTGGTAAAGCTAATGTACTTGCGGATGCATTGAGCAGGAAAGTCGCAGTGATGGCTCATTTGGTGATTTCGAGACCTCTTCAGTCTGAGATGCAGAGGTTTGATCTAGAGACATATCCTTGAGGTAGAGTTCCTCGTCTATCTACTTTGACAATTCAGTCTTCTCTTCTAGACCGTATTCACAGTGGACAGTTAGGCAGACGAGCAGTTGGCAAAGTGGAGGCAGAGAGATGAGGCCAAGGGCAGTATCTTGTATACAGTTAGAGACGATATTGTGAGATATCGAGACAGAATGTGGGTTCCAAGCGACGATTCTATTCGAGAGGATATCTTATCTGAGGCCCATATGTCGCCGTACTCTATTCATCCAGGGAGTACGAAGATATACAAAGATCTACAGTTATTATATTGGTGGCCCGGAATGAAGAGGGATATCCGACGTTTTGTATCCGAGTGTTTGACGTGTCAGCTAGTGAAAGAGGAACATCAGAGACCAGCAGGTATGCTCAAGCCTCTTCCTATTCCCGAATGGAAGTGGGAGAATGTCACCATGGACTTCGTTGTCGGTCTGCCAAAGTCAGTCAGAGGGTCGAATGCTATATGGGTGATCGTAGATCGTCTTACGAAATCAGCTCATTTCTTGCCTATTAAGACGACTTTCTCCATGATCCAATATGCTAGAGTTGTATATCCGGGAGATCGTCAGACTTCATGGTATTCCCGTTTCTATAGTGTCTGACCGAGACCCTAGATTCACTTCCTCATTTGGGAAGAGTCTACATTCAGCTATGGGTACGAAGTTGTTGTTTAGCACAACTTTCCACCCACAGACAGATGGTCAGTCCGAGAGAGTTATCCAGATTTTGGAGGATCTTCTTCGTGCATGTGTTCTTGATTTCTCCGAGAGTTGGGAATCAAAGCTACCGTTGGTGGAGTTTACCTATAACAACAATTTTCAATCGTCTATAGGTATGGCTCCATATGAAGCACTGTACGGTCGTAAGTGTAGATCGCCTATTCATTGGGATGAAGTAGGGGAGAGAGCAGAATTGGGTCCGCAGATTGTGCAGCAGGCTGCTGATGCAGTAGTCAAGATCCGTGATAGGATGAGGACTGCACAGAGTAGACAGAAGAGTTATGCGGATCAGAGAAGGAGATATTTAGAGTTTGCTGTTGGTGACCATGTTTTCGTGAAGATTGCACCGATAAAAGGTGTCATGCGGTTCGGGAAGAAAGGAAAGCTCAGTCCGAGATTCATTGGACCATTTGAGATTCTCGACAGAGTTGGGACATTAGCTTATCGTGTTGCTCTTCCGCCGAATCTGGCCGGAGTACACAACGTGTTTCACGTCTCCATGTTGAGGAAGTATATGGCGAATCCATCGCATGTCTTGAACTTTGAACTGTTGCAGCTCACTCCGAACTTGTCTTATGAGGAAAGACCAGTGCAAATTTTAGACAGATAGGAGAAAAAGCTTCGGAACGAACTGGTCAAGCTAGTGAAAGTCAAATGGCTCAATCATTCGGAGGAGGAAGTGACGTGGGAATCTGAGCCAGAGATGAAGAGTCGATATCCCGAGTTATTCGGTAAGATTTAATTTCGGGGACGAAATTTCTTTAAGGGGGGGAGAGTTGTAGAACCACGAAAAATCAGATTACGTATAAGCCATGCATAATTGCTATTATGGAATTTTATAAATATATGAAGTGTTTAATTCAATTTTTATAATTGCTAAGTCATGATTATTTATTTTAAAAGTAGATGTTTAGTTTTATCTTTTCAGGATAAATACGCGAGGCCGGACCTGGAGTTTGGAGATTAGAGATAAGAAATTAAATAAGTTCTTTTGAATTAATATTTAATTAAAGCTTAAATTAAAAGGTGTAAACAAATGAGGATGAATTAATCTAGGTATAATATATTCAAGAAATTAAACATAGCATTTAAATATTTAAATTTGAGGTCACGTATGCCATACAAGATTCTAAGTAAGATTCTAAACTAAACAAATTTGTTAATGCATTAAAATATATATAATGGAGGTTTAAAATCTTAAACAATTAAAATGCAAGATTTAATAAAAATATACCATGCAAATTAGTAATAATTTTGGGTCCAACATTAAAATATTTCAAAGGTTGATAACTCTCCATTCAAACTACTCCTAATTGCACTTCATGGAGTATTCATTTCCCATTTTTAATTCACTAATTAGTAGTAATTCAAACATAATATTACACCTCATTTCTCCCCAACTAATTACTAAGCAAATCATCGAAAATATGCAGCAAAATAAATAAAAGGAATCGGCAGCAAGGGAATCAAAAAGCAATTCAAAAACCATTCAACTCCTTCACTTGTAACTCCCATTTTAATGTATGTTATGGCACCTTTAACACCACTTATAACATTTATCTTCCTTACCTACATATCCTACATTCATATGCCCGAAATTATCAGAAGAAAGCAGCTGATAAAATCGGGAAAATAGCAACAGAATCAAAGAAGAAACCCAACTCCGTTCCGCCGCTCGTATTCGTCGTATTGAATTGTTTTTTTGTCAAAACAAATTCCAGGCATGTATATTTTGTTCCTTTGCTCCTCAATCAAGCCATATTAGCTATTTTAAAGCAGTATATGATCAAGATTTATGAAACAACACGAAATATATCAGCAACATTGTAATGAACCAGCACAAAGCACTCACGGCTTTTTTGTTCTTGACTTCACGGTTTTGCTGAATTTTGTTGCTTACAGGATGTTGTTCGGTTCCACGTACTCAAGGATGCTTCTAGGCATAAATTATAATGTGTCAGGGTGTTATTGGTTCAATGGTTCAAGTCCATACACGCACAACAAAGAATTGACAGCAATATTTCCATGAGTTACAGTTTTGTGTCAAAGTTTCTGTCATTGAGTTGTCTAAGGGGTGTATTCGAATCCTGGCTGTCCTAGGGGCTGTAGCCATGGTTAGAACCCTTCCTTAACATGTCTAGGATGTGACCAAATCAGTCTTTACCAGCTTGATTCAAGGATCCATCAGATTTTTACATCAACAATGCAAGAGTCACTCGGTTTCATCTTTTCCGTTCTGTGTGAGTGTGGTTTCGGTTTTGGTGAGTTGTTTGGATTATGGTTGGCTTCTAGCCCATAGCCACGGTTCATACAACTCTCCATCATGTCTAGATCGAGCCATGGTCGATCAAATGGCCCTTAAAACGAGACAAGACAGTAAAATATTTCAATAAAAGACACTCCACCACAAGGGGTGCTCTCGGCTGGTATGCTGTGATTCTCCTAGGCGGTTGCTTGGGTTGTGGTTGGCTTTTAGCCCTTAGCCATGGTCCAAGCCATGCCTCAGGATGTTGCTAAGAGTATTTGGTTGGTGGTTCAGGTCAATGGTCATTAAATTTCAGAGTTTACACCACAAACACACAAGCTGTTACTGCTGTATTTTGACAGCAACTTTCAGTTTCGGTTTTGGTGCTTGTTTGAGTTCTTGGTTGGCTTTTAGCCCATGGCCTTGGACTGGACAATACCTCAATGAGTTAGAAAAGTCATGTTTTTGGCCGTTTGTGATTCGGTTAAGATTAGAGGTCGTACGAGAATTTACAGGTGTAATGTGCCAAAGTGACTCTCGAAAGAGCGTTTCATGATTTTGGCCTCCATTCACCCATTTTCGTGTTTTCCAGTCCTCATGAGTATTTTTCAGTATGTTAGGGATATTTTTAATCATGGTTAAACGTCGGTTTAATGTTGGTTCGGTTTGGTACGAAGCCATGATTGAAAAATTAAGTTGTTGGTCATAATAGTCTCGTTTTTGGTTCTATTGTTAAGTTTTGGTCAAGATAAGAATTTTTGCATGTGTCACATAATAGAATTAGGTTGCAGAAAGCCTGGGAGCGATCCAACTCATCCGGTAAAAATAATGTTATAATTATGTTACGTGCACAAAAATATAAAATGTTTATTTTTGAGATATATGCGATATGTCTTGTGGTCATCTTATGTGTATGGGTTTGGAAGTCGGTATGCGCAACCAAGGACCTCTCCACCCGGTAACTTACGACCAGTTTACGATTATGTATGGGTACGGATATCCAGTTCAAGGGCTGTGGTGATCTCTACCGCCCAGTATACTGTGGTTTAGTCTGATCAAGCGCTCAAGTTACGTTATGGGCCACTTGCTTAGAAACATTATCATTACCAGAAAATTATGATATGATATGACAGAGCTCTATTGAGCAAAGCTTTTACGTATGATTTTCAGATATGCACGTAGTTATAATTATTCATGATACGATTTTCACCATGCGCTTTACGATACCATATTTTTACGTTGCAGGCGATTTTATGATATATTTACTTGTTATTCACGATATATACATGTTGAGTCTTTAGACTCACTAGACTTAATTGTTGTAGATATTGATGAGATCGAGAATGTGGGCGGAGACCAGTGAGCTATTTTGGGGCAGCAGTAGTAAACCCGAGGACCTCATGTTTTAGTTTATGCACCTTGTAGCGTTCAAACTAAATTTTATTAGGTTGAATTATTTTAAGTTGTTGTTGGAAATACAATGTTGACTTCCGCTGTTATTTTAAATTTAAAATTATTTACATGTTTATTTTATAAATGAAGCAAGATAATTATTTATTTAGAAAAATTTTAATAATTCCAGCTAAAATATGAATACGAAATACGGGCCTTTACAGACAAAAAGTTGGGAAATTTTCGGTTAAGTTTCGGGTCGATTCGAGTTAAAACCGGGACCCCGGTTCAAGTTTTAAAACGAATCGGTTAAGTTATGAATTGGGCTCGAGTTTACGTCTAAGAATTTTTTTAAAAATGTTTTAGGACATTTTAAAGAGTTTGGTAATCTTCGGGTCAATTTTAGAGGTTCAGGGGTGAAACGATAATTTTGGGTTTCTAGGGGCAAAATGGTAATTTTGCACCCGGGGTGTGATTTTGGTCCAAGCAGCGCCCTGAGCACAAATATATGATATTCTAAATGTTCAGGCATCATGATTCACGATTTTTAAGAGTTTATGAGAATATACGTTGCATGCTTGAATTTATAGAAAATTGCATCAATGCATGATTTTTATAAGTGATGTAAATGATGATGTTTTGAATGATGAGAATTAGTTGACTATTGAAATATATGTAAATTTTAAGATGTATAAGTAAATTATGATCATGATGCCTAGGCACATTGGATGGGTAATCCTGTCACTGATGTCCGACAGCAGCCCGGTACCGCGGTTTATGTATGATGGATCCATCGTAAATGATGATGTACGATAGTCACCTCTAATGAACTGAATGATGAATGATGATTAACGATGAGCTGTTTGACACGTCACGATTGCATATGGCACGTTTATATTAAGCTTTTAAATTTCATGAAAGATATGTTGATTATGATATTTTTCATTTTTGTATGCTACGTATAGATATTCGTTATTTATGGTACAGGTGTGTTGAGTCTTTAGACTCACACTAGGGGTCTGTGATGCAGGTGAGTTCGATGTCCAGGAGACTGGAGGTGATGGACTCTGAGTTAACGGGCCTGGTGGGCGACACGACCCGAGGACCTATGATTTTCCGCACATTATGATTTTATGTTTTGGAGAGGATACGATGATTTTATACGCTGTTTAGTTTTACAGTTGATGTTAGGATTTTACTCGTCTTTACTCCGTTATATTTCATGGGTAATTGCTCGTGATAATTTTTAAATGATGTTTTTAAGTAGGATTGCATGCATGCGATTTAATTAAATGGTTATTTTCAAAATGAAAGATTTTAAAAAAAAATATTTTCGCACTTTTAAAATCAAGTAGACGTTTCAGTTGGTATAAGAGCAAGGTTCTTGTATAGGGTTGTGCCATCGCCAGCTTCTGCCGCTCAGTCTTCAAAGCCTCAAGTTTGTAAGCTTTTCGATTTAAGTGTTTTAAATGATTTGTTGTTATCACCTGCATGATTTCATGATTTAAGCATTGTGATGATTTACTGCTTCTGTTTCACTGTATTACGATTTAAGGCCCAGTAATTTCAAAACTAGAATAATTGCATGATGATTTACGTTTTAATTGGACTGTATTCAGATATGCCTCCCACACGCGAGCCCAGGATGGTTAGGATGGACGATATCCCTGAGGGTGGCGGAGGACCTCCACCACCACCACCACCAGGGGATCCAACTACCCGAGTCCTAGAGGGTATGTCTAGACTATTGGAGCAGGTGTCAGCAGGCTCCTAGACCGCAGACTGATATTTTTGAGCAGTTCCGTAGGCTCAACTCGAAGGAATTCGAGGGATATCACTGATCCATTCGTAGCTGAGGTGTGTATTAGATCACTGAAGCTTCAATTTGATTACCTTCAGATGAGGGATGGCGACCGGTCCATGTGCGCTATCTATATGCTGAGAGATGATGCGTCCCTATGGTGGGAAGAGCTGCGCATGTTGTTGACTTGGGCATCCTTACCTGGGCCAGGTTCAAGGAGTTATTCAACGGGAAGTACTCTCCATCAGACTTCAAGGGCCGCCTGACGATGGAGTTCATGAGTCTCCGCCCGGGGGATTCATCTGCGGCGGAGTTCACCCGCAAGTTCGACAGGGGCTGTCACTTTGTACCTATGATAGCGAGAGATGCCGATCAGAAGCTGCGGCACTTTTTGGATGGATTGAGACCTACCCTCCGCCGGATGTCATGTTGATGAGGTCGGCAGGTTACGATGAGGCCACCGCCTGCGCTTTCAGGCGGGATATAGATTTTGAGATGCAGCGAAAGCGGAATCAGGCTCAATCTTGTTCCTAGCCTCAGAAGAAACAGTTTACTGGACCGCCGATACAGCAGGGGCAGCAGAAGCCCCAAGGGCAGTTTAGGAGGCCACAGCAGCAGCAGCAGCAGAGACCTCCTAAGGCACCAGGGGCGCCTAAGCTAGATGACAGGCAGCCTTGCCCACTAGTGCAACAAATTTCATATCGGTAAGTGCTTATGGGGGACCTACAGGTGTTTCATTTGTGGCCAGGAGGGCCACAAAGCAGCCGACTGTCCTAAGAGCAAGGGCCCCACTACCGGCGGGGCATATGTGATGCATGTCGAGGAGGCTGAGGCATCACCAAACTCGACATTGATTACTGGTAACCCTTTTGATTTAAGATTTTAATTTACTGTACAATCTCATGGATTTTATGCTTGTAAGAGGACTTAATTGTGGAATTTATAACTTATAAATGTTTAGGATGCATGTTCTATTTGGTTGGGATTAAGAATTAAATTGTTTGATCCGATGAATTATAGGGACCTAATTGTAATAACAGTTAATTGAAGGACCAAAATACAATTTTCGAAACTTTAAGGGGTTAATTTTCAATTTTCGATTTTTCTGAGAAAAATTTCAAACTTTTGGGAATTGATGTTTGGGTTAATTCAGCGATTATTCGAGGATTTTTGGATTAATTGACGATAAGAAGTTCATTAAGTTCAACTCTATCAGATTTGATGGTATGTTTTGTCGCAGGGAGGATATGTATTGCAGGTGTAGCCACACATGCATTGCTAGATTCAGGGGTTACGCATTCGTTTATATCCGAATCTTTCGTGAAGCGAATATGAATCATTCCAGTAGCGATGGATTTTGGTTTCATAATATCGATTCCATCCGGGAACCAGATGTTCACATCCCAGATAGTGAAGAGATTGGAGCTTCGGTTACAGAAGTATTAGGTGCACGCGAATTTGATAGTGCTACCACTGCCAGAGTTCGACGTCATTTTGGGTATGGACTGGCTCTCTTCTCATGGAGCAGTCATAGATTTTCGACAGAGGTCAGTTTCTGTCAGACAACCCAATGGGAAGCCATTTGTTTTTTAGGCAGCCAGACATCAGCAGATGCCACACGTCATTTCTTGCATGTGTGCAAGGAAGCTTATGAGAAGAGGATGCCAGGCATTCTTAGCCAGCATTGTATCAGTGGATGTAGATGTGGTCAGTGAGATCTCTAGATTGTTCCCTGACGATGTTTCAGGCATTCCACCAGACAGAGAGGTGGAATTCTATATTGAAGCTCATGCCAAGGACAGTGCTGATATCTAAGGAACCCTACCGATTAGCGCCTGTAGAGATGAAAAAGCTTAAGGATCAGATCCAAGATCTACTAGATAAGGGTTTCATTCGCCCTAGCTTTTCTCCATGGGGGGCGCCGGTGCTATTTGTTAAGAAAAAGGATGATAGCATGCGTCTGTGCATTGACTACAGAGAGCTGAACAGAGTCACAATGAAGAATAAGTATCCGATGCCTAGGATCGATGACTTATTTGATCAGCTTCAGGGAGCCTCAGTGTTCTCCAAGATAGACCTTTGTTCCGGATACCATCGACTGAAGGTGAGAGAGTCAGATGTGCATAAGACATCCTTCCAGATGCGTTACGGGCACTATGAGTTCTTGGTGATGCCCTTATGTCTCACAAACGCGCCAGCGATCTTATTGGATCTCATGAATCGCGTATTCCAGCCGTATTTGGATCTGTTCGTCGTAGTCTTCATTGACGATATTCTGATCTATTCAAAGAGCATGGAGGAGCATAGTCACCACCTGAGGACAATATTGCAGACTTACAGGATAGACGACTGTATACCAAGTTCAGCAAGTGTGAGTTCTGGCTCGATGGGGTGACATTCTTGGGCCACATTGTATCTCAGGATGGCAAAGAGGTCGACCCTAGCAAAGTAGAGGCAGTCAGAGATTGGCCAATCTCGAAGAGTGTGACAGAGATCCGTAGCTTCTTGGGATTGACAGGTTATTACAGGAAGTTTATCCAGGGCTTCTCTTCTATTGTGGTGCCTATGACCGCCTTGACAAAGAAGAATGCCAAATTCATCTGGGGATCTGAGTGCCAGGATAATTTTGACAGGTTGAAGCAGGCCTTGACCACAGCACCAGTGCTAGCTATGCCATCAGGACATGGAGAATTTGTGGTATATACAGATGCATCTAAGCTTGGGTTGGGCGCGGTTCTGATGCAGCAGAACAGAGTGATAGCCTATGCGTCCAGACAGCTGATGGTTCATGAGAAGAACTATCCGACACATGACCTTGAGCTCGCAACAGTGGTATTTGCCCTGAAGATCCGGAGACACTATCTGTATGGAGAGAAGTGCAGGATTTTCGCAGATCATAAAAGCCTGAAGTACTTCTTCACACAGAAGGAACTGAACATGCGTGAGAGGAGATGGCTCGAGCTGGTGAAGGATTATGATTGTGACATTAGCTACCATTAGGGTTAGGCTAATGTAGTTACAGACGCTTTGAGCAGGAAGCATGCACTGATTGCCCATCTGTCAGTGGAGAGACCGATACATGATGAGATTCAGATATTTGAGCTTGCAGTTTATGCCAAGGGCGAGGCGCCGAATCTTGCTACTCTGACAGTAAAGCCGATCTGAGAGACAGAATCCGTGAATGGCAGACTTCTGATGAGCAGTTACAGAAGTGGAGACAGAGGGACGAGGCTAAAGGCCAGAGACTGTATACAGTTGTGAACGACATAGTCAGATATAGGGACCGCCTATGGGTTCCTGACAATGATTCCTTTCGAGCAGATATCTTGAGTGAGGCCCACATTACCCCGTACTCCATCGATCCAGGGAGTACGAAGACGTATAAGGATTTAAAGACTCTTTACTGGTTGCCGGGCATGAAGCGAGATATTCTGCGATTCGTCTCCGAGTGTTTGACTTGTCAGCAAGTTAAGGCAGAGCACCAGAGACCTTGCAGGGAAGCTGAGACAACTCCCTATTCCCGAATGGAAATGGGAGAATATACTATGGACTTCGTGACAGGGCTTCCGAGGACTACTGGAGGATTTAACGCCATCTGGGTGATTGTTGATCGGCTCACTAAGTCAGCTCACTTCTTACCGATCAGGAAGACATTCACTATGACTCTGTATGCAGAGCTATACAACAGAGAAATAGTCAGACTGCATGGGATTCCAGTGTCCGTAGTGTCAGACAGGGATATGAGATTCACGTCCACGTTTTGGAAGAGTCTTCACCAGGCCTTGGGTACGAAGCTACTGTTCAGTACCAATTTTCATCCTCAGACAGACGGTCAGTCAGAGAGGGTGATTCAGATTCTAGAGGACCTACTCCGAGCTTGCATGATCGACTTCCAGGGCAGTTGGGAGCCAAAGTTACCTCTTGTGGAGTTCACTTACGACAACAATTATCAGGCATCGACAGGTATGGCTCTATACGAGGCACTGTACGGGAGGAAGTGTAGGTCGCCAGTATATTGGGATGAGGTAGGAGAGCG